>NC_050574.1:53402363-53702363 GCF_011100635.1 Trichosurus vulpecula
CAATCCCTGACCCCAAACAGGAGCACTTTCCATGGCACCATGGGTGGCTCTGTGCAAATGTTTTGTTTAGTTTTCTAAGAGCTTGGAGAAGAGCCCTGTGTCCTAAAACCGGAAAGAAACACATTTCCCAAGGAGAAGGGAGAAATGAAGCAGAAGGTAGCTGGCGGTGGAAAGCCCCTGGGACCACAGACTCTTCTTCAAGGAGAAAGCACGTGGTCAGACGGGGGCGGGGGGGGGGGGAGGGGTTGGAGTAGGGAAGAGCACGGGTGCCTACGGGCGGGCCAGGAGGGGGCGCTCTAGCATGGCTAGACAGTTCTCGCTGGTCTCCGGAATTGTGAGGGGGAAGATGGGAGGTGGGAGGTGGGGAGGAGGAGGAGGGGGCGAGCTGTTTCCGGTACAAGCCGGAAGCACGTGACCCGCGCGGCGGTTGCCGTGGGGACGGGCGCTGTTTACACGCAGCTCTGCGTCGGTGCTGGAGACGGCGGATGGAGCTGGGGCGAGGTGAGAGCCGTCGCAGCCCCCACCCCTGGGGTCCCCGGGACTCTCGGCCCCCGGACCCCTCGCTCCCCCTCCCCGCCCGGCCCCCGGGCCCGCCCCCCACCCCCCACCCCGGCGACCCGGCCCAGCTCCGCCTCGAAGGCTTTAGCGAGCCCATTTCCCAGAGGGGGAAACTGAGACCTGGCACCCAACACCCATCCCCGCCGTGCAAAGACAGCCTCAGCCCTAGGTAGTGGACGGCCTCGGATTAAAGCGCTTTAAAACTCACACATAGTTCTGTACCTGTTGACCGTGAGAAGGGCAGTGGGGTGTAACGGAGTCAGGGAGACCTGGGTTCAAGTCCTGCCTCCGAAACCCGCCTGCTGTGTGACTCTGGGCAGATCACTTAACCCCTCTGAACCTCAGGCCACACTCTCAGATTGTAAGGTGCAGGTGAGCTGTCGATCTGCATTGGCGGAGAGAGTCCCCACGCAGGAAATCCCCCGCGCTAATGAAACCACAGGTCCTACCCACCTCCCCGACATTAACTTCTGAGCCGCCTGTTTCCACGCTGGTGGCACATTTTGGCTTCTTTTCATTGCATGGTTTTGGCTTTTGTTTTAGCTTCCTTTTAGATGCAAGTTTTCTCTGGCCTCAGTTTCCTTCTTTGGACTAACCCTTCACGTCTCTTTCCATTCTAAAAATCTGATGATCCGAGATAGGTTCAGGAAAGGGACAGAGGTAGGGGACGGACTTTGCTGGTGGGTAGGTGCTGTGCTCCATCTATCTGCTCTGAAGGTCCAGACACCTGGCAGTCACAGAACTGGAGAATTGGAAGGGACCTGGGAGCCAGGTAGTCCAACCCAAACGAAGAACCGCCCCCCGCCCAAAAAAAAGCCTCTGTTTGCATTCTTCCAAGGAGGGGAAGCCCACCGTCTCAGCTCTCATCATTAGGAAGGTTTTCCTGCCTTTCTGCCCCTTCAGACTCATCTCCGTATCACAGATCTTTAAATACTTGAAGGCAGCTATCATGTCTTCTCTGAATCTTTTCTTTTCCAAGCTGAATACGCCCCAGGTCCTTCCCCTGCTTCTCATATGAATTATAGGCAAATCTGAAAACAATTTTAGAAAACAGGTACTTCAGCGCCCCTCCCCCCCATTATCTTACAAAGGAGGAAACTGAGTCCTAGAGAAAGGCATGCGCTGCCCAACCTCACACAAGTACTAAGTGGCACGGCTTGGATTTGGGTTCTGGTCCTCTGACAGATTTGATCTAGGGCTTTTGCTGAGCAGGACCCATGAGGCTTCTGAGTTCAGCCAGGATTTCAAAACATCTCATCAGAGCGAGTGAATGTTACCATTCCCAGTTCCTTTTCAGATTGAAGCTGATGCTTTTGAATGTTAAATGGGCCACCCCAAAGTTTAGGATTACTGATGTGTTGAACAATTCTCACGTTCAGAGGAAGTACTTAGTTACTTGGGAAAGAGCCCTGGGCTGGGGGTTGACCTAGGTTCTTATTCTTAGCTATTCTAACTGACTTAACTAGTCCCTTGGGCTTCTGTTTCTTCCTCTGTAAAGTGAGGGGGTTGAATTCAATTATCTCTGTTCCTATCTAGCTCTAACTTTTTGTTTTAAGCTCCCTTCCCACTCCAACGTTCTGTGCATCTCCGTTCCCCCTTCTATCTGACCTACATCTCTCTTACTGCTGTTTAAGTCCCTTTTCTCCTGGGCCAACTCCTGTGAAAGACAGCAGATCAAGGTTTCCTTTTGTATTCCAGTTAGCTAAACAGCCCCCTTAGCCTACTCTTTTGCAGAGAGAATTTTCCCAACCCCCCTTTTTCCATCCTTGATTCTTTTGGTGAAGTGATCTGATTTCTCCAGATCCCTTTTAAAATGGGCAAGATTCCCATAGGACAAAGCAGCCTTGTCACAAGGTGTGATAGAATTAAACTGGGAAAAGAACCGCAGTGTTTGGGTTCTCAGGCCAACTGCCCTCTCTCTGTTGGTTCTGCCCAATAGTAGCCCGGTGAGCCTTCCGATCTGTGAGCTGATCCAGAACGCTGAAAGAGTCCAACTTAGAGCGCAGCCTCCTCAGGCCCTCCCAACAGTGTGTGGCTATGTTTGTGTTTTATGCCTTGACCCCGGGGTGAAGTGGACTGTGAATGGAATGTATTAATTTGGGGCGCATCAATTGGTGAGAGCACTGGATTGGGAGTTAAAGGACCAGGGCTTTAGTCTCAGCCTTGTCTCTTCTCAGCTGTGGGACCCATCTCGACATATCTGTAAAAGGAGGCAGTTGGAGCAAAGGGAATCAAAAGTCCTTTCCAACTGGAGGGGCTTCTCGAAAGGCATTTAAAAAAATTCATCCCATCTATCTTCCCTCCATCTGTTCTGGGAAATCTTTTGAATCTCAAGAAGTACATAACTGCCCTTTTAATAACTCCTTGGAAACAGGCACCAGTGTTTGTGTGCCGATGGCTGGCGAGCCTCTATTGTACAGCTATGGTGTTTAAGTAAACAGGCCACTTGCCGATTCAGTGGCAGCTTGATGGATGCCCACGCCTAGATCTTGTAGAATGGCTGGGTGTTGAAAGCCTGCCAGGCCTTGATGTTGTGAAATGAGTTGGGCAGGAATAATAAACAGTGGCTACAGACGCCTTCCTTTGCCCAAGCAATGAAAAAAAAATCAAACAAAAAAAGAAACCCAACAGCAGTG
Source organism: Trichosurus vulpecula (assembly GCF_011100635.1). NCBI lineage: Eukaryota > Metazoa > Chordata > Mammalia > Diprotodontia > Phalangeridae > Trichosurus > Trichosurus vulpecula. The sequence continues at coordinate 53,405,558 of NC_050574.1, forward strand.
GAGGCTTGGAGAGCCAAGGTGTGAGTGCAAAAAAAATGCCTGGCTTGGATCCTGAAACACCTGGTTTCCTACCTCTCCCCAATCTGATGGATGCCATGGAAAGTTGGTGTTCCCTCCGAGTAGCAGATGGTCGCTGAAAGCAGGAGGCGGCAGGAGATTATGAAAGAAGGTTAGCTGAAGCTGCTTTACCTGAAGGAGGTGTTAGTCTCTAAATAACTGTGAGTGGGCTTCAGGCTTAGTCATAATGGGGCTTTGGCTCTGAGGGGGCTCTCTGTCATGTTATCTTATGACCAGGGTGTCTTGAATAAGACACCCCCTGAACAAAGCTAATTACAGAACACCGAAAAGGTATGAAAAGTACAGGCACGTACATATTCAAATCTCACTGTTAAAAATATTCCAGGGGAGAGATGTGGGTATGCATGACTTTTCCTTGTCAAAGTTATTAACGAAGAGGTTTCTAAGTTACCAAACTCCTTGACAGTGAAACCTCGGTGCGGCAGGAGTGGGAGTTCTGAGCCGAGCCTCTGATCATCCAGCAGGAGCTGCAGCAAATTAATAGCCATGACAGAAAAAACCAAAAAACTGTCAGCCTCCCCAGTTACAGAGCTTATATTTAACACAGCTGCACAACAGCCCTGACCCTCCAAATCCACACTGAGTTAGAGTGGGAAGCTCTGAAACTCAGATGGGAGCGCTCTGGCAAACCAAAAGTTAGAGGCAAAAACAAAACCAAACCCAAAAAAACACTTGTGGTTGACTGTGTGAAAGGTCGAGTTAGTGAACGTGAGAGGTCCAGAGCAGGCTGCTCCAAAGCCAGGGCATTGCGCATGGAGGTGCTCCCTTCCCCCCTGTAGCCGGATGGTGTGTGAAAGGCGAAGGTGGGAGTAAATCTGAGCAGACGGCAGTCAATCCAGAGGGACTCTTTATAACAGGAAGTGGCCTTGTCCAGAATTCCAAAATGAAGAAGCAGCCTCCTCAGGATTAGGAGTCGGGGATGGGTTCGAGTCTCGGCTTGGGTGTTCGCCAGCTTTTCAAGCTTAGTTAGCTGAGTCATTTCAGAGATCCCAGCCTTACTTTCCTCGTCTGTAAAATAGGCATCATAATACTTACCTTATCCTGCTTACAAGAGTTGTGACAATCCGATGAGGTTACGATAATAAGCACCTGTGTTGTGTTTTAGGTTTCACAGCTCCCTGGTATTATTCATCTCAGAGATGAGGAACCTGAGGCCCAGAGAGTTAAGTGCCCCGCCCCCCCGGCCAATGACATGTAGAGGAATGTTACAAGGGCTGGTGTTTGCTTCCTATTACCAGACCTTTTCCCCGGTCGGTCCAGGTGTGGTTTTTTCCATTGCACTACATATGGAAAGCTCTTTGTAAAGCTAAAGTGGACCAAGGTGGGCCCACAGTTTCCTCTGCTGGAGAACACTTTTAGCAGGGACGTGTATTAGAGACTTTGGATGGGGGGGCGGGGGGAGAGGGGCAGCCTTTCCAGAAGAGCTTGGTGCACGTTACTGACACACAGGCTTCAGCTTAAACCCCAGCCCTCTGGTAGCCCAGAGACAACACACTCGGGTTCGTTAGCCAGTGACTTGAGAAAGTGAGCAGAACCAGATTCTGTTCCTCACACAGGCCGCTGCCCAGGTCAAACATATTTAAAGAACTGTGTTTATCTCTTGGCTGATGCCATATTTAGGAAAAGTAACAACAGGCCACAGTGCCCCTGGACAAAAAGGCATCGGGGGTGGTAAGGGGATTGGCCAAAGGAGTAAAAGTTAGGAGGAAGTGATATTCAGGGCGGCTGTCATCATCTGTGTCTTCAAATCCCTGACAATGTTACTTGGAAGTGGGGAAAGACTTGTTCTTGGCCCGGAGAACAGACCTCAGAGCAGTAGAGAAAGTTAGGCCAATCGATTCCTGCTCTCCACAAAGTGGAATGAGGGGCATTCTTAGGTTCCTAAAAGTCACTGGAATGATACTGAGGCTTTGGTGGAGGGGATTCATATGTGAGATTGGAGTTCGAAGCAGCAACCTCAGAGGGACCTTCTGATTGGGGGATTGTATGAGAAGAGAGACACCCTGAGACAGCAAGGGGGACTTGGAAGAGTTCTCTGCTTGCCTGCTGACTCTCGAGCTGTGTAACCTCAGGAAATCCCCGCCCGTCTCTTAACCTCAATTATTTAGTCAATAGGCTTGATTAAGCTCCTCAGATATCCCACAGGGTTGTTCTAAGCCAAGTGCTTTGTAAACCAGCCTTAAATAGCTATATTCTAATAGTTAACACCTACATAGCTCTTTGTGAAGCACTTTATAATTATCTCATTTGGTCCTCACAGCCACCCCGAGGGGAGGTGCTATGAGTTATCCCCATTTTACAGATGAGGAAACTGAGGCAACAAAGATGAAGTGGCTTGCCCAGTCACAACACCACTGGTTAGTGTCTGAGATTGGTTTTGAGCTCAGGTCTTCCTGATTCCATATTCACTCTGCTGACTTTAACTGGGCATTCTGTGCAACTTAACTCTGCTCACTTTGCCACTTGGCTGCCTGTAGTATGGATTTGAGATCTTACCTTAAAACAGGTCAATTATTATTGGTGGTGATGGTGGGAGTGGGAGGCTGGGCTCCTGAGGAAAGTCTTTTGAATGGGAGTGAGGAAGGGAGACTGAGGCAAGGGAAGTTTCAGCCACTCTTAGGCTTCTGGGATGGGGTGGGGGAGCAGGAAACAAAGGCAGGCAGGAAAAGCTCTGAGGAATTTGGGAAGGAGCAAGGCTGCGGGGATGCTACCCAGTCAAGATCACTGGGTCCTGACCCAAGGGAGTGGAAATAATGGAGGAGATCCAGGTGCTGATAGAAATCAGTCATTGAAGGTTAGAATGAGACAGAACCTTGGAATGAAATATCAGATGCCATGTAGTCTCCCCTTCTCCCTAATTTCAAAGAGAAAGTATAAAAGGACAGAGGTAAGATGACTTGGCAATTCTTGGGCTGGCCAGGTTGCCCTCAGTGAGCAAATTAGTTAGTGACCTCAGCCCTCTGAGAGCTAAACTTTAAATTCCTAGAGTCACTCCTGGTCTCCTGACCAATATCTCTTTCAGGTAAAAGAGGGCTATTCATTCTGCTAGAAAGCCCTCTTGAACTCCCCAGAGCGAGGCACCATGGGCATAAGGTGATAGTTGGGACATGCTGAGGAACTGGGGGTGCAGAGATGTTAGAACCACCTGGAAAAGGTGCAGAGGGAGGAGGGAGGGAAGGAAAAATACAAGAGTGGGAGTGTGGGTGGACTTGGCAAGGGTTGGTGTAGAATGAGGAATATCAGAGAGGAAAGATTGAGGGAGGGGGCTGGAGGAAGGAGGAGTGGACGGATGTGTCACTTGGAGGTTGGGCCTAACCACTGAACAGAGCTCTGGGCTCTAGGGGCCGGTCACTATATGTATCCTGTGGATTTACTGAGGGAAAAGAAAGCTGAACACTAAAACTGTCCTCACTGTCCTCAGCCATCGGAGACAAAGTGAGCCCTGCTTCCTTGACCAACAACCCAACAGGTGTTCAAATGGCTATGTCTCCCATTTGAAAAAATGCAGTGGCTGGGGGTGCTGTAGAGCCAGTGTGTCTGTGGGATGCTGTAGGTCTTCCCATCCTCTAAGCCAGAAAAGACAGGCTCCCAGCCCCAGAACACCAGCAGCCTCAGCCAACAGGGCCCATGAAGAGCACCCATGCTCAGGGGACTTGGAGCGGGAATGACACTGGCCAGAATCATAGAATCCTCTAGAGCTGGGAGAGGACCTGAGAGGTCATTTAAGGCCAGTCCCCTCATCTTACAGAAAAGGAGCCTGAGGCCAACAGAAGGGGAGAGATGGTCCTCAAATGTGGGTCATCGGACTCAAATCTGCTGCTGTGGCTGAGTGGAAATGCCACAGGATTTGGGGACAGACGATTTGCATTTCAATCTGATCCCTGCTGCTTGATCTTGGCAAGTCCCTTTTTCCTTATGGATCTCTGGTTCTTCTATAAACTGGGGGGATTGCTCTAGGCTCTGAGGGACTGGATTTGTTCTGTGAAGTTTGGATTAGGTCAAAAGGGTGCACTTGAGGACCTAGAGGGCCACATGTGGCCTTGAGGATGCAAGTTTCCCACCCCTGTTCCAGGCTCTGCTCCCACAGGATCCTGGGAGCCCTGACCCATGACTTGTTTCTTATCTGTCCTGCTTCACAGGTGCCTTGAGAAGCAATGGCCACGGAAGCACCTCTGAAAATAGCCCCATCTGAATGCAGCCCTGCTCTGGACCCAGAAGCAGCTTTCATTTGGCAGCCAAGCCCTGTCAGCATGCACGTCACAAGGCCCAAGTCTGCCAAGGGACGCACACGAACAAATCTGAACTACTCTCATAGTTCTGAGGCCTCCTCTTACCGCAAGCCGCTTTCCCCAGCTCCTGCAGTTCCCTGTGAAGTGCCGGGCAGCCAGAAGCCAGTGGGCTCTGCTCCCAAACCCCCCAATCAGGGAGCTCCTGATGAGATCCCTGAGCTGCTCCACCAGGTCCCTGTAGGGTCCTCCTCCTCTCTCAACAAGTACCGGGTGCTGCCTTCCATTAACAGAAAGAACTTGGAAGAGGGGCCTGTGGATACAGTGGCCAAACAGGCCAGCACTCTCAAACTGGGCAGCTTGCAGGAGCTCAAGGCCCTTTGCCGGGAGGAGGCCCACAGCAGGAAGTCAAGGGAGGGGTGTTTGCGGGTCCCTGCCCCTCCCCTGGAGGGCAAGCCCTGCAGTAGAACCAAAGAGCAGAGCTTGTCCCAGGCAGGGAACCTGGAGGAGCCATCCGATGGAGAGCCCAGGCTGCTCCTGGCTGTCCGGTCTCCTTCAGGGCAAAGGTTTGTCCGTCATTTCAGGCCAACTGACAACCTCCAGACAGTCGTTGCTGTGGCCGAACAAAAGAACCTGACAACGTATCATCACTGTAGCATCGAAACCATGGAGGTTCCTAGGAGGAGCTTCTCTGACCTCAGTAAGTCCCTGGAAGAGTGCAGGATTCCTCACAAGTCTGTGCTGGGCATCTTACAGGAAAAGCGGGAGGGCCAGCCCTGAGCCCCTGTGTGGTTTGCTGGGCTCTTGCTCCTCTGAGCACTATGGACTTGAGGCCATGGAGATCCCCAGAAGTAACTGGGCCTGGAGGGGTCTGTGGTTCTCAGCACTTCTGTCTCTAGAGAGCCTCCTTTTGAAGCAGTAAGATGTGTATATAAATTGAGTGTGCTGTAAGACATCTTTCCAATTCTTTCAGTCTTCCCTCCATCTCAGAGGTGAGCAGGCAAGTTAACACAGCTGTTTGTGAAACAGCCGCTCCCAGGTCTTGTTCTCTCCTGTGCTCCCCTGCCCCCATCTCCAGGGGCAGTCCTCTTGGGAGTAGTGGTCTTTGTAGTGGATTGCACCAATTCGAAGCCTGCCTCACCTCTCTGGATTTGGCTGTGGGAATTCTTCCTTTCCAGGGGATTTGAGTCTAGGCCTAGGAGGCTGGGTTGGGGCATTACCTAGGGGAATCCTACTTATTACTACGGTAGGTAGTCGGAGAGAGGATTTGCCCTTCTCCTTTGACCTAGCATCCCAAGTACTCACACACTTCTAAAAATAACTCCCGAGACCCAAAGCAAGCTGGTTTTTCATTGAGAATACCCAGGTTTGGACCCCTGCTTTTTGGAGGCAGGGCTCATTTTAGAAGCTAGCAGGTTCATTTGCCGTGATGCACAGTGCCTCCTCTTCATTCCCATTGCTTTTGTCTAGTACCTACTTTCAAAGGAATGGGAGTGAACTGGCTCCCTATCTCGTGGTCATGGCCTCTAACCCACTAGGCAGGGCTCACTCACAGCCTTTATGGTCCCACCAGACCAGTATTTCCATTTAAGCAGGATGCCTCTTGGGACAGCTCTGTTCAGTTCTCTCTTTTCCCAAAGAACGGGGATGTTAAGCCATTGTGCATGTGCTAAAAACTGGTATCTAGACATCTGGATGGGCAGAAGGGCATTCACTCTCTCAACTCTAGTAGGATTTGAGACTGGAGGAGGGTGTTTTGTTTTCATAACTACCCAAACAAAGTGATGAATACAGTTTGCCAAAGCCCTTTTGTATTATAACTTTCCTTAAAACCCCACCAGTTATTTGGACCCTGTTTATGGCCAAACCTCCACTGGGAGGGAGTGTTGGGAGAGGAGCTGCAGAGGTCCCAGCTGTCATGTTCCCACACAGAGAGCTAGCCACTTGATCAGCCACTCCAAAACAAGGAAAGGGGAGAGTTTCTTTCCCCTCTACCCCCTTCCCAGTTAGCCTCAGTACTCACCAGCATGTGACTCTGTTGAAGAGGTCAGGGGCTCAACCACAAGAAAGCCTAGTAGCCCACAGGTGCCACTACCTGCTACCTCGGGGCACGTACTGCATTTTGCACACAGATAAGGGATGGAGTTGAAAATTTTACTCCCCGGTAAAGTGATAGAGGCTTATAATTAGCTAAGCTGTTTGATATGGAAGATAACTTTTCTTCTCCTTAGCCGCACCCACGCACTCCAAGTAAAGCTCGGACTTTTCTTCTGAAAGCTGGACTGCAGGGTAGCAGTCTGTACCAGAACAAACTATTTCCAAAGGTTTCGCAGGACAGTTCCAGCTTATTTAATGTGAGGGACAGTTCTTAACCTGGTCCTGGCCTGGTGAGCTGCTCTATCAGATGAAATGTGGGCTTGAGCCTAATGGACCTTATCCAGGCCTACACACTTGGGCCTTCTCTTCTAATATCTCACTGGGAAGGCATGACCTAAGTAATGCTGGCAGCCCCTCACTCTGTTTCCAGAGACTAGGCCTTTCTTGACTCACCAAGGAATCAGACACATCCTTCTGCTGGAGAATAGCTGCCTATCAGGCTCCCATCACACCTACTCAGTGGTAAGAACAAAGTCCCACCCACCTGGTACGTAGTGTTTCCTCCAGGCAAGAAAGCTCCAGCAGACTTGAGGGAAAATGGAGACTCTTCCACAGCACCAGGCTGTCATCTGTCACCAAGGCCACTTGGCAACATCATCTTGGGCTGATGAAAGAGGTGGAAGAGACGGAACTCAGACAGCCCTTTCCCAGGCATGCTGGAGATGTGTATGTAAAGTTATATTGGAACCATTTCAATAAACTTTTTTTAAAAATTTTTAAATAAAAGGCGATATTACTCACAATCGAATTTCCTGTGCCAACTGGAGGGAATGGAGAACATGTTGTGAGTTAGCCTAAGGCGATGTGCCACACACTGTCAGGCACCAGGGGCTCCTGTGACCCCAGCTGCTCCGAGATGGGTTTGACATGGGCTGGGGCCCCCATCTAGTGATAGTCCCTTGTTTGCAGATGTGCTGGATGCCAGTCTATTTAGAGGACCCCTCTCCACCTTCCCCTCCCCACTCTGGGCTCTAGGATGTGCTTTTCAAAGCAGATGGAAAAGGCTTTTTGGGATTAAAAAGTTTCTGCTAGTCTTCCTCCATCATTCTAAGTACTTACACTGACTGTGAAGTCAGAGGACTGGTTTGAGACTCTGCTTTCTTCTGCTTATTAGCTGAGTAACCTTGGTGAAGTCACTTTGCCCTTCTGCCAAAAAGTGAGAGGGTCTAGATGAGCTGATCTCTAAGGTCCCTTGTGGTTCTCAATCCATGGTCGACCAGGGCAGGCCGTATCCAACTCAGCAGGTAGGATTTTACTAGTTGTATGGAATAGACAACCCCCTTGTCCTTGGACCACCAAGTCCTTAACCTTCCCAGAGCTCAGTGGTAACAAGGTCAGAACCACAGGGAGAATAGACAGCAGGTCACCAAACACTGTGTGCCAGGCAGACCAGGAAAGTTGGCTGTGTGTTGCTCCTGCTAGATGGACTAGTGTCTACAACACTCTCTAGTTTACAAAGCATCCTTCTTCACAACATCTTTTTGAGCTTGAGGTAGGGGAAGGACCATTCCCATTCAGTATCAGAGCCAGGATTCAAACTCAGGTGCCAGAGCAAGCATCTTTCATGTGGGTAGAAACGATAGAGCTTGGTACTCAGTACAAATATTTAGACTAGAAAACTACCCCGGGGAGGCTGGGATGAGCTGCTCCCCTCATCTGAGGGTGCCCTTGGTGCCATTTACCATCCGAGGGAGTTTCCAGTTCTTTCCTGGGAGGCAGAGATAAGGAATTAGGCCTTGCTCCCTCTGGCCTCCCAGTCCATTCCTTCTGGTTCCTCCCTCACCATGCTGTTGGTGACTTTAGAAGTGGGCAAGAATGTGTGGATGGGTCCGCAATGATAACACAACGACTGGAAAAATAACGTGCTCTGCTGATGGTGGAGACCAGGAACTTCACCTGTGTATATAAAGGACAGGAGAATGAAAGTTGGGACGTGACAGCCACAGCTAGCGTGTAGCATCTCAGAGTTTACAGAATGTTATACCCACATTTCACTCAGTCCTCACAACTAGGCCCTGAAGTCAGCAGTACAAGTGAGGCCAGTCTCCCTTGCTGACTAAATGGAGGTTGACTGGAGAACTTGATCAAGGTCACCCAGCTAAATGTGAACCTTGGGCTCACATGACATAGTTTGGATGTGAACCCTTTCGTGAGCCAGTATGGCGACTTGCCCTTCCCAGGATCATCCCATCCTCCCCACCTCCCCATGGCTGAGAAAGGGGAAGTCACCCTCTAGGGATGTGTCAGTGAAGACCATATATCAGCTATGATAAAAGACAGCATATGACTTGGTGGCCTGTCATCCCCATGCACACTCAGATGAAGTGTAACAGGAAGCAGCCGAGTACCAGCAGCAGAAGGAACAGCAGGGCACAGAAGTGACTCATCATTTAGTATCCAAAAAATTTCTCGTGAGCAGATGGTGGGTAATTTCGGCACATTCCTTGTCCCCACCCTCCCCAATTCAAAGCTTCCGGGGACTCGGCCAATAACACCCAGTCCCCTTTGTACTCTTCCTGGTCTGGAGCCCTCCCTTTGAACATGGGTGGGAGCTGTGATAGTTGCCCTAAGAGGAAACAGGGGCACATCTGAAAGCCAGGCTGCTGAACGAACGTTCACTCGGTGTGCTTTGATTCTGTTCCAGTTGAAAGCCCTAGAGGAGCCACACCGTGAGGCCAGGAATGGGTCATTCACTGCTCTGCCCCAGAAATCAGACCTGGCCCATTCAGCCCCATTGTTTGCTTGTCTGCCATCTCTAACAGGGTTTCCAGACGCTGCAGACAGGTACCCCAGAATATGAAAATTCCGTTTAAGCAGTTTCATACAAACTGAAATAAAGGGGGTGGGAGAGGCAACATTTCCTCTAATTCACCAGGTACATTTTCCTATCTTCCAACAAAATGGTGCCTAACATGGCAAAAAACCTCAATTTGCATGTTTTCCAAAGAAATTCCTCTGTTGTAAGAGGCGAGGGTATGTCTTCCTATGCTCTTAAAATCTGCATACTCCCACAGCCTATGATTTTGAGGGTCTAGTAGACAATAATAATGACTTCCACCATCCCCACAACAAACCTAAGGGTTAGGTGGTTCAGGGACTGTTCTCCTCATTTTAGAGATCATTGAGTTGAGGCTCAGAGATGAAATGATTTGCCCAGGCTTATATGGCTAAAACCCCGTGGTTAGACCTCTACATAGGATGATCCCAATCAAATGATAATTCCTCGCCTGTCCCCTGCCCCAAAACTCCATCAATTCCCATCCCTGCCATGGAATTTCAGGGAAGTGTTTATTTCATTGTGGGTAGAAATAAGCCAGGCATAATAGAAGAATCTTTTGGGTTTTTGGGGTGGAGGGGCAGGGGGAGGAAAAAAAAAAACCTGCCAAAATGAGAGGACCATCCAGCCCTAAGAAAATTAGGTGCTTTACTTTCTGGTTAATTTAGACATCACTTTTCCTCACCTGATTGCATACGGTTCCATTTTCTTTACCAACTGGGGAGATCATGGGATTCTGACCCATGGCAGTTTGATGGCCCAAGGTATAGGATACTGAGCCTGGAGTCAGGAAGATCCGAATTCACATCTATCCTCAGATACTAGCTGAGTGACTCTGGGCAGGCAAGCCACTGAATTTCTCTCAGCCTCAGTTTCCACATCTATAAAATGGGGGTAGTAATAGCACCTACCTCCTAGGATTATGAAGATTAAATGAGATATTTGGGAAGTGCCTAGCACAGTGCCTGGCACATAGTAGGTACTTAATAAATGTTCCAAATCCTCTTCCCTCCTCCCACCAAGCACCTCAGATCCTCATCTAGATCTTAGGGATTATAAAATACAACCACTTTAATTTTACAGAGAGGGAAACTGAGTCCCAGAAAGAGGAAGTGCCTTGGCCAAAGTCACACAACAGAATTGCCACTGGAACTCAGTTCCTCTGCTTCCAAATCTGGTCCCCTTTCCAGTTCACCATAAATGTGTTGTTCTTTGCAGCTGTGTTAAAAGCCACTTAGGGACTCAGTCAGAAAGGAATATCCCTTTTGAGATGGTACCAACATACCTTGGTTTGTATGAAAAGTGAACGTGGTCTAAAGTCAAAGTTATTTTTTTAAATGACAATCTGTATTTTTCTCCTTTAAAAGAGATCTCATTTTAGTGGTATGACCTATATTCAGACCAATAATTTCCTTATTTCTAAAATGAAAGATTTGAAGGAGATGATCTCAAAGGTTCCCTCTAATTTGAACATTCTGTGTTCTAAAGTCCCTCCCACCTCTGACAATCCATAATCTAAGACGTTTTTCTGCTCTGACATTCTGTGTTCAAAGGTTCCTTCCCAACTCTAACACTGAATGTTAGCAGGGTGTGCTGGTAAATTTTGGTAACTGACTTTGGGGGTGGGGATGGAATTTACCCATGACTCACTTTTCATTTTAATCTACCTTATTTACATTGTCTCTATCACTTTCCTAAATGTAGGCAACCAACAAAAAAATAAATTAAGCCCCTCCCCCCGCCCTGCCACCATTTGTAGGGTTTTCTCATTAATTTCTGAGATGTAAATGGTAACACTCAAAATTTGGCAATTGATTCTCAGTAGCCAGTTGGAACTGGTTCCAGCACGCTGATCATCTATGTTCTAAGATCTGTTCCAGCTCTGACAGTCTATGTTCTAAGAGTCCTTCCAGCTGATGCTGTGAACCTCAAGATGCAAAGGTCCCTCCAAGTAGTACAATTCTAGAGTCTGCGATATTGTTCTCTTTCAGTGCAATATCTCTGCCTGAAAATAAGTTAAGGAAACAAGAGAATCATCCAGCAAAAACATAACTTTTGGAATTCACAAGAGGGAAATAGATGAAAGTCTTTGGATCAATGATTTATCTACATGGGGACTAGGGAATCACAGACACCATCAACTTTAATGAAAACAAGGAGAACCTAAAAACAGTCCTAATTCACCATCGTGGTTTGATCATCTCTCAGCTCAAACCCTTGGTCTTCTGTCTCCGATCACTTTTATGGACCAAGGATATCCCTACAAAATGATACACTGCCATCTGGTCATTAGCAGAAATTAATCCAATGAGCACTTTGGGGGCACTTTCTTTTTTTAAAGGAAGCAAGTAGAACAAATTCACTCTCTGAAGGTTAATGATCAGTTTAAAAGGTGCCATCTGTATATTCATACACTGTAATCAGTTGAGAACTGAGTACAAGGGTAGTTCTGGTAGGGGAAAACCACAGGGGAATCATTAGGTTTCTCTCCCCTGCCTCCAGTTTATAGATTAGGAAACTGAGGCAGAGAGAGGTTAAGTGACTTGTCTAGGATCATACAATAACCAATAAACTAAGTCCAAATATCCTATATCCAATTTACCTGAAATTAAAGGCAATCAAGCTAATATAATCATATCCAAACTGATATTTAGATAGTGTTTTGCAAAGCACTTTACCTACATGAGCTCAGTTGATCCTTACAAGAATCAATGTAGCATAGAGGAAAAAGGATTTGTAGTTAGAGGCCCTGGGTTCAAATACTGCTTAATAGTAATAATGGTAGCCAGCTTTTGTATAACACTTTAAGGTTTGTAAAGAGCTTTACGCACATTAATTCATTTGGTCCTCACAACAAGCCTGGGAAATAGGTGCTCATCTCCTTTTTATAGGTGATGAAAATGAAGCTAAGAGAAGTTAAGCAACTTACCCAGGGTCCTCCAGCTAGGGGGATGTCTGAGGCAGGATTTGAACTCAGGTCTTGCTAACTCAAAGTCCTGCCCTCTAACTAGGCAGCACTACCCAGCTGCCACTTTTCTGATCAGAGGATCATAGATTTGAGGCTTCCCCCATTTTACAGATGAAGAAACTGAGGCACAGATTGGTTCAGTGACTTGCTCAGGATCACATAGTAAGTGTTTAAGGTAGAATTTGAACCCAGGTCTTCCTGACTCCAAGCCTAAAGTCCTATCCACTGTGCCATGCTGCCTGTCAACCTTAGGTAAGACTTTCCATCTCTACGGGCTTCAGTTTCCTCATCTGCGGAATGAGGGAGTTGGACTAGATGTTTGGCTTCTAAGATCCTTTCCAACTCCCCCAAATGATTTTGTGATCCACCCCGTGGGGTATTATCATCATCATCCCCATCTTCCTCATGAGGACACTGAGCTTCAGCAGAGTCGAGTGATTTGCCTGGCGTCTGAAGTAAGGTCTGACCCCGGGTCCAGCACTCTTATTTGCCATACCATCCTCCATCCATGTGTTATAATGACATTTATAATTAGAATGACATTATAAGTATAATGATGTTATAATTATAATGCCATTATAATTATGATGACAATTCATTCCAGCTAAAGACGAGGAGAAGGTAGGCAAGAGCAAGGGAACTTGCCAAGGGGGTGGGGTGGGGTGGGGCATGCTATGCAGACAGAGCTGGATTTGGGGTCAGAGGTGCTGAATTTGAATTCTGACGCACCAGTTACCAGCTGTGTCACCTTGGGTGACACACTTCCTTTCTTTGCCTTCAGACTCTTATTTCATAAAAAGGAGAGATTTGGACTATATCAATGATTCTCAGTGTTCCTCAGGAACCCCTGTGAGACCCTTCCAGGGAGGTCATGAAGTCCAAAATATTTTATAATAATATAAAGATGTTTTAATTGCTAATATGTGAAATATTGATAAATATGACCCATATATACAGAAGTTCTTGAGTGTAAAGAGGTCCTGAGACCAGAAAGTTTGAGAACCACTTGACCTCTCAGATGATGTCCTAAGGTCCCTTATGGCTCAAGATCTTGGTATCTTGGACTTGAAGTTGGGAGGTCTGGTGTTTGTCCTTGCTCTTGCCACCTCAATGACCTCAAGAAAGTCACTCACTGCTCTAAGCCTCAGTCTCCCTATTTACAAAATGGGGGCAGCAATCCTTGTACTCCCTAGGCACAGGATTGCCGTGAGAGTAAAATGGTATAGATAACACTCTTCATAAACCACAAAGCATCATATGAATGAGAGCTAGTTGTATTGTTCACTTCCATGAAAGAGAACCTGGTGGTAGTGGCAAAACCATTGATCTTGGAATCTTAGTGTCTAGAACACCAGCTTTGGGGTCCAAAGCCCTGAGGTCTGGTCCCAGCTCTGATATATATGAGTTGTATGACCTTCGGGTGAGTCATTTTTACCTCTGGCCTTCAGTTCCTTCCCCTGTAAATGGGGGGAGCCCTCCATTTACTTTGCAAGGAGGGGTCTTGTGGGAAAAAACACTTTGTAGGGAAGGGGAAAGAGAAGGGGAAGGGGAAGGGGAAAGGGAAAGGGAAAGGGAAGGGAAAAGGGAAGAAGAAAGGGAAAAGGAAGGGGAAAGGGAAGAAGTTTTATTAAATACAACTATGTGCCAAGGCACTGTGATAAGCACTTTTTACATATATTGTCTCATTTGATCCTCACAACTGTGGGAGGCAGGTATTATTATTATCCCCAGTTACAGTTGAGGAAACTGAGGCAAACAGAAGTTAAGTGACTTGCCCAAGGTCACACAGCTAGTAAACGTCTGTGAACTCAGGTCTTCCTGACTCCAGGCCCAGCGCTCTATCCATTTGTGCTACTATAAGCAGCTGCCTCTACAAACTTTCTGTAAAGTGGAAAGAACTATAGAATTAGGAGCCGTGTTACTGTTATTTACTCTTCTTATGGCAAATCCTCAGGAAAGGTTCCTCTCTTCTAACCGTCCTGATCACACTTCACCCTACTGCGGAACACTTGGCCATTCACGCACATTTGACAAAAGGGTCTGAAGCAACACAACAGCTAACAACAGTGCAGGATCCAGAGAAATTAACCCAGAACCAGGAGCTGTGAGGCCTAACCTCCAACTGTTCACTTCACGGTGACCTGTCAGGCATGTCTAAGTGCTCTGATGACTTTTGTGACTTTTAATTTAGACAAAAAAAAAGGGAGAAAGCTGAGCTGCTGCTAGCAGCCAATCTCTGGAGCTTGGGGAATTGATCATCTCTGAGGCTGGGGTAGGGATTCCACTTTCATTGGAAAAGACCACAGAGGGGAGATGCTCTTGATACTCACTCGAAGTACTCTGGGCTCTTGTTCAGCATGCCCCGTCATCCAGTGTCCAGCGGCGACTGTTCGGAGCCAAAACATCCGATGAAGCTATATATCCTCCCCAGATTCACTGTCCTTGGTCCCTGAGAGGTCAAGGTAGAGAACCACAGATGGTTGCTTCTAAACAGCATGTGGGTTGGACAGAGGAGAGAAAAGGAGAGGAGAGGCAAAGAGAAAAGAAGAGGAGAGAAAGAGAAGAGAGGAGGAGAAAGAAGAGGAGAGGAGGCAAAGGGAAATAAATAGGAGAAAAGCAGACAGAGACAGACAGGCACATTAAGACAATTAAGGAAAGTACATTAAGAAAAATACACTCAGACATATTGTCTGCCACTTTAATTTCAGCAGAGCATTTGGAAAAAGGCCTATGTTTAAGGTGCAAAGACAAGCAGATGACACACAAGATCTGGGTTATAGGTACTTAAGGGAAATGTCAGGCTCTTATTAGTAAAGAGGGGCTTCTCCCTCCTGTTTTTCTAAATTAAAAGGTAATGACAGGTAATGGCTGCTGCCAAACTGCTCCAGATACATTCTGAATGTCTGTGACTGCACAATTAAGGCTGTGGTTAAAACAGGGGAGCATGGCAGTGCTTGCCCACGACCACGTAAGCGTTTTAGCCCAATATGGGTCAGAGCTACTGTGTCCAAACAGCTGCCAGTTAAAACAGCAACAACAACCACCACCACCACAACAACAACAACAAACTCCCCACCCCGAAAACCACAAAACCCCAAAGTTTTGGGGAGTCAGAATGGAGCAGATAAATGCTCACCTCTGCTGACTCATCCCATATTTAGTCTTTTCTATTCAGCACCAACCTTCCAAGCTTACAAGGTGGATTTCGAGTGCTCAGAAGAAAACCTGTTGTCGATCCAGATTGGCCTTCTGGGTGGGCTTGCTTGACTCCAGATTTAGACCATCCCTCTTCCTAGGAGGGGATGCCCACCTGGCATACTCATCATAGAACCCTGCTCTGGGAGGACTTGAAGTCAGAGAGGCCTCCAAAGTGACTATATAGGACTGCAGCATTTTTAAATTGCGCTGGAACCTTAGAACTGATTCAACAATTTAATTTAGTTCAAAAGGCATGTATTAACCACCTACCATGTGTCAGGCATTGGGGATACAAAGATATAAAAACAGAAGAGTCCCAGCTCTCTGGGCTTAAATTATGTTGAGAGAAAACAATGTATACTCAGATAAGTCCATGTGAAATATAAACAACATAAGGGGTCACTGAAGTCCCCTCCAACTCTCCAGTTCGGTTCTGTGATTACAAAATAATTCCTGGGGGCAAGGGAGGGAACACCAACATACATGTAGGTCGTGGCCTTTGAGCTGAGCCCGAGAGTGGGCTGGGGGTTATCTCTTCTGTTTGGCATTGCAAAGTCTTGCCAAAAATGCAGTAGTGAAATGCCTGAAGCACGGGGCCAATTCACATACTTTGTGCTCCATTTTGGAGGCAACAGGAGGCACGTTTTCCCCAGACTAGCAAGAGTATTCATAAACTATATCCAGGTAATGCTTGTTGTGATGGGCATAAATGTGCTTTGCTTTTTGCAATGCATGTTCTTGAACTGTGTAAATCAATCTTATTTGAAATAAATACTACAGAAGTTCACTGTTCACAGGAACTGTGCCTCCTCTGACCAAATTGCAGAATCTCAGTTAGAAGGGACCTCAGTGGCCAGCTAGGCCAACTCAGAGGGGAACAGGGATCCACAACACAGCCAATAGGTGGTCAACCTTGGCTTGAAGCCGTCTAGCACCCCATTCCATTTTTGGACCTCTCTTACTATCAGGAAGATTTTCTTAACATCAAGGCTAAAGCTTCAAGCCATCACTCCTAGTTTTGTGCTGTGGGGCCAAGCAGAAATCCTTTGACAACCTTTCAAATATTTTAAGAAAGTGATCAGGCCTTTTTCTCCTGCTTCCTCCTTCAAATGTTCCCATCCACCTTCTCTTTTTCTTCAAGCAAAACACATCTGTTCCTTTAATCTATGCTTTAATGTTCCTTTAATCTGTGGCCAAGCCCTTGCCCATCCTGGCTGTCTTCCTCTTTGCATTGTCTCTGGTTTATCCTGCCCCTTTTAAATGTGACACCTGGAACAGAGCACAATATTTCAGATGTAGCCTGGCCAGGGCACAGCTGTGGTCTGACAGAGTAGACCCATGTTCTTTAATATGAATATTTACCCTTATTTTATAATTTTGCATATTTGTATATCAGTTTCTTAAAATAGGACACATCTTTAATTATACACAGAACATCAGAGGGCTTTTAGAATACAGAAATGTCAGAGTTGAGAGGCACCTTAGAACACAGGTTGTCAGAGCTGGGAGGGCCCTTAGAACACAGAATGTCAGAGCTGGAAGGGCCCTTAGAACACAGAATGTCAGACCTGGGAGGGCCCTTAGAACATAGGATGTCAGAACCGGGAGGGCCCTCGGAACAGAAAATGTCAGAGCTGGGAGGGTCCTTAGGACACAGAATGTCAGACCTGGGAGGGCCCTCAGAACAGAGAATGTCAGACCTGGGAGGGCCCTCAGAACACAGAGTGTCAGAACTGGGAGGACCCTCAGAACACAGAATGTCAGAGCTGGGAGGGCCCTCAGAACGCAGAACGTCAGAGCTGGGAGGGCCCTCAGAACGCAGAATGTCAGAGCTGGGAGGGCCCTTGGAACACAGAATGTCAGACGTGGGGGGGCCCTCAGAACACAGAATGTCACACTTAGAACATGAATGTCAGAGCAGGGAGAGGCCTTAGAATGATGACTTAGCCTCTTATTTTACAAATGAGGAAATGGAAGCCCAGTGAAGACAAGGCGTTTGCCCTAAGTTAGGAACACGATCCTCAGTGGAAGAGATGCTTTGCAGGCCTCCTGTTCTTTGGCTTTTTTGCCTGCCAAGAATTTGGATGAGCTACAATTGAGGAACTATGAGCTCATATAAAACAGATACCAACCTGTCCATCGAAAGGGCAAAAGTCTATCATTTCCTCCACCCACCAGACCTCCCAAGTGCAGAGATGCCCAGGCTCTCAGCAGGCATTGGCTCCCACCCCGTGACTCCTGAAGATTCGGTCTCTTGAGGTGTGTCTGGTTTGGGCTCAAGGTTTAGGCCTGGAGGGTCGGTTCTTCTCAATAAAGAAAGCCATTACAGGAAATGCTGCCTTTGGCATCCAACTTAGCTTCCTGAAGGCACGTGACTGATGTGGCAATGGCATGGGAGGCAGACCCCAGCTAAAGGAAGCAAGCAGAGCCTTACCTAAGAGAGACAACCTGGTGTTCTGGGGGAAAAGAAAGAAAGAAAAGAATAAGAGCTGGCATTTACATAGCAGTTTAAAGTTTGGCTTTACTTACGATCCTTACAGTAACCCTGGGAGGTGGGTGCTGTTGTTATCATCTCTAGTCCATAAATAGGGAAACTGAGGCACACAGAAGTTAAATGACTTGTTTAGGATCACACAGTTTGTATCTGAGGTGGGATTTGAACTCAGGTCTTCCTGACTCCCAATTCTAATTTTCTATCCACTGTGCCTTTGGGTTTCCTAAAGTACTGCATCTGCATGCAGTCCAAGGACCTGCCTTTGCCTCTTAATTCAGCCATTCACTTCCTCTGTGAGCTCTGGTGAGGCCCCATTCTCTTGTCTGGGACCCAATTTTCTCCTCTGTAAAATGAGAGGATTAGCTTTAAATCCTAAAGATGCCCACCTGGAGTTGGTGTGCAAAGGACTGCCCATCCTGCAGGTCACTTGGGTCACCAGAGGTGCCTCAGCCAGCCCAGAGGAATGTGGCTGACACCCAATGCCATCTCGGAGCTGCTTGGTGCCTTTTCGAAGGCTCCTTACAGGCTTCTGATACAGGCAGGCAAACTCCGATTAGCTTGGTCCATCTGGTTTTGGTCCTCGCCCACACTGTTCAGTGAGGATCCTGTCACTGTCTCAGTCTAGGTCTGTTTCTCGGGGCCTCGTCACTGTAGGGGAAGGGCTGCTGCCTGGTCTCCGAATACTTTCCCCTTTGTGGAAGGACAGGTGTGGAAGGACAGGTAGGAAGCCCACGTGTAGGTGAGACAGCCCTTTTAGAAACAGCAGAACTGGAATCTTTGAATGTCAGGAGTTGGGATTGTGTGGAGGGCAACGCCTTTCATTTATAGAGGAGATGAACAGCTGGAGATGGGAAAACGTTTGTTCAAGGTCACTAGGAACTGAAGCAGGGAGCAGTTTATGGGGGAAGAGACAGAGAGCCACAGGCATCCAGCCTGGGCTGAGGAGTGGAGCAGGATGGGGCAGGAGAGGCATTCACCCCAGCCTACCATCTGCTAGCTTCTTCTTTTAACTAATTATTCCTTCTAGCTTGGGGCTACATTCTGTTTTTTCTGTTCTGCGGAACAACTGAAAGTGCTGTCAGTGTGCCCTAAATCCAGCACCCTTTAAACTGACACCCTGGAACAAAGCCCCATATGCTCCACCCTAGTTATAGCTCTGAAAGTGGGGACTTCTAAAGAGGCCAGGACCCTTTTCCAATAGGTGCAAAATACTCCCCAGATTTCCTGTCCTTAAAAAAAACAAAGCAAAGCCAAAACTATTATTTATTTGTTTTTAACATTCTTTTCTTTTTAAATTGAGCTCCAAATTCTTTCCCTTCCTCCTACCCCTCTTCCACCCACTGAGAAGGCAACCAAAATGATATCAATTATACATGTGAAATAATGCAAAACATATTTCTGTATTAGCCATATTGCAAAAAAAGAAGTTAAGAAAATTATACTTCAATTTGTGCTCGAGAGTTCATCAATTCTCCCTCTGGAGATGGTTAACATTTTTTCGTCATGAGTCCTTTGGAATGATTTTTAGTTCATTGTACTGATCAGAATAGCCAAGTCTTTCACAGTTGATCATCATTACAACATTGTTGTCACTGTGCGCAGTGATCTGCTGGTTCTTCTCACTTCACTTTGTATCAGTTCATAGAGGTCTTGCCATGTTTTTCTAAAACCACCCCCTTGTCATTTCCTAGTCATGACAACCATATACCACAACGTGTTCAGCCATTCCCCAATTGATGGCCATCCCCTCAATTTCCAATTCTTTGCCACTACAGAAAACTGCTATAAATATTTAGACCCTTCTCCTTTTTCTTTCATATCTTTGGGGTACAGATCTAGTAGTGGTATTGCTGGATCAAAGGGTATGTCCAATTTTATAGCCTTTTGGGGATACTTCCAAATTGTTCTCCAGAATGGTTGGACCAATTCACAACCCCATCGACAATTCCTTAATGCACATATTTTCCTTCATCCACTCTAGCATTTGTTATTTCTGATAGGTGTGAGGTGGTACCTCAGAGTTGTTTAAATCTGTATTTCTCTAATAGTGATTTGGAGCACTTTTTCATTTGACTATAGATAGCTTTGATCCATTTTTTATAAATTTGACTGAGTTCCCTATATATTTAAGAAAAGAGGCCTTTATCAGAGAAAATTACTATCAAATTTTTTGATATTGCTTCATTGTCTATGGTAAATTTTAGCAAAAGGTAGTTTCCCTGATTCTCTCTTTCAATTAGGTCTATTTTTGCTTTTCCTTTGTCTGGGATCATGATTTCAACCCCTGGCTTTTTAACTTCAGCTGAAGCATAATAGATGCTGTCCTAGCCCTTTATTTGAACTCTGTATCTGTCTTTTTTTCCCAGTATGTTTCTTATCGATAATATATTGTCGGATTATGACTTCTAATCCACTCTGCTATCTGCTTCTGTTTTATGGGTTGGTTCATCCCATTCACATTTACAGTTCTGATTACTGTGTATTTCCCTCCATCCTATTTTCTTCTTTTTATCCTTCTTTCTCTTTATCCTGTCCTCAAAAGTTTGTTTTGCTTCTGACCACTGCCTCCCTTAATCAGCCCTCCCTTTTATCAACCACCTCCCCTCCCCTCCCCCACCCCTGCCATGTCTCTTATCTCCTTCCACTCCTATTTCCCTATTGGGTGGGATGGATTTCTTTACCCAACTGAGTGTGCATATATATCCTTCCCTCCTTGAACCAATTCTGATGAGAGTGAGGTTCAAGCATTGCCTACCACCTCCCATTTCCCCTCCAATATAAAACCTCTTCCTTGCATACCTCTTTTATGTGAGAAAATTTTCCCCATCCTTACCCTTCCCCCTTCTCCCAATTCATCCCTCTTTCTCACCATTTTTTGAGATTATTCCAACATAATCAACTCATATTCATACTCTCTGACTACGTAGACTCCTAACTGCCTTAATAATGATAAAGTTCTTGGGAGTTATACAGATCTTCTCCCCATATAATAATGGGGGTAGTTTAACTTTCTTGAGTCTCTTATGAGTACTATTTCAAGTTTACCTTTTTATGCTTCTCTCGAGTCTCATGTTTGAATGTCAGATTTTCTATTCAGCTCTGGTCTTTTCATCAGGAATGCATAAAGGACATCTATTTCATTAAATATTCATTTTCCCTTGAAGAATTATAATCAGTTTTGCCAGGTAGGTGATCCTAGCTCCTTTGCCTTGTAGAATATTATATTCCAAGCTCACCATTCCTTTAACTTGGAAGCTGCTAAATCTTGTGTGATCCTGACAGTGGCTTCACAGTATTTGAATTGTTTCTAGCTGCTTGCAATATTTTCTTCTTGACTTGGAAGCTCTGGAATTTGGCTATAATATTCCTGGGAGTTTTCATTTTTTGGATTTCTTTTAGGTTAGTGGTAGATTCTTTCTTTCTTTCTTTCTTTTTTGCAGGGAGGAAGGCAGGGCAATAGGGGTTAAGTGACTTGCCCAAGATCACACAGCTTGTAAGTGTGTCAAGTGTCTGAGGCTGTATTTGAACTCAGGTCCTCCTGATTCCAGGGCTGGTGCTCTACTCACTGTGCCACCTAACTGCCCCAAGTGGTGGATTCTTTCAATTTCTATTTTACCTTCTGGATCTAAGATATCAGAGCAGTTTTCTTGGATAATTTCTTGAAAGATAATGTCTAGGCTTTTTTTTTTTTGATCATGGTTGTTCAATAAGTCTTAAGTTATCTCTCCTTGAGCTGTTTTCCAAGTCAGTTGTTTTTCCAATGAGATATTTCACATTTTCTTCTATTTTTTATTTTTCTGACTTTGTTTTACTGTTTCTTGGTGTCTCATGGAGTCATTAGCCTCCATTTAACCAATTCTAATTTTTAAAGAATTATTTTCTTCAGTGAGCTTTTGTACTTCTTTTTTCATTTGGCCAATTCTTCCTTATAAGAAGTTATTTTCTTAAGTGAATTTTTGTGCCTCTTTTACCATTAGGCCAATTCTGCTTTTAAAGGTGTTTTCTTCAGTATTGTTTGTGCCTCTTTTACTAAATTGCTAATTCTCTTTACATAATTTTCTTGTATCACTCTCAATTCTTTTCTAAATTTTTCCTGTACCACTCTTCTTTCATTCTTTAACTCTTCCAGGAATTCTTGTTGTGCCTGTGTCCAACTAACATTTTTTCTTTGAGGCTTTGCTTGTAGCTATTTTCACACTGTTGTCTTCTTCTGAGTTTGTCTTGGTCTTCCTTGATACTGTCATAGCTTTTTGTGGTCACGTTCCTTTGTTGTTGTTTGCTAATTTTTCAAACCTATTTCTTGACTTTGAACTTTATGTTAAAATTGGGCTCTGCTCCCTTGGAGTGGGAAGGCACTATGTCAAGTTTCAGACTTTTTCATGTTGCTATTATCAGAGCTAGTTCTGGGGCCTACAAGTTTTCAGTGCTTCCAGAGTGGTGTAATCCTAGGAGAGGTATGGTTGCTGGCCTCCTGGTCTGCTCTCCGGTTTTTACCCAGGAAGGGTCCCTGGTTCCCTTCAGTCATGACCCTTCTTGGCCCTGCAACTGTGACCACAGCTCCTGCTTCTTTGCGGCCAACTTTCTCCCCTGGAACTGCAACCCAGAACTCTGTATGAGCAATAGAGTTGCCAATCAGTGCCAGCTGCACCTAGTACCAGCAAAGGGTCCCCTATAATCTCTTTCTGATCCATTGTCTGACCCCTTCCTGTCTCTGGGCTGAGAGGTCCTGAAGCTGCTGCTGCTATAACCACTTTCACAGCCACCTCCAAGGCCCACTGTTGCTGCTGTTTCCAAGTCACCTCTGGGTGAGCCCAGACCCCAGTGTCATAGACCTCTTTTACTGACTTCTGAAATTGTCTTAGGCTAAAAAATGCTTCACTCTGATCTTTTATTGGCTCTGCCCCTCCAAAATTTGATTTGAGGAGTTATTTTAAAGTTGTTTGGAGGGGAATGTTGGGAGAGTCCAGTTGGGTGGCTGTCTCTCCTCCACCATCTTCATATTCTTTTTTCTAATCACAATCATTTGTATTTGTCTCATTAGAATTTTGTTCTTAAGAATATCCAATCCTTTTTATACTAACTTCTCTGCAGAATCTTAGAGGCCATGAGATCTTACTTATTTCTCTTAGTTTCCTTTACTTTTTAATATATATATTATATATATATATATATATTTTGTTTTTTATTATTTGTTTCATTTAAGTTCCAAGCTGTTTCTCTCCCTCTCTCCCAACCCCATACTAGAGAAGACCAACATTTGACACAGATATATGCACACACATACATATATATCTATATCTGTGTACACACACATATATACATACATATACATATATAAACCTATAGACTACATAGTTCCATATATCAGTTCTTTCTCTGGAGATGAATAGCATCTTCATAGGTCCTTTGTAGTTGATCTAAATGTTCATATAACTCAGAATAGAATGGCTTAGTCATTCCCATTTACTCTTCAAACAATATTGTCCTTAGTATATACAATGTTCTCTTGGTCCTGCTCATTTTGCTTTTCATTCTTCATGCAAGTCTTTCCATGTTTTCCTAAAATCACTGAGCTCATCATTTCTTATAGCACAGTAGTATTCCATCACAATCATATACCACAACTTATTCAGCCATTCTTCAATTGATGGACGTCCCCTCAATTTCAGTTCTTTGTGACCACAAAGAGAGCTGCCATAAATATTTTAGAACAGATAGATTCTTTTAATTTTTTGCCTGATCACCTTGGAAAACAGACCTGGTAGTGGTATTGCTGTATCAAAGGGTATATGTAATTTTATAACTCTTTAGGCATAATTCCAGATTGCTCTCCAAAATGGTTGAATCAGTTCACAGTTCCACTGACAGTGTATTACTATCTCAATTTTTTCAAATCCCCTCTAACTGTGTCATTTTCTCATTTTATCATTTTAGCCAATCTGAAGGTGTGAGATGCTATTTCAAAACTGTTTTAATTTGAATTTCACTAACCAATAATTAAAGCCATTTTATGACTATATAGATCTTTGATTTCTTCCTCCAAAAACTGCCTGTTCATATTTTTGGTCCATTTATCAGTTGAAGAATAACTCATATTCTTATAAATTTGATGAAGTTCATAACTAGGGCAGGCACTACCATCTTCACCTAGGCTCATAATCTTGATGTCTTCCTCACTCCACACATCCAATCTATTGTCAAAGTTAGTCATTTCTACATTCACTGCATCTCCCTCTACATCTCCTTCTCTTCTCTGATGTTACCCCACCCAAGTTCAGGCCCTAATCACCTCAAGCCTAGATTATTGTCAAAGCCTATTGGATGATTTCCCTGAGTTAGGTCTCCCCTGACACTAATCCTTCCAGTCAGATACCAAAGTGCTTTTCTTAAAGTGCGGCTATAATCATGTCAAACTTTCCCCACCCCCGACCAGATACATACATACATACACACACACACACACACAAGCTCACAAGCACACATGCACACATGAATGCACACATGTACACACACATGCACGCACACAGATACACACTCATACACTCAATAAACTCCAGTGGATTCCTACTACCTCTAGGATCAAATATAAAATCCTTTGTTTGGCATTTAAGCTCTTTGCCATCTGGCCCCTTACAACCTTCCAGTTCGCTTATACTTAATCACCCTCCATACTTTCTAAAATACAGCTATACTGACCTAGACTCCATCTCTCCACTCTCTACTCTCCCTCCTCGTCTCTACTCCTGGCTTCCCTTGCTTCCTTCAAGACTAAGTTCAAATCCTGTCTTGTGAAGGAGACCTTTCCTGGTCCTCATCTCCCCATTCTTCCACTCTCACCTACAACCCACCTCCCCTGAAGACCATATTCCTTGACACTGTATATATATACATATGTATATATATATATATATATATATATATATATATATATATATATATATATATATATATCTTGTATCAACCTAGTTGTATACATATTGCTTCCATCATTAGAATAAGAGCTCCTTGAAAGCAGAGACCAATGTTTTCTGACTTTATGCTCAGCACAATAATACCTGACAAATAGTAAGCTCTTACTAAATATTTGCTAAATGACTAAGTGACTTTAGTGCACAGCCACTCAGGCTATGAGCTCCCACACCCAACCAGGCAGCCATCGAAAGTCAGTAGAATGCCCTTCGACTATGACTATCTACTTTCTACTCCATGTTATCTGGTGCACATTGAAAATATCTGCTCTCAGATCACTATCTGACTTAGGGTTAGATTAAATTCCTTGTAATTCATGTTTCATCCTAGATTGTTAACCTACCTCTACAAAACACGGCCACCCAGTAGCTGTATGGAAACTAGAATAAGGAAACTCATCAAGATCCTGTTGGATTGTAATGCAGATGAATTTAGGGTGAGAACAAGAAGGTTGGGGTGAAGTACCTGGACCACGTTCTTTCCTTTATTTGGATGTTTAGCAGCAATAAAGTTGCAACAAAGATATAAAAGTATACAAATGATCCTATAGACTTGGAGCTAGAGGTCATTGAGTCTGTCCTCCTCATTTTACAAATGAAGAAAAGCCCAAAGAAATTAAATAATTTGCCCAGGCTCATGCAGTAAGGTTTCCAAAGCAGCATTTGAACTCAGGTCTTCCAGACTCCATATGAAACATGTTATCTGCTGTGACATCTAGTACAAAAAAGGCATGCTCACTCAGGGGGACACCTAGTGTCAAGATGACTCACACTTTTGAGACTATGGGACCTTAATGTCCTTTTTCTTCTTATGGTAGTCTCTTGCTGCTCCCCTGAGGGGCAAGGTCTCTGCAGGCATGTTATTCTGCTGGACTCTATGGGTCTATTCCTCTGCACAACCTAAGTCTCCACAGCTAAGACTTACTCTCTTCTTGACTCACAGAGCTCCTACTTTGGAGAACTATCTCCTGCTTAGACTCTCTGTACCTGCTCTCTGCTGGGCAAGGTATCTCCTATTGGAAGAATGGCTTTGCTGCAAAATGTTGTAGTTGGTGGGGAAGGGAAAGGCACAATTAATTCCCTCTCAAGGGCTGTGAGTCTTTTGTATCTGTTAGTGTTTCTTCTGTCCTGTGCCTGATTTACATTGTATACCAAGTGTCTTTCTACTCCCCTCTTGAGGAGACATAACTATGAGCCAAAGCCTAAATTTTAAATAATTCTTCTCTCCACCTGCTATCGGTTGATGAGAGTCAGAGTATGACAAAAGGGAGCCTATCTGATCTTATTAGGGGCCAGGCTCCTCAGGACCAAACTTTATCTGGTCCCATGCCTAGGGCCACAACAAATGGTCCCCTCAGTAGGAGGAGTGAGAGCAGTGCCCCAGACCCTTGGGATAAGCAGCAGTCCTTTATGTTAGAATGGGAAGGGTCTGAGTCAAATGATGGCGAAGAGCTCTAAAATGCCAAACTTAAGACTTTATCTTCGATCTAGAGGGACAATGGAATTTATTTAGTTGTGTGTGTGGTGGTGGGGGGAGTTTATTGTGACATGGTGGATCTCTTTGATAGCCATATGGAGGATGGATTAGGATGAAGGATTAGGAATCCTTAAGATGAGGAGTCCCATTAGAAGGCTACTACAATAGTCTAGGTGAGGGCTGAAGAAGACCTGAACTAGAGTGATGAGTGAGTGTGAGTGGACAGGAGGGGATATATCTGAGAGGTGTGATGGAGATAAAAATGCAAGATACGGCAACTGACTGGATATAAATGAATGAATGAATGAAAGAAGGAAGGGAAGGAAGGAAGGAAGGAAGAAAGAAAGAGAAAGAAAGAAAGAAAGAAAGAAAGAAAGAAAGAAAGAAAGAAGGAAGGAAGGAAGGAAGGAAGGAAGGAAGGAAGGAAGAAGGAAGGAAGAAGGAAGAAGGAAGAAGGAAGAAGGGAAAAGGAAGAAGGAAGGAAGGAAGGAAGAAAAGGAAGGAAAGAAGAAAGAAAGGAAGGAAGAGAGAAAGTAAGAGAGAGAGAAAGAAATTAAGAGAAAGAAAGAAAAAGAGAAAGAAAGAAAGAGGGAAGGAAAGAAGAAAAAGAAAAAGTGAGCAGGGGAGTGGGCAAGCATTTGTACTAAGCATTGGGGATACAAATTCAATCAAGTGAGATAGTCTCTGCCTTCAAGAAGCTTACAGTCTTATGAGGGAAGATAACTTATAAAGGAGAGCTAGAAAGCATCTTGGGCAGTTAGGTGGTGCCATAGTGCATAGAGCACTGGGCCAGAAGTCAGGAAGACTCATCTTCCTGAGTTCAAATCCCACCACAGACATTTCCTGTGGCAAGGTCACTTTACCCTGCTTGCCTCATTTTCCTCATCTGCAAAATGAGCTGGAGAAAAAATAGCAAACCACTCCAGTGTCTTTGCCAAGAAAACCTCAAATGGGGACATGACTGAAAAACAACTGAACAAACAGAAAGCAGGTTATGGGGTGGGGGTGGAGGGCACAGCAGTATGCATAGGGTTATGGTTTAGAAATGGTGGGAATCATGGTGAAGGCCTGGCTCTGGCCAAGATGAAGTGACAGCTCAGAGCTCAGGGTGCCAAGTGATGTGAGTGAATGAGAGTGAGGAGTCCAGGGTGACACCAAGAGTTGTGAACCTGGGGGACTGGAAAGGTCCTGATGCAGGGCCATTCTGAAAGGAAGTAAGTTTAGGGGTTAAAAAAAAGCATGAATTCAGTTTGGGTTACATACAAAATAAAAACAAGTTAATTTTTCCCACATGGGAATCCCTAGAATGGGTCTCGATGGTGTATAGGGCAAAAAAGTTTCTCTGCTGCCTTGCAGCACCCAAACCTCCCCCCCTTCCATTCCTCTCAAGTCTTGGAAAGTTTGGTTCTTGGCGTTCTGCTTGTCGCTCAACAGTGCCACCTGGTGGTTATCTTTTATCCTTTCTGCAGCCAATATGCCAGTCAGACAGTTGATAAACACTTATTAAGTGTTTACTATGTTCCAGGCACTGTACTAAGTGCTAGGGTTACAAAAAAATGTTAAATATGTGTGTGTGTGTGTGTGTGTGTGTGTGTGTGTATGTATATATATGGTTAAATATATATCACATAAATATATGCACATGTACACATATATACATACACACATAAAAATATGTGATTTCTGCCTTCAAGGAGCTCACATTCTAGTGGAAAAGACAATACATATATATATATATATATATAAATATAATTTATGGTTATACATAGGCAATATATGAAATATATTATCTATATTAGTGGTATTCTATCTATGGTAGAGTAGATGGGGGTAATATATGATCATATTTAGGTAATATGTGACATATACAGAGTAGAGGAGAGATGACATGTGGGTAATATATTATATATATATACACACAGAGCATATGGGAGGTAATATATGATTACATATTATATATATATACATATATATATCTGGAGAAAGAATATGGGAGGTAGTATATGTCCTATTTAGGTAATATGACATACATATGTAGACGAGAAGTAATATATGGTCATATATAGGTAACATTATATATACAGAGTAGATGGAAGGTAATATATCTATATATTTAAGTAATATATGATATATACAGAGTATATGGGAGGTAATATATGGTCCAAAGAGCAAGAAAACAAAATAGCTGTCTGATGAGGCCTTACAAGTAGCTGAGGAAAGAAGAAAAATGAAAAGTTGAAGGAGGAAGCGAAAGATATACCCAACCAAATGCAGAATTCCAGAGAACAGCAAGGAGAGATGAAAAGATTTTCTTAAATGAGAAATGCAAAAAAAGAGAAAGAAAACAATAGAATGGGAAAGACAAGAGATATCTTCAAGAAGATTCAAGGGAAATTTTCATGCAAAAATAATAAAGGACATGATAAAAAACAAAAAATCATAGGGATTTAACAGTAACAGGAGAGATTAAGAAGAGGTGGCAAAAATACACAAAAGAACTGTACAAGAAAAATATTAACATCACTGATAACTACCACTGATAACACAATGATGTGGTTACTGATCTAGAGCCAGACATCCTGAAGAATGAAGTCAAGTGGGCCTTAGGAAACATTGCTAACAATAAGGCACTATAGTGGAAGTGATGAAATTCCACAATTTAAAACAGTAGAAGATGATGCTGTTAAAGTGCTGTACTCAATACACCAGCAAATTTGGAAAACTCAACACTGGCCACTGGATTGGGAAAGATCAGTTTACATCTCAAACCTAAAGAAAGATAATGCCAAGAAATGTTCAAATTACCAAACAATTGCACTCATTTCATACACGAGCAAGGTTATGCTTAAGATTCTGCAAGTGAGGCTTCAACAATATGTGAACTGAAAATTACCAGAAGAGCAGGCTAGTTTTTGAAGAGGCAGAGGAACTGGAGACCAAATTGCCAACATTCACTGGATTCTGGAGAAAGCAAGGGAATTCCAGAAAAACATCTAATTCTGCTTCATTGACTACACTAAAACCTTTGACTGTGTGGATCACAACCAAGTGAAGCAAGCCTTTGAAGAAATGGGATTACCCGATCATCTTATTTGTCTCCTGAGGAACCTATACATGGGCCAAGAGGCAACAGTTAGAACCAAACATGGAACAACTCATTGGTTTAGGATTGGAAGAGGAGTACATTAAAGCTATATATTGTCATTTTATTTATTTAACTTATATGCAGAGTACATCATATGAAATTTCAGGTCGGATGAATCAAAAACCAGGATTAAGGTTGCTGGGAAAAATACCAACAATCTCAAATTTGCAGCTGATACCGCTCTGATGGCAGAAAGTGAAGAAGAATCAAGGGGCCTCTTGATGAGGGAGAAAGAAGAGAATGTAAAAGCTGGCTTGAAGCCTAACATAAAAAAACTAAGATCTTGGCAACTGATCCCATTACTTCTTGGCAAGTAGAAGGAGAAGAAATGGAAGCAGTATCAGAGTTTATATTCTTGGGTTCAAAGATCACAGTAAATGGTGACTGTAGCCATGAAATTAAAAGATACTTGCTCCTTGGAAGGAAAACTATGGCAAATCTGGACAGCATACTAAAAAGCAGAGATGTCACCTTGCCAACAAAGATCTGAATAGTCAGAGCTATGGTTTTTCTAGTAGCAATGTATAGCTGTGAGAGTTGGACTCTAAGGAAAGCTGAGTGCCACAGAATCAACACTTTCAAACTGTGGTGCTGGAGAGGACTTTTGAGAGTCCTTTGGATAGCAAGGGGATCAAATAAATCAATGCTTAAATAAATTAATTCAGGCTATTCACTGGAAGGTCAAATACTGAAACTGAAGCTTAAATATTTTTGTCACATAATGAGAAGATGGGACTCATTGGAAAAGACCCTAATGTTGGGAAAGATTGAAGGCAAAAGGAAAAGGGGATGACAGAGGATGAGATAGATGCATAGTGTCATGGAAGCAGTGAACTATAAACTTGGACAGACTTGGAGAGATAGTGGAGGATGGAAGTGCCTAGTGTGCTATAGTCCATGGGGTCACAAAGAGTCAGACATGATTGAACAACTTAGCAACAAAAGGCTAAATACATAATATATAGAGAGAAGATGAGAGGTCACATGTAGGTAATATACTATAGAGAGAGAGCAGATGGAAGGCAATGCATGGTCATATTTAGGTAATATGTGACATATACAGACTTTGTTGTTGTCTTATATTCTCAATGAGGACCAAAATGACATCACTAGTTTGGAGTCAAGGTGTCCAACTGTGACTAATGAGACCAATAAGAAGGCTCTGCCACAGAGTGGGCACAAATAGTTCATATGAACATTTGGAATGGTGATATCCCTAATTTTTCATACCTCATGTTTCTTTGGAGCTACTGCAATTCTGCTTTGCTCATAGAGCACAGCACCTTCTTTGATGAGGGCATGCCACGCTAGGCTGTCCTGTGCCAGTAGCTCCCTTGTCATGCAATCAATTCCAAAATTCTTAAGAGAGACCTTGACTGTCCTTGTCTCACTTTATCTGACCACCATGTGAACACTTGCCCTGTGTGAATTCTCTGTAAAATAGTCTTTTAAGCAAATGTATGTTTGGCAATCAAACGACGTGGCCAACCCATCAGAGATGTGCTTTCTGCAGTAGAGTTTAAATGCTTGGCAGTTCAGCTCAAGAAAGGACTTAATTATCTGATACCTTATCTTTCCAAGTGGTCTTCACAATCTTCCTAAGACAATTCAGATGGAAGCAATTCAGTTTCATGGCAGACTGGTTGCTATACTGTCCAGGTTTCACAGGCATACAACAATGAGGTCAGCACAATGGCTCTGTAGACCTTCAGTTTGGTCGGCAACCTAATACTTCTTCTCTCCCACACTCTCCTTTGGAGCATCCCAAATATTCAGCTACCTCTGGCCATGCATGTGTCAAGCTCATCATCCATGTGTACATAGATGAAGAGCGTACTGCTAAATGAAGTGAACTTATCTACAGTGTTCAAAATTTCTCCATTTGCTGTAACTGAAGTTCTATATATAGATGGTATGGTTCTCTGGTGGAGAACCTCTGTTTTCTTGATGTTAATTATCAGGCCAAAATTAGCAAACAGCAGAGAATTGATCTAAACTCTGTTGCATCTCAGCCTCAGAGGCTGCGTTGAGTGCATAATCAATTGTGAACAAAAAGTGGCAACCAACTCTCCCTTCACTTTAGTCTTGCCTTGTGTAGCCTTTTAAGTAAAATAAATTGCCATCAGTGCGGTAGCTGACCATGATGCCTTTTTTGTCCTTGTTGAAAGCATCTGACAATATTGCTGAAAACATCATGCTCAAAAGCATAGGAACGAGCATGCAGCCCTGCTTCACTTCAATGAGGTGAAAGCGTGAGGGCATCATCCATTATCCAGAACCTGTTCAAGCATGCCATCATGAAATTGATATACAATGCTGATGAACTCTGGGCAACCAAATTTTGCCGTGCTTTTCCACAAACCCTAACAACTTACAGTATCAAAGGCCTTGGTCAGATCGACAAACCTTGTATACAGACCTTTGTTCTGCTCCTGACATCTCTCCTAGAGTTGTCAGGCAGAAAACACTATATCAACTGTTTCTCAGCCCTTTCTGAAGTCACAATGGCTCTTGGGTATATGACCATCTTCCAGGTGAAGGATCAATCTTGCCAGCAAGGACTAAGACAGAGGACCTCCCGCCCCCAATCTGTGATTGTCACTGGACCACCTATTTCCTTTTCCTTTGTAGAGATGGACAATGACTGACTGATTCTAACTCTTCATAGTTTACAAAGTGCTTTTCTTACAATAGCCCTGAGGTAAGCAGTACAAGTCCAATTATTTTTATTTTACAGTTGAGGAAAGTGAAGCCTAGAGAGGCATTGTAATGCTCAAGGTCACACAGCTAGTACATATCAGAACTGAGTCTAGATCTATGTCATTCTCCTTTTCCAAGATTTATCAAATCACAGCACAGTGAAGGGAGTATTGGACTTGAGAATCAGGAGACAAGAGTTCATATCTCAGCTCTGATGCTTTAGCAGAGTGAATGTGAAAGCGTCACAGTCTGTTTTTTCATCTCTAAAATGGGGCAAGTAATACTTATATTACCTACCCATCTCATAGGTCTCTTCTGGGAAAGTATAATATAGTCAGGAATTGCCTGCCTTTATCAGGACCTCTCCAGGGCCTCTTGAAGCTCAGTGATATCAGGGGAGCTGTTGTTCTTTGGAGAAAACCCCAGGATATTTGATTCTTGAAGGGTTTTGTATGTGGATGTGGGGTTTGGGCTCAGGAGGCTCAAACTTCAAAAAGAGGAGAGATGAAAACAAAAAGATGAGATGGGAAGCACCATAGAAGGGCAGAATCCCAGAATGTCCCTGAACTGCCAGGAGGCAGAGAGATAAATTACAGGCTGCAGTCTTGGTGGAGAGATTGAAGGGGAAGTGTGTACAGTGGGGCTGACATCTTGGTTCTAAACCCAGGAGTGCTGTTGAAAGCCTGATGACCCAAGAGCCACATGGAGAAGTTTCAGTAGATTCCAATCTGCCTTGAGAGGGCAATTCTTTGCTGGTCACTAAGAGGATTTATAGAGGGGAGAGACAACCAGTAGAGAGTTTCTTCATGCTGTCTGCCTATGCACTATGAGATAGTTTCTATACCTTCTTGCGAGTTTCCAGTGGAAAGTTGCTATCCCATACAGTGTATGGAGATGTCGGAGCTCAGACCCCATTGGGTCTAGGGTGGGGGAACACAGAAAAATGAGTCTACTACTTAATTTCCTCTTGTTTACATTTCTTTGTCTTAATTAAATGCTTTTGCTATCGGATTTAGAAGTTTTACGGAGTCTGTTAATTAAGAGAATGGTGCTGAATGGAGACTCAGGCCATGTTATTTAATAATTGGTTGTCCCAGTGACGCTGATCTTCGGGAAAGTATCCAGGGACACAAGAATCAAGAATCCTAATAGAATTCACATCCATTTGTTACATGAGGAAAGTATTTTGTGCTTTTGTGTTGAGACAGATTTCAGATTGGTTAAGAAAAAAAAACCTTCCTGAGGATTGGAACTTTTCAAAAATGGAATTACTTGCCCCAGGAAGTAGTGGGTTACCCTTCACTGGATGGGATATTGGACAAGACACTACTGCTTAGGTACAGGTTAGCTTAGGTGGCTTCTGAGGTCTCTTCAAGTTGGAGATTCTGAGGTTCTGTGATTGTGTAAATTTTAAAGCACTATAGAAATGTGAGCTATTAATACTGTCCTTAGCATTTCCTTCTTTTCCTTTTATAATAATTTCTTCTCCAGTATCTTAAATGAGCAGCAGCTTAAAGAAACAGAAGGCAGAGGTGATGACAATTGGGAGACTATCAATGCTACCTTCTTCATGAAGCTCTCATGTAGAACTTTTTTTAACCTTTCTAATGCGCTTGTGCATTTAAGTGGATTAGAGTTATGTGACTCTCCACCATGAGAAGTGGTCTGTGAGGTGACCAGAGAGCTGTCCTTGGAGTCAGGAAAACTTTGGTTCATTTTCTGCACTTTACAAATACTGGCATTGTGACTCTAAGAAGTAACTTAAACCTCTAAGGATCCCCAAGCAACTAAGTCTATAAATTGCTGAGGAAGTACTAACTTACATGGGGATTACTTACATCAAGGAAACCACAAATCTAGTTTGAAAAAACTCAAAACAAATAAACAGGGGTATGGTTGTTTTTAGTCCCCTCCCAATTCAGGGCTCCAGAAAACCTAGCTAAAAGTAATAAAGACTGGTCAATCAGAGACCAGTCTTTACAAGCACATACAGCCAGCCCAGCCTGATCAATGCTTCTTATGGACTTTGGAGCATGAGCATGTGTCCCGTAGCTGCTTCTAGACCACTTTGTAGTGAGGAGAGGCTTTTTCCATTGGCTTTGGAGCCAGAAATGAGTATGCATGCCAAAGGCACCAGCAACTTGCCCTCTTTCTCTTTTCTTGCTGAATTTCTATGGAGTAAGGAGTCAATAACTACCTTAAGCCTCTGGAGTGAGAATGCTAGTGGCCTGCTCTCCCCACCTGGATCAACATGAAGCCTTGGAGTTTTTCACTCAGTCATTGTATAAAATATCACACTGCTTAATTGGTGTCTAATGTCTATGACTCTTACTTCAGCTGATGATCTTTGCATCCAATATAACTTCTTTCCTCACCACATCTTCACAGATTGTGGAAAAGGGCCACATCAGGCAATGCAGGTAGAGATTTCTGCAAGATAAATCAACATTCATCTGAGTCCTGATGCAAGAGGGAGGAGTGGGGAATTGGGGTGGTGAGAAATTGTGGCAGCAAGGGGGCACCATAGTACACAGAGCACCATGCTTGGAGTCAGGAAGACTCATCTTCCTGAGTTCAAATCTGGCCCCAGATACTTATTAGCTGTGTGACCCTGGGCAAGTCACTTCACCCTGTTTGCCTCATTTTCCTCATCTGTCAAATGAGCTGGAGAAGGAAATGATAAACCACTCTGGTATCTCTGCCAAGAAAACCCTAAATAGGGTCAGCAAGAGTCAGACATGACTGAACAATGACAATAGAAGGTGGCAGAAAACACAGGCTTTCCGAGACCAACAAATCCCTTCTGTTCTTCTGTCTGTAGTGTCCACAGAAGACAGGCAAATAGGGCAATTCCCCAGAGTGCCTTCCTCTTCCTAGGACGAAGACCTTAAACAGGGTAGAAAGGGCAGTAGGGTTGGCATAGAGCCTTGAATACAGAAGGCCCCTAATTTTGTTGAATTTAATTGAAGCAGGTTGTCTTCTGTGCCCCTGAGACTTTAATTTCAGGCTGCATGTCAGAGAGAAAATCCTCCCTTCCACTCTCTCCCTCTCTCCCCTTTCAAAACCTCATGTTTTGTCCATCAAATTGGCATCATATACGTGAGTCATAGCTCTTTTTGAAGCCACACAGGAACAAACAAGGCTGTTTAACAAAGCCTTTATAGGCTTTCTTGTGATTTCAGAAGGCTCCTCAGTCACTGTGCGAAGGTCAATATTAGTGTCTGGACTTTGCAGATGAGGAGCTGAATCCCAGACAGACAAAGTGATGGGGTGAATCTGCTGAACAAGGATTGAGACTTCAGTCCCCTTTGCCACCCACTGACAGGCTTATCTGTAGGCTTTCCCCTTTTAGACACAGACATTTCAAGTCTCACCAAATCATTGTCTGTCAGTGATGGCCAAGTGTCCGTAGCCTT
This sequence comes from Trichosurus vulpecula, assembly GCF_011100635.1. Taxonomy (NCBI): domain Eukaryota; kingdom Metazoa; phylum Chordata; class Mammalia; order Diprotodontia; family Phalangeridae; genus Trichosurus; species Trichosurus vulpecula. The sequence goes on from NC_050574.1 coordinate 53,441,161, forward strand.
AGATGACCAAGGGAAATACCTTGTCACAATACTGTCCATTTCATCATCCATAAATGGAAACACAGTCTCCTGCCTCAAGGAAGCGAGTTAATTAAGTATGTAATTTACATGAAAATACTTCAAGGATACTCATTTGCTAGCATGGGTCTTCTCTCCACCACCCTGTCAATCTTAACTCCTGACACCTTCTTGGGCAACCTCCAGTTGTTGTTGTGGCCAAAAAATTCATCATCTTGGTGTCATTTTGGTGATGGCCCCCATGCTGGGGATAAAAAGACAAAATGAAACACTCCTGGCCTCAAGGAGTTTGTATTCTAGCCCCAGATAGCTGAGCTGGTCCTTAAAGAATAATTTGTCACTAGGCTCATACAAAATATCTTTCCAAATGGCACTCTGCTGCTATGGCCTTTGAGGACCATACGTTACCTCTGTATCATGACAAGGCATCAAGGGAAGGCATTAGTGAAAGCAGCTGTAAATACTAGGTACTCTTGAGCAGTAAAATGAGACTCATGGGAAGACTTAAATGAACTGATGCAAAATAGAGGAAGTAGAGGCAGGAAAACAGTATACATAGAGTGACAACAATAGGTCCCAGGGAATGTACCCTGCAGGAATTTCTAGGGCCCCTGGTTCTGACTGATCATTGCTTCTCGAACCTTACTTCAGGAAGGTCACAGTTATATGTCCTGTCACTTCCTACTCTCTGGCCACATCCTCTAAAGCTGTCTTCTAGCCAACAGTGAACATATCCTTCCTTCCCTCTGTTGCAGCTCTGGAATCATAAATCCTGATGATATCAACTTTGCCACTGTTCCTGGATGGGGTATGTCAACCTAATCCTCTAATACCCCACTCTCCAACCCTGTAAATTTCTGCAACAATGCGCTTCTCTCTAGTCACCACTCCTCTATATGTGTTGTTTCCTCTGTTAGAATGAAAGCTGCTTGAAGGCAGGAACTGTCTTTGTTTTGGTCTATGTATTCCCTGTGCTTGTCACATAACAAGTGCTGAATATATACTTTTTCATTTATTCGTTGTGCAATGACCACAACAGTGTGAATAGAAAGAACAACCATAAAACGACGGCAACTGAGTGTGGTGAAATTATAATAACCAAGGCTGGCCAAAAGAGAAGCTATGAGAAGGCACTCTCCCCACTTCTTTGCAGAGGTGGGGGGCTGTGAGTGTGGAACACTGCATAAAACATGAGACTTGTTCATTATGTTGGTTAATATTGTTGAACTGTGTTTTGTTTGTTTCTTCATTCAGGAATAAATCTTTGCTTAAAGGGTGACTCTCTGGGAGGGGAAGGTAATGAGAAACGTAGGTGACACCTACCATGTTTCATTGAAGTGGCCTCCTCATGCCGCTCTTGTGGGTCCCTTCTCTCACTGGGGAGAGAACTTCCTAGTACCTCTGTTTTGGGGAAGGGCCCAGAGCAGTAGTCCCTTATTCTCCGGACTTAGCAGCCATATTTCTACACAGGTACCTCTTCTTCCCTCTCCCCTACCCCGCCCCCCACTTTTCAGCTCCCTTTTTATGTGTTGTTTTCTTCCATTAGAATATAAGCTCCTTATGGGCAGGAACTGTCTCTCTCTTTGCTTTCATTTGTGTCTCTATGCATAGTACAGTGCCTGGCATATAGCAGGAACATAATAAATGCTTGTTGACTATGACATGCAACACACATTTCTCCACCTCTATTTTTAGAAAAGAAAAATAATACTAGGAACTCAATAAATGTAGTGATGAGAAATATTTGTGCTAACCCACTCATTTCCTGGAAATGAGGAACAAGGAATAAGAGATAGTTAGTTTAGTTTAGCAGGTTAGTATAATGGACTCTAAGTCAAGGGGACCTGAGTTCAAATGCTGCCTTAGACATTTACTAGCTGCGTGACTGTGGGCAAGTCACTGCATCTCTGGGGGCTTCCCTTATTGGGTATGTTATAGCAGGGACTCTTTTCATGTATGGATGGGTTGGCTTAGATGGTCTTTGGAAGTCCCTTCCAGCACCATATCTATGACCCTTTCATCTAATGAGATGATTCCAAGAAGGGGGGCTGTTCCAATGCCAGGCACACACAGCTCTGGTTGATAAATTTTCTCATGGTGCTCTGGGGCTGTGATCACTGTCCACAAACAACTGAAATGGAGGCTCTGCCAGAGGGCAATGGAGAAGTCTTTAGGGTGGGCGTGGGCAGGCTCCAGAACATTAGAAACAGAGAATTATGAAGGGGGAGAGAGGATTGCTTCTAGGAAATGTAAGAGAGGGGAGGGGGGAAAAGACATGTCCTGTGGCGTGACAAGGACAGCCTCTCTCCTCCATCGGTATTGAGAGAACCAAGGAAAGCCCCCCAGCATGTCAGGTAGATCCCCTATGGCGGATTTGTGGAGGGATGTGGGTAAGAGTGGGACAGTTAGGTGGGACAGTGGATAGAGCACTGGGCCTGAAGTCAGGAAGACCTGAGCTCAAATCTGACCTCAGACACTTACTAGCTGTGTGACCCTGGGCAAGTCATCCAATCTCTGTCTGCCTTGGTTTCCTCATCGGAAAAATGGGAATTATAATAGCTCCTGTTTCCCAGGGTTGTAGTGAGGATTAAATGAGATAATTGTAGAGTTCTTCAAAAACCTTAAAGTGCTATGTAAATGCTAGCTATTATTATTAAGTGACTTGCCCAAGGTCACACTGGTAGCAAACATCAGAGGCAAGATTTGAATTCAAGGGGGCAGCTAGGTGGCGCAGTGAGTAGAGCACCAGCCCTGGAGTCAGGAGGACCTGAGTTCAAATCTGGCTTCAGACACTTGACACATGTACTAGCTGTGTGACCTTGGGCAAGTCACTTAACCCCAGTTGCCCTTCCAAAAAACAAACAAACAAAAAAAGAACAAAACCAAAGATTTGAATTCAAGTCCTCTGGAGAGCCAGTAGCCTTTCCAGTGCGGCACACTGCTTTCTGTTTATGTTGTACCCCTTATACCTTTTCCCCACCAATAGCCTCTAAGATCCGAGCAGAAGGAATATTTGACTTGGAACCTGGGTTAAAGTCCCGGTTCTTGTATCTACTAGCTGACACCTTGGACAGGCCCCTTCTCTCTCCGTTTCCAGATCTGTTAAATGATAATAATAATGATAATGATAACAATAATGTTTCTTACCTTGTAAAGAGCATAGAGGTCATCTTGTTTGATCCTCCCATTTTATAGAAGAAGAAACTGAGTCCCACAGAAGTTGAGTGACTTGCCCATGGTCACACAGATGGTAAGTAGCAAAGCAGGGATTTCTGATTCCAAATCCTGTACGTGTTGGATGAATGAATGATCACCATGGTCCCATCCAGTGCTGGTGTTCTATAATTCCAAGAACAGGAGGACCAACAGTTAACCAGCAACTGGGCTAGGTTGACTCCAAGTTTCCTAACATACCACCAAGGTGGGCAGGTCTCTAGGAAAGGACTGTGCTCTAAATCTTTGTGGCTTTAGAAGCCCAGAGAGATCTGGGCAAGTCACTGGACACTAACAACTCAACAAGCACATACAAAGCACCTACTATGTGTAGAACATGATTTCTTTTTTTGTTTTTTGTTTTGTTTTTTTTTGCAGGGGGGAAGGCAGGGCAATTGGGGTTAAGTGACTTGCTCAAGATCACACAGCTAGTAAATGTGTCAAGTGTCTAAGGCCAGATTTGAACTCAGGTCCTCCTGACTCCAGGGCTGATGCTTTACTCACTGTGCCACCTAGCTGCCCCGTAGAACATGATTTCTAGGGTGTACAGGGAGGTTGGCATCCAAAAAACCTGGGTTCTAATCTGGCTGTAGGCACTGATGGAATGTCAAGGTGGAAAGGGACCTAAGCGGCCATCCAGTGATGCTGTCCAACCAACAAGATGTGCTCTGGGCCTTCTCTCTGATTGTTCCCCATGCCTGGAATGCTCTCCCTCCTCTCTTTAATTCCAGTGTCTTCCCTCTATTAATTATTTCCCATTTATCCTGTCTATACCTTGTTCATATATATTTGTTGCATGTTGTCTCCCTGTTGGATGGTAAGCTCCCTGAGGGCAGGGATTGCCTTTTTCTTCATTTTGTATCCTCAGAGCTTAGCACAGTGCCGGGCACATGGTAGATGCTTAATCACTAGTGACTGACTGATGGACTGATAATACCTGCTAATACCCAACAAGCAGTCTGAAGACCTCCATTGAGTAGGAACTCATGACCTCCTGAGGTCATGACTGTCCCACTTTGGGATGGCTCTTATTGTGAGAAAGTTCTCCTTGAAATCCAGCCTCAATTCACATCTTCCTAACTCACACTTGGTTCCGCTCTCTGGGCCTAACAAAGCAAGGCCCTTCCCTCTCTGGTACTGGAACACAACTGCTCTTTCTCCCCAGCTCTTTTCTTTTCCAGGCTAAGCATCTCTAGTCCCTTCATTAGGTCTTGATGAGCTCAAGGCCCGCCATCATCCTGGTTGACTTCCTCTGCCTTTTCTCTAACTCATCAATATCCTTCCTAAACTGTGGTACCCACAACTGAATGACCCCAGGCAAGTCACATGGGCTTTCTGAGACTCAGTTTCCACATCTGTAAAATGAGTCTAATAATAGCACCTACACACGGGGTAGTTGTGAGGATCAAATAATGGAAATATGGCCTTGAAGAGTCGTAGGAATGAAAGCTATTATTGCTGGATGAGAAACATGATCTAGATTAAACACAGTTTGCCCTCGTAGACCTTATGAGCTAACGACAGGGGAATAAGACGCGGACAAGGATAACTATAGCACACAATATTATGTAACCAGAGCAATAGAGGGCTACAAAACAAAGTCTGGGCGAGGTCTGAGGGGGATGGTTATTAGCAACAGGGGGAATCTGGGAAGGCTGCCTGGAGGAGAGGACATTTGTGTTGAGTTTTAAAGGATGGTTAGGAATTTGTAGAGGGAAGGAGGACATTTCAAGCCTGGGGAACCAAATGAACAAAGGGGTATAGGACTTAGCATCAGGAAGACCTGGGTTCAAATTCTGCCTCAGACATGACTTTGGGCAAGTTACTTTTCTTTGTCACAGGTTTTCTCATCTGTAAAATGGAGATGATAACTCATAACCCAACATCTCAGGGCTGCTGTGAGATTCTAATAATACCATGCGTGGAAGCTCTTTGCAAATATTATTTCATTCCGAGGGTTTGCTGTCTCTGAGGCCAGCTTCTATGTTCTAAGGGCCCTCCCAGCTCTGACATTCCTTATTCTAAGGGCCATCCTAGCTCTGACATCCCATGCTCTAAAGTCCCTCCCAGCTCTGACATTCTGTGTTCTAAGGTCCCTCCCAGCTCTGACATCCCATGTTCTAAGGGCCTTCTCACCTCTGCCATCCATGCTCTTACACTTTACAGTTCCCTCACTCTTTAGGGCTCTCACTTGAAGTCTTAGGCATGTCACAACAGAACCTCACCCACCTCTCCTTACTCCAACTGAAAGCACAGAAGATCTTGTTTAAAGGACAAGGCATTAGGTTTTCCAGGCCCCTTGTGACTATAACAAGTCTTTACTTCTCATTATAACCCACACCTGGAAGTGAGCCATTCCAGCTTCCAAGTACGACTGCTAGACACCATTGGCCTTGACCTCAGAGCTCTTGTGGCATGGATCCACTTTTAGCAACAGTTTTACAAAATAGTGTGATGCATTGCAAAGTGTTGTGTCCAGAATCAGAAGATATGGATTCAAATCCCGGCTGGCCACGCACAGCCTGGGGGGGCTTGGGCAAGTCTTTCTAAGCCTCAATTTCCTCATCCATAAATGGGTTAGTTAGATGACCTTTTGAGGCCCCTTCCAGCTCTCAATGTAGAATCCTATGACCCAGTGGTCTAGGAAGGGTGCCAAGATGATGGAAGGCATTGTTCTAGATCAAGCCATTTAAAGTGCAGACTCCCACGACTAATGGCAAGAATCCCACCTTGGCAAGGCCACCTGACATCCACTGAGTTAGCCATTATTGACTGGGCTGTTGGTGAGCCTGGGGTAATCCAAAGAGACTGTGACTGCCCTAAGAGTTCCAGGAGAACACTGAGCCCCTTATCCCTTTTTGGGGACCATAGCCAGGGGAGTGGAAAGAGCCCTGCCTGCTTTTGGAGTCTGAGCACCTGGGCTCGAGCAGCATGTCTGCTCCTCACTAGCTGGGTGACCTCTGGGCTGCACGGTCCTCATCTTCCAAATGCGGAGGTTGGCACTAGATGACCTCTGTGGCCCTTTTAAGCTCCAAATCTATGATAGGCAGCTAAGTGGTGCAGTATACAGAGAGTCGAGCCTGGAGTCAGGAAGACCTGACTTCAAATAAGCTGCGTGACTCTAAGGAGTCACTTAACCTCTGTCTGTCTCAGTTCCCTTAACTATAAGATGGGGATCATAATAGCACAATCCTCCCAGGGTTGTTGTGAGGATCAAATGTGTTCATGTGTATAAGGTGCTCGGCACATAGTAGGGGCAGTTAGGTGATGTAGTGGATAGAGCGCCAGTGCTGGAGTGAGAAGGACTTGAGTTCAAATGTGGCCTCAGACACTTCCTAGCTGTATGACCCTGGGCAAATCACTTAACCTTGTTTGCCTCAGTTTCCTCATCTGTAAAATGAGCTGGAGAAGGAAATGGCAAACCCCCTCCAGTATCTCTGCCAAGAAAACCCCAAATGGGATCACAGAGAGTCATACATGATTGAACAACAACAGAATCCCACCGTACGGTTTGCAAAATGCTTTACCCAAATTATGTTATTTAAATCTTACGACCTTGTGAGTTAAGTGCTAGAGGAACAGTTATTCCCATCTTATAGATGAGGAAATTGAGGCTTGGAGGCTCAGGCCCACAGAAGGGTCAGAAGTGGGATTCAATTCAAATCTCTTCAGCCAAAACACTGAGCCCTCTTTCCAGCATACTGCCCCTACATATTGGCCGGGACCAGGGATTTCCCCGGTATGGATTGCAGCTGATGAGAAAACTCCTGCCATGCAGATAAGCGCTCGCTCCAAGTCACCTAGGGGTAGCGAAAGGTGACCTGCCCAGGATGATGTGTCAGAGGAAGGACCTGACCCCACACTTCCCTGACACTGAGGTTAGCTCTCTACCCATGATTCCACACTGCCTTTCAGTGTTAGCATTACATTGCTAAAATGAATATTATTCCCTCCTAAAGAATGTTATTAATATTATTTCATAATGAATGTTATTACCATTATTCATTCATAATGAATGTTATCATTTTTCCACTAACGTTTAAATAGTTCAGATTTTAAGGTTTTGTTGGAGGATTTACTCCATTTTTTCATGGATTAGCGTTTGCTGAGAGGGCCATTATGTTCATAATAAACATTTTAGTAAAAAAAAAAAAGGCATGTCTCCCAAGGGAACCTGATTCTTACAAATCAGCGGTGACCCGATCCTAGGCCTCTGAATGGGGACCAGAGGACAGGGCTATTATGCTCACAATACACATCAGACTTTAAAAAAAAAGTCGTGTCCTCTAGGGAGTCCAAATTTGACAAATCCCTGGCGGCCTAACCCTAGCCCTCTGAATGGGGGCCAGAAGGAGCCCCTCTCGTGACTTTAGTGGGAAGGTCAGGCCCATAAGGGAGATTTTCTTGGGTGGAAGGTAAGTAAAGAAACCAAGGCCAAATAGCTCAGTGGCCTTTTGGACAAGGAGAATTCCAGGACAAGCAGGTGGCCCTCAGTTCAAATAGAGAAGAAAAACCTTTGCTGAAATTCTGCCTCCAGAAGGACGAATTTGGCTCTTGTGTGGCCTCTCCCCTAGCTGAGAACTGACCTACATCTCTGTCCCTGGTCCACACTGGTAATTGTCTACAGCAGGGGGCCCATTCTTTAGCTACTGTCCCAGCCTTGGTTAATGGACTGTTAATTGGTTTCCAGGGACTCAGTTGATCCAACTGTGATTTCCTTCCAGTGAATGAAGCTATCCACTGACTTCCTTAAGGGAAGAGATGCCCCTTATGATCCCCTGACCCCAAAGGTACACTGTCTACAAGATCCTCTCTGAATAAAGGGTTATTTAATTCATCCTAAATTTTAAAGCACTAGATAAATGTGAAATATTTCTCTTAATACTTAGCTCTCTTTAATGCTGTTTACTGGGGCACCTATAAAATAATTTGTAACATAGTAGAAAGAACACTGAACTTGGGGTCACAGGGCCTGAGATCAAATTCTGGTCCTTCCACTAACTGGGCAAGTCACTTAACATTGTAAGTCTCAGTTTCCTCATTTGTAAAATAAGAGAATGATGACCTCTCAGGATCCTTGGGTAGGCAATGAGGAGGCCGGGTGGACAGAGCTCTAGGACCAGGATCAGGAAGACCCGAATTCAAATCCAGCCTCAGGCACAGACTAGCTCTGTAACCCAGGACAAGTCACTTTACCTCTGCCTTGGTTTCCTTGTCTATAAATCTGGATGATAATAGTACCCACTTCCCAAGTTCTAAGCCTCAAATACTATGTGTAGAATATTTAGTAAACCTTAAGCGTTACATAAATGCTAGCGATTGTCATCATATTTATGACCTTGGATTTGTAGCCAAATCATAGGAGCATAGATTTGAGTTTTAGCAGGCAGCTTAGAGTTCATCTAATGGGGATAATCACAGCATCTCCCTCCCAGGGCTCTAGTGAGAATAAAATGAGATAACAATTTTGAAGCACTTAGCAGAGTCCCTGGCACATAGTAAGTGCTACGTAAATGTTTATTTTCATTATTAGCTAGACAGTACAGTGGCTAGAGTGCCAGGCCCGGAATCAGGAAGACCTGAGTTCAAATCCAGCCTCAGACACTTCCTAGCTGTGTGTCCCAGTGTTATAAATCACATCATCTGGGCTGGGAGGGGAGGGGACGTGGACAAGGCATTACTGTTTTTAGTGAATGAATATATTATACTCAAACCTATACTATAGGAAAAAAATTAAGAAAAAATTTAAAGAAAAAGATATGATGCCCAGAAATGAACACAATACACCTGTGCTGGTCTGTCCCTGGTAGGACTAACAGTGGAAAGGATACTGGCTCTCGAGTGATTCGTATCCCACCCCTGATGCTTGTTGTCTGTGTGACACTGGATGAGTTGCTTCACCTCTCTGGGCCTTCTGTAAAATGAGGGGTTTGGATTTGGTTTCCTCTGAGATTCCCTCCAGCTCGAGCTCTTTGAGTCTATGATCCCGCCATCTCACCCTAGGCATTAAGATGAAACTTAAGATCGTGGGAACTTTGGGCCTCTAGTTAATGGTACTGTTGAGGGTGATAGGGATGTACCTGTTTCCTAGGGCATCTTCCAACAGGGGACTAGCATTAAGTACCCATGGCACTTCAGTCTCACAAGTCCCTCTCTCCCCCAGCTTGGGACGTTCAAGACAACTTTTCTGCCACCTGGATCCTTGTCTCTCTGTTTTGTTCTTGGGGCTTTGAAGAGAGTTAGCTGTTCTACCACCCACTCACTTCCTCCTGAAGCAGCAGCTGGTGGAGTGTTAGGTCCAGTGGGATGGAAAGGATGCGGAGTCAGGGGGATCTCTCCACGATGGCTACCAACTGTATGACCGTGCTCAAGTGTCTTCCTTCCCCTCACTGAGACTCAGTGTCCTCCTCTGTAAAATGAGGAGGATAATATTTTCCCAACGTGCTCCACCAGAGAGTTGGTAAGAAAGTGCTTTGTAAAGCTACGTGCCTATTGAAGAACATAGGTCAGAGGTCAGAGGACCTGAATTCAAATACTGGCCCTCAGTCAAATTACTTCATTTCCCTTAGCCTTAGTTTTCTCATCTGTGAAATGAGGGGGTTGGACTCAATGGCATTGCAGGTGCCTTCCAGATCTAGAGCTTCTGAGCCTGTGTATCAAGATAGGGACCTAGTCTTCCGGATTCCAAGTTAAATACTCTAGCTTCAAGGGGTTTCTGTGTGTGTGTGTGTGTGTGTGTCTGTGTGTGTGTCTGTGTGTCTGTGTGTCTGTGTGTCTGTGTGTGTGTCTGTGTCTCTTTGTGTATATGTGTGTGTCTGTATGTGTGTGTGTATGTGTGTATGTGTGTGTCTATTTTCCAAACCTGGAATGTACTTTTTCCATTACTTCCACCTCTTACAATCACCACCCCCCTTCTAAACCACCTCCTGTCAGCTCTGCATCAAGCCTTTCCTAATTCCTGTGGCTTCTAATGTTTTCCATCCCCATCATTACCTTCTGTTGATTCTGCATATACCTTGTACATATACATTGCTTTTCCTGACAGGCTGCAAGCTCCTTGAGAGCAAGGAGAATTTCATATTTGTCTGTATATCCCTAACACCTAGGGCAGGCCTTGGCTGAGGCTCTAAACTTCTCAATAGATAGAGCTCTGGGCTTGGAGTCGGGAAGACCCAGGTTCTAATCTAGCCTCATGTGCTTACTAACTGCATAACCCTGGCTGAGTCACTTCACTTCTGACGGCCTCAGTTTCCACATTTCCAAATTGGGGATGATAACAGCATCTATGTTATGAGGATCAAATGAGATATTTGTAAAGCACTTGGTGCAGTGCCTGATGCATAGTAAGCGCTTAATACATGCTTATTTCCTTCCTTCCACATACAGATAAGGGCAGGAAGCAGGTCTGTAATTTTACTGACTCCCTTTACCAGAGAGATCAGCATTTCTTAGAAAGCTGCTTAGTGTGCTGAGAGGCGGCGTGTCTAGCGCATGGAGTCAGCCAGTGTCAAGGATGGGACTTGAACCCAGGTCATCCTGACTTTCTATCCACACCACCATGCTGCCTGGCACGCAGAGAACACTTAGCACTCCTGGAATCGAATTGAGGTTTACGGTCACATCTTTGTTTTTAGGTCACACCATTGCTGCTGTCCACGATTTACTTTGATAGTAAGACTTTCCCCCCATTAGAAAACATAAGCAGCTTTCAGTGCAGTTTCCAAGGATGCATCATGGGGCACGAGCGGCGACCACATTCACTTCGGACTTCTCTCAATTGCCAGTAGGGGGGTTTGGCTCAGGGTGAGGGACTGGATCCGTGATTTCACTGGGGGGACTCCTTCTACCAGGGCAGGGAGACAGCTCCCAGTCTCAAAGAGTTGTTTAGAGCACTGAGAGGCTAAACAGTTGGTCCAGGGTCATACAGGTGAGGATGATGATGGTGATGACGATGATGATGACGACAATGACAATGATGAAGATGAGGATGACAACAACAATGAGGATGATGATGAGGATGAGGATGGCGATGACAATGATGATGATGATGATGATGCCTGGCATTTAGATAGCACTTGAAAGGTTGCAAAGGCACAATGGGCTGGCAGTCAGCAAGACCCAGATCTAACCCCTACCTCAGACACCCTCTAGCTGTGTGCCTCTGGACTTACCAGATCTTTCTCAGCCTCAGTTTGCTCATCTGTGAAATGTGGCCAATAATCGTACCCACTTTGCAAATCTGGAAGTTCCATTTAAATGTTAATTGATTATTATCTCATTGCATCCCCATAACAATCCTGTGAGACAAGCATATCATCCCCATTTTACAGATGGGGAAATTGAGGCTGAGAAAGGTCAAGTGATTTGCCCAGAATCACAAAGCTAGTAGGTGTCTGAGGTAGTATTTGAACTCAGGTCTTCTTGGCTGTCTCCCCATAGAGTTCACATGCTAAAATGTCTTTGCTCCTCCTTTGGAGCCACGATCTCATGGGCTCTGTGCTTTTCATTCATCAGTGCACAGCCCCTTCCATCCACATCCTCTTGCTCTGCATGATTTTGTCCCTTCCTTTCCCACAGTCCTCTGCAGAGGATCCTCTCTAGGGGCCTCCTCTACCTCACTGTGGCATGGAAGTGACCCTGTGTTCTCCAGGTCTATGACAATAGAAAGCAAGTGTGCGAAGACCCCACCCAGCTAGAGAGGTTGAAATCTGGTCTTGTGGACGATCCAGGCACTGGGTGACTTAAGTGCAGAGTCCGTCCCCAGAAGTTCAGTCAACAGACATTAAGTTTTTCAGACATACAGACCCAGGAAAACCTCTTCACACATTAATGAAGATTAATCACTCAATTAAGAAGTCTTTATGAAGGGTCTGCTATGGGAGACACCGTGTGGCAGAGGGAGACCTTTCTAAACCTAAATATGTGAAATCCCAGATCCTGTCCCTATCTCTGGCTCTACAATGGGAGAATCAGTGTGGCGTATCACAGGGCCTGGGTTCAAGCTCTGCCTCTGGCCCATGCTGGTTGTGTAACTTCAGGCATGTTCAGCACTCCCGGCTCTTGGCAGCTCTATAAGACTCTAGGTTCCAGCTGGGCTCAAGGATGCATTGGTAGTGGGAGTTTCCAGTTGGAAAGAGGAATAAAGAAAACAAAGTGGGGAAAGGCCCCGACACCTGGGGTGACATCTTTGGAGAAGCCCTGTCTGGCCCAGGTGCCATGGTGAAGTGGAAAGCCATGGAAAGTTTTCTATTTGTTTTGGCGTTTTTTTCTGATTTCCGTGAGGACATTTCCTTTTTATTTATTTTTAAGGAAGAATTACAATGGTGCTGCTTGAATTACAACAGCTAACTCCAAATACAAAAGGCCACCATAAAAGAAAAAATTAAAACAGAGAGTTCTCTTAACTGTTTCCTCGGCTATTTCTGTACACTGGTTCTACCAACTGCCAAATATTTAGTTCACTCTCCATTACTGTCCTTTGGTCTCTTCCTATATGTCCACTCTTAAATAAAACCTAAAATAAAGAAGGAAAGGGAAGAGGGAAGAAATGTGGTAATAAATGGAAATAATGTGCCAAATACGGTAAATTTTTAAGAAAAGGAAGTACACACTGGAATCCCATTGTTTGTTAATAAAATTCATGTCCATCCTTCCCATAATCCCCTAGCAAATGCGCTCTTCAGCATCATTCTGACAGTTTAATTTACTTTAGGGACTGGAGCCAGCTGGGAGAGAATGGAATTGGGGGCTGCCCTGTTCTTCACCCACTCACATGGGCTGGTTTTGAAATCTCAAGAACACAGAGACAATTTAGATTCCTGGCACCTTTTACATAAAGCCTTTCCTGACTCCCTCCTCCCTGTTTCCTAATGTTTCTCTCCACACCCACCCACCCCCTCCATCACTTTGTGTCTATTTGTATCTATTTCTATGGGTGCTGTCCTCCCCCCAGCTAGACTGTAAGCTCCTTGTGGGAAGATCTGTTTCGTTGTTGTCTTTGTATCTTTGGCCCTTAGCACACAGTGGAAGTTTGGAAAAAGGTTGTTGATTGATGGGGGACGATTCAAAGCCAGAAGACAATCCAGTTTTACTTAAGATCAAGGTCGAGGCTTTATTAAGGTTCAGCACCAGGACATTTTGGATCATAAAGTCCCAGCATCAGCCTCCGCACACTAGAGAGGCAAAACTTTAGAACTCTCCTAAAGCCTGAGCACCATCAAGGAAAAAATAGAAATGGTTCGTGGTCCTAGCATCTCCTCCCACGAGCACTTAGAGCCATGGTGGATTTGAGGAGGCTTCAGTCCATGATAAAGGGGGCTCATCTGCTCTCAGGCAGTCACTGAAAGGCACAAAGAACAGTGGGAAAGGCTGCTGTGACGTTTCTGGCTATCCATGGTGCCAGGAGCCTCTCTATCTTTCACTCCCCAGGCCTGCCACATGAACCTCTCAAAAACACTCCTTTTCTTGTACCCTCTTGTGGGTTTTGTATTGTTTTCTTGGCGATGTGGGGGTGGGAAGGGTCCTTAGTCAATGGCTATTACCTTCTCCCATTACCTCTGAAGCTGACACTGAATAATGGGGAGTGTCAGTGTCTTTCACACCCAGGTGGATTTAAATGCCTGTCTTTGTATGTCCTGGCTTTTAGCAGCAGCAGCAGTAAGTTATAATGCTGAAGCTTAAGTTCTTCAGGGATGGGGGCCCTGGCTTGGGAAATGTTTCATCAGTCCCTATACGGGCAAATAGCAGAAGGGAAAATGTGATAGGACTATTGGGCGATTTAAAAAGAGTCTGCGATAGGGAAACTGGCTCTGAATTTGGGGTCAGAGATCTGGATTTGAATTCTGACATTGTTACCTAATAGCTGCACTACCGTAGGAAAGACACTTCTCTGGTTGGGCTTCATTTCTCCCCATTTGTAAAATGAGGGGATTGAAGGCTATATCAGACTTTAAGGCCCCTTCTAGATGTAAATCCTATGACCTGAGGTTCTTATAGATACATTAGTATAAAGAGTGTGGGACTTGGAGCAAGAAGATATCTGGCTTTGAATCCTGCTCTGACACTTATTAGCCACATGAACCTGGATGAATCATTTCAATTCTCCGAGCCTCAGTTTCCTCATATGTAAAATATGGATAATAACAGCATCTACGTCACAAGTATTATGTGCGGATAAAATGATATAACATTTGCAAACCTTAAGCATTTTATCATTGCTAGCTATGCCCCTTCAAGTTGTCTGTTGAGGGTCAAATGAGATGAGTATCTAGCGTTTTGTAAACTTCCAGACAACATAAACATGGTTTTGTCTTCCTGATGCTTACTTATATCTATGTGACCTTCAGGCTAGGGCTGGACGGGCTCTGAGCCCCGCCTCTGTTTCTCAATCTATGATCCTAGGGTCTGTGAAATCACAACCTTTGTAAACCTCGGTTTCCTCATCTGTCAAACGAGGTTGGACTAGACACCCCCCGAGGACACTTCCAGCTGGAAAACTAGAACCCTAAATTCTTTTCTTCACATTACAGCCCAGAGATACGCTCCAAACTCTGCCCGAGCAGGTGATAGAAATAACTACCAATGGAGAGGAGAGGTTTCCTAGGCTCCATCCCTCTCTCTGGTCAGGATAGCAACAGAGAACAGCAGTTCAGTGACCGCTAGATGGCATTGCATCTCCAACTGCAGACTGGCCAAGGACAGAGTGCTGGATACCTGGGGGTGTCTGGTTGTTTCTACTTGGCTGGGCACAGCCCAGGTGAGAGGAGCTGTCCTGACCCTCCCAGGTGCAATCAGGCTCCGTGGGCTCGACTAAGACAGAGTCGGGGACTTGGTGGGGCTTACATCTTTTTTTTTTAATCAATCTGCTTTTCAAACAGCAGAGCTTAATCTAAAGGATGGCCATGGAAAATTGTCTGATGTTGGCAAATCTGGGGCCCTGTGGACCCCACAACCCAGCCACATTTCACTAGTTCATTCTGCTACCACAGGATGTTCCAGAAATGGGAATTTTGCTGGCAATCTGGAATCTATGCAGGAAGCTATTCTGGGAGGATTTCTCTTGTACATCTGTGACCCTTTTCCAGAGACTATCTCCATCTCTGTTCTCCTTGCCCACTTTTATTTAGAACCAACCCTATAGGCTTGGATACACTTTCCACTTAGGTAGTATTAACCCATTGTTTGGCTCACAGAGACATAACTTAGGGCTGAAAAGGACCATTGAGTCAAATCCCCCATTTTATAGATGAGAAAATTGAAGCTGAGTAACTCTCCCAGGATCCCATAGCTAGTTAAGTGTTTGGGGCTGGATTTGAACTCCTGATTCCAAGGCCATCAATCCAGCCACTAAATAATGGTAGTAGTGAGAAGCTCAGGAGTATGGAGCTGGAAGGAACCTGAGAGTTCATTTACTCTCACCTTCTTTTTTCTCATTGGGCCTCAGAGAAGGCCCAAGATCAGAAGGAAGAAGAACCATGGAGATTTGTGTTGGGACACTTGAAGATAATGTGATCCTTGGGGCAAGTTGATTGACCTCTCTGAGTCCCAGTTTCCTCATTGAAAAATTATCATCCATTGTTAAGTAGCAGTCGGTTGGCTTGGTGGATAGAGCACTGGGTCTAGAGTCAGGAACGCTCATCTTCTTGAGTTCAAATCAGGCCTCAGACATTTACTAGCTGTGTGACCCTGGACAAGTCACATAACCTGGTGTGACTTAGTTTTCTTATCTGCCAAATGGCCTGGAGAAGGAAATGGCAAACCACTCTAGTATCTCTGCCAAGAAAACCCCAAGTGGGGTCACCAAGAGTCAGACATGACTAAAACAATTCAACGACAAATTCCAAGAGGCAAAGGGGAGGAAAGACTGCATTCCAGGTATGAAATACAGCCTGTCAAAAAGTATGGAGGTGGGAGGCACAATGTTGTATCTGGAGAATAGCAAGTAGCCTAGTTTGGCTAGATACCGGCAAAACTCTCCAGCCTTATTGATACCTGAAATGTTAACACAGAACATCCAAAGCTACCGACCCATCAGCCTATTACTTCATCTGTGTATGGTTTTTATGGTTATATTTTATATACATGTCAAGGACATCCCTGATGAGCGTGTTAGCAGGGAGAGGCAGGCTTTGGAAGGCAAGAAAGATGCTAGGAGAGACCACATCTTTCAATGACGTAATTGCAGCAAATAAGAGATTCCACCGCGTTTATTGTTTGTGGATGACTTAAAAAGACATTGACTCAGGAGAACAAAATGCCTGCTCCAAAGTCATCCACCAACTGGATGTTGCCTGTGCATATGTTGAAATTATACAAGATTCCTCGAAAAATCTAATACTGATAACCTTGTCTGACAACCTTGTCATCATGACTGTGAAGAAAGGCATAAAACAGGGACACGTCTATTCGCCAAGGCTGTTTACCACAGAGCGGTGGAGATCCTTCAGAGATGGGCCTGTTTGCAGATGGTTTTGTGGTCATGGTTCTGAGCCCCAGAATGCTGCAAATCAATGAGATCCAGAGGTCCTGCCTGACCAGAGCTGGGCAGATAAATGTTTAACAAATGACTCTCCAAGGGAAAAAAAAATGTATGCAGGGCACACTTTTAAATTTATTCTGCATGATTAAAATTTCCCCATCACTTTCTTAAGCCTAGACCATCAACAAAGTAATAAAACAAGCCCCACCCTATAGCTGGTTTCTGAGATGTAAATGCTTACACAGATAATTTAACAATCTGTTCATCAATAAACATCTATTAAGCACCTACTATATGCCAGGCATTGTGCTAAACTCCAGGGAGACTGAAAGAGGCAAAAGACAGTCCTTGCCCTTAAGAAGCTTATAATCTAATAGGGGACACCCCATGCAAACAAATATATACAAAGCAAACGAACAGGATAAAAAGGAAATAATTGATAAAGGGAAGGCATTGGGATTAAGATGGGTTGGGGAAGACTTCCTGTAGAAGGTGGTATTTTAGTTGGGACTAAAAGGAAGCATGAGAGGTTAGTAGATCTAAGAGAGGGGAAATGTCCCCCCAGGCATGGGGGACAGCCAGAGAGAATGCTCAGAGCCAGAGATGGAGAATCTTGTTGGTGGAACAGCTGAAGGCCAAGTCACTGTATCAAAGAGAATATCAGTCCTAAGTAAGCTGGTTCAGCTGATTCCAGCACTGCGCGCCCCCCCCCCCCCAACTATCTACACAGGAAAAAACCAAGTGGATTAAGAATGTCCATTGTTCAGACTATAATCACTCAGTCAACAAACTTTTATCAAGCGTCTACTATGTGTCAAGCACAGTGCAAGGCCCTGCAGAGACAAAATAAAAAGCAAAAAGTTCCCTACACCCCCTCCTCTTCTGGCCCCTTAGAATACCTACTTTGTTTCCAAGCTGGGCTCAGATTTGACCTCTTCCTAAATGAGGCCTTTGGTGATTCCCCCAGTAGCTAATCCCGTCTCACCAACTTCCTTGTGTTTGTTTCGTATTTATTTTATACATACTCACAAATACGGGAGACAGCATAGTTGGGGCTATAGGTTTCCCACCCCTGGTGTAGAGAATAGAGAACTGGCTTTAGGCTCAGAAAGAAGACCCCAGCTCTAGTCCTAGATGTGACCCCTATGACTCTGGGCAAGTCACTTAACCTCTCAGTGTTGTAGACAATGTTCTAAGACTGGAAGTCGGGGAAATAAGCATTTATTAAGTGTCAGTTGTGTACTAGTCACAATACTAAGTGCTGAAGATATAAAGAAAAGCAAAAAAAAAAAAAAGGCAATTCCCACCCTCAAGGAGTGCACACTGTAAGCCACAGAGAAGCTGCTAACTGCCATCGTGAGGAGCTTCTTCATCCTCTTCATAATTCCAAGTCCATTTGCCATCACTACATTTTTTATATCCTCATTCTGTATGTATGTGTACACATTGTCTCCCTTGATAGAAGGTAAGTTTCTTAAGGGCAGAAACTATTTTATTTTATCTTTAGATTCCCCCAGTGCCTAGCACATTGCCTGGTATGGGAAACTTACTGATTGATTAGCTGTTTACCTCCCAGGGTTATTATTAGGATCAAAAGAGGCAATGGGTATAAAGCATTTTGTAAATCGTAAAATGTTCTATCCATGTTGGAAACTCACATTTGTATATAATATATCTATAAACAGGAAGAAACACAGGGAAGTTATAAATAATCACAGCATATTACTAACCACAAGCTGGGTACACAAAACAGTATGAAAGATATCTTCAAAGAGAGAAGTAGTAAAAGTAAGTAAATGTTCTGTATGGAAAGCAAAAGAAAACTGATAGAAAGCACTGAGGGGAAATGTGCATACTATACAGGTACCAACGAGGGGGTTAGAGGAGGGCTCCTGGCTGACAGAGTGTACTTTTGGCAGATTGATAGAATCAGGCAGTTAGTTTATATAGAGTAGTAGAGTGAGAGTTAGGAAGATTTGGATTTGAATCCTGTTTGTGAAATCAAATAACTGTTCAATCTCAGGCAAGTCACAACTAATCTCTCTGAACCTCTGCTTCCTCATCTGTAAAATGGAAATACTGATGGCACCCATCTCACAGAGTTGTTTGAGACTCCAGTGAGATAATGTATACAAAATAATTTGCAAACCTGAAAGAGCCTACATATGGTTTTGTGACACTGGGCAAGTGACTTAATCTGTCTGAGCTTTAATTTCCTTCACAAAAAAATGGGGATAATAATAGTACCTACCTCCCAGGGCTGCTGCGAGTATTTAATGAAATAATTATATAAATGCATTGAAAACCTTAAAAATTAGAATTGAACAAGTGGAAACTAATGACTCTATAAGGCCTCAAGATGTGATTAAAAACAAAATTTTAAAGAGTTAAAAAAATAGAAGAAAATGTGAAATCCTTATTGGAAAAACAACTGACATAGAAAACAGATCTAGGAGAGATAATATGAGAATTATTGGACTACCTGAAAGCCATGATCAAAAAAAGCAAAAGCCTGGATGACATCTTCCAAGAAATTATCAAAGAAAACTGCCCTGACATATTAAAACCAGAGGGCAAAATGCAAATTGAAAGAATCCACCTATGACCACCTGAAAGAGATCCCAAAATGAAAACTCTCAGGAACATCGTAGCCCAATTGCAGAGCTCATAGATCAAGGAGAAAGTGTTGCAAGCAGCCAAAAAGAAACAATTCAAATATCATGGAGCTACAGTTAGGATTACATAGAGTTTGGCAGCTTCCACCTTAAAGAACTGGAGGGCTTGGAATATGATATACCAGAAGGCAAAGAAGTTAGGATTGCAAACAAGAATCGTCTACACAGCAAAATTGAATATAATTTCTCTCATTTAACAAAATAGAGGACTTTCAAGCATTTCTAATTAAAAGACTAGAGCTGAATAAAAAAATTTACCTCCAAATATAGGACTCAAGGGAAACGTAAAAAAGAAACAAGACAGAGAAAACATAAGAAATTCAGTAATGTCAAACTGTTTATATTTCTATATGGAAAGATAATATTTGTAACTCTTAAGAACTTTATTAGTTACAATAAGAGCAATTAGAAGGAGTATGTGTAGACACAAGGTGTGGATATAAGGTGACTTTGATGGGATGATACCTTGAAAGACAACAAAGGGGTGAGAAAGGAAATTGCACTGGGAGAAGGAGGGGGGAGATTGAATGGGGTAAACTATCCACATGAAAGAGGCATGAAAAAAGCTATTATAGGGGCAGCTAAATGGTACAGTGGATAGAGAACTGGATTTGGAGTTGGGAGGATCTGAATTCAAATCTGGCCTCAGATACATACAAGCTGTGTGACCCTGGGTAAGTCACTTAACCTTGATTGCCTTCATCCCCCCCAAATTTAAAAAAAAAAGCTAATATAATGGAGAGGTGGTGGTCAAAGCTTAAACCTTACTCTCATCAAGATTGGCTGAAAGAGGGAATAACTTACACACTCAGTTGTATATAGAAACCTATCTTACCCTATAAGGAAGTAAAAAGGGACAAGGATAATGGAAGAGGGAGAAGGGACTGGTAAAAGGGAAGTAATGTTGGGGAAGGTGGTGATCAGAAGTAAAACGCTTGTGAGGAGGGAAAGGTTGGGGGGGGGTAAGACAGAGGGGAGGATAAACAAGAAAAAAATAATATAGAGGGAAATATACAGTTGGTTATCATAATTATAAATGGGAATGGGATAGACTCACCCATAAAGCAGAAGTGGATAGCAGAATGCATTAAAAACCAGAATCATACAATATGTTATGAAATACAGGTGAAACAAAGAGATACACACAGTGTAAGGAGCTGGAGCAGAATCTATTATGCTTCAGCTGAAGTAAAAAAAAACAGGGGTAGCAATCATAATCTCAGAAAAAACAAAAGCAAAAATAGATCTAATTAAAAGACATAAAGAAGAAAACTATCTTGCTGAAAGGTACCATAGACAATGAAATCATATCAATACTAAACATACATGCATCAAATGGTATAGCATTTAAATTTCTGAAGAACTTGAATGAGTTACAGAAGGAAATAGATAATAAAACTATACTAGTAAGAGACCTCAACTTTCCCCTCTCCAAACTAGATAAGTCTAAACAAAAAATAAATAAGAAAGAAGTTAAGGAGGTGAATAAAATTCTGGAAAAGTTAGATGTGATAGATCTCTGGAGAAAATTGAATGAGAATAGAAAGGAATATACCTTTTCCTCAGTAGCACATGTCATCTAACAAAAATTGACCATGTATTAGGATATGAAAAACTCACAACCAAATGCAGAAATGCAGAAATAGTAAAAGCATCCTTTTCAGATCATAATGCAACAAAAATTACATTCAGCAATGGATAATGGAAAGAGAGATTAAAAATTATTTGGAAATTTAATAATCCACACCTAAAAAAGTGGGCCAAAGAACACATCACAGAAACAATCATTAAAGAAAATGACAACAATGAGACAACATACCAAAATTTATAGGATGCAGCCCAAGTGGTACTTAGGGGAAATTATGTATCTCTTACTGCTTACATCAGTAAAACAGAAAAAAACAGATCAGTGAATGGGACATTCAACTAAAAAACTAGAAAAAGAACAAATTAAAAAATCCCCATCAAACACCAAATTGGAAATCCTGAAAATAAAAGGAGATATTAATAAAATTGAAAGTAAGAAAACCATTAAACTAATAAATAAAACTAGAAGCTGGTTTCATGGGGAAAGCCACTAAAATAAATAAATCATTGGTTAATTTGATTTAAAAAAGGAAATTAGAAAACCAAATTACTAGTATCAAAAATGAAAGGGGTGAACTCACCACCAATGAAGAGGAAATTAAGACGATCGTTAAGAACTATTTCTCCTAATTGTATGCCAATTAATCTGACAATCTAAATGAAATGGTTGAATATCTACAAAATATTAATTACCCAGATTAACAGAAGAAGAAATAAAATACTTTAATAACCCAATCTTAGAAAAAGAAGTTGAACAAGTTATCAGTGAACTTCCTAAGAAAAAAATCCCCAGGACCAGATGAATTCACAAGGAAATTCTACCAAACATTTGAAGAACAATTAATCCCAATACTTTGTACACTATTTAAAAAAATAGATGAAGAAAGAGTTGTACAAAATTCCTTTAATGACACAAATATGGTGCTGATACCCAAACCAGGAAGAGCCAAAAAGAGAAGGAAAAGTATAGACCAATTTCCCTAATGAATATTGATGCAAAAATTTTAAATAAAATACTAGCATAGAATACAGCAATATATCAGGAGGGCTATACATTATGACCAGGTGGGATTCATGCCAGGTATGCAGGGCTGGTTCAATATTAAGAAAACTATTAGCATACTTGACCATATCAATAAAAAAACCAACAGAAATCATATGCTTATATCAATAAATGCAGAAAAAGCCTTGACAAAATACAGCACCCATTGCTTTAAAACACTAGAGAGCATAGAAATAAATGGAGCTTACCTTAAAATAATAAGTAACATTTCTGTAAAAGCATTAGTAGGAATAATCTGTAATGGGAATAAGTTGAGGTGAAGCAAGGGTGCCCATTACCACCTCTATTATTTAATATTGTACTAGAAATGTTAGCTATACCAACAAGAGAAGAAAAATCTAGTATGTGATAAGCCCAAAGATATAAGCTTTTGGAACAAAAACTCATTATTTGACAAAAACTGCTGGAAAAACTGGAAACTAGGTATAGACCAACATCTCACACAATATACCAAGATGAGGTCAAAACAGGTACATGATTTACACATAAAGGGTGATACCATAAGCAAATTAAGAAAACATGGGATAGTTTATCTGTCAGATTTATGGATAAGGGAAGAATTTAGGACCAAGAAGATATTGAGAGCATTACAAAATATAAAATAGATAATTTTGATTATATACAATTTTTTAAAAATTGTACCAACAAAACCAATGCAACCAAAATTATAAAGAAAACAGAAAACTGGGGGAAAATTTTTGCAACAAGTGTCTCTGATAAATGCCTCATTTCTAAAACATATACACAACTGAGTCAAAATTATTAAAAATACAAGTCCTTCCCCAACTGATAAATGATCAAAAGGTATGAACAGGCAGTTTTCAGACAAAGAAATCAAAGCTATCTATAGTCATATGAAAAAATGTTCTAAATCACTACTGATCAGAGAAATGCAAATTAAAACAACTCTGAGGTACCATCTCGCATCTATCAGAGCGACTCCCATGACAAAAAAAGGAAAATGTTAGATGTTGGAAGGCATATAGGAAAACTGGGACACTAATGTACTATTGGTGGAGTTGAGAACTAATCCAACCATTCTCGAAAGCAATTTGTAACTATGCCCAAAGGGCTATAAAACTGTGCATATCCTTTGATTCAGCAATACCACTGATAAGTCTATAGTAGCTCTTTTTGCAGTGGCTAAGTATCAGAAATCAAAGAGATGTCCATAGTTGGGGGAATAGCTAAACAATCTGTGGCATATGATTGCAGTGGAATATTACTGTGCTATAAGAAATGACAAACAGGATAATTTCAGAAAAACCTGGGAAGACTTAAATGAACTGAGGCGAAGTGAAATGAACAGAACCAGGAGAATGTTATACACAGTAACAGCAATACTGTTTGATAAAGAGCTGTGAGTGACTTAGCTATTTTCAGCAATACAATGATCCAAGACAATCCAAAGGACTAATGATGAAGCATACTGTTTACTTCCTGAGACAGAACTGATATTGATTAAATACAGATGGAAGTAGGCTATTTTTCACTTTCTTTCTTTCATTTTTTCTTTTATTTGAGTCTTCTTGTACAAAGGACTAATGTGGAAAAGTTTTACATAATTGCACATGTATAACCTATATCTTATTGCTTACCATCTCAGGGAGGGGGGAAAGGGAAGGAGGAATGGAGGGAGGGATAGAATTTGGAACTCAAAACTTTAAATAAAAATGTTTAAAAATTTGTAAAAAAAAAAAAAATTGCTCTCTTTCCTCTAGGCCTCTGCTGCTGCCTCTCAGTGTTGTTATTCTAGGACATTGAACAGCTACACAGCGTGGGAAAACACAGATATGTTGGGATCTATATTGTTGGAGCATGTTTAATCTCCATGGAAGTGATTATATATGCCCTTAAGTATAAGTAAATGCTAGAGAGAGAGAGAGAGAGTGAGTGAGTGAGTGAGAGAGAGAGAGAGAGAGAGAGAGAGCACCTAGTTGTTCACACTGAGTAGTGGTAATTAGAAATTCTTCTGCAGTACTGTCATTCAACCCACTGTCATTTACCCAGTGAGGAGTGACGCCAAGGCCATGGTCAAACATTTCTCTCCGAGTCATTGATTGCAGCATCTCCTCCCACACCCAGTCATGCCCTTCACCAGCCTATTCGAACAGAGAAGAAAATCAACCTTTCCCTTCCTCCAAGCAATGCCACCTTTTCACCCACCCACAAATCAAGCTGGCCCTGGATGTTGCATCTTCCCAGGAAAGCAGCAGGAGCAGATCAATTAACTCATAGCATAAAAGGGATCAGAGAGTCACTTTGAGACCAACTATATTTCTAGCTACAGAGAGATGATTTAGAAATTACTTTCTGGCAGGGTATTTTAGCTTTAACTATTTACAGAACTGGTGAGAACTGGTATAATGCTTAATTAAGCCCAATAAGACAAAATAAATTCCTTTTGTATCCCTATATTCTTCTTAAAACAGACCTTCAGAGACTGGTAATAAGATAGGTGAGTGATAAAAAATGATAATTTTATTTCATCCTCTTCCATGAATGCAATATTTTTGTTATTTCAGTATATACAAGGTTCATAGGATTTAGTGCTGGAAGGGTTAGGGAGGGCCCTTAGAACACACAAGGTCAAAGCTAAGAGGGCCTTTAGAGCAGAGAATGTCAGAAATGGGAGGGCCATTAGAACACAGGATGTCAGACCTAGGAGGGCCCTTACAACACAAGATGTCAGAGCTGGGAGGGCCCTTAGAACACAGGATGTCAGAGCTGGGAGGGCCCTTAGAATACAGGATGTCAGAGCTGGGAGGGCCCTTAGAACCCAGGATGTCAGAGCTGGGAGGGCCCTTAGAACACAGGATGTCAGAGCTGGGAGGGCTCTTAGAACACAGGATGTCAGAACTAGAAAGGACCTTAGAACATATAAAGGTAGAAAACATACAATAAAGGAACACAGAATATAGGGATATGAACTGGAAGGTCTCTCGGAACACAGAATGTCAGAGCTGGGAGGGCCCTGTAATAGTAATTAAAGTGGGACTTTTTGCTGTTGACCTTTAATGATTCTGGCCTTTGTTTGAATGGGGCAGATAAAGTGGGATGTTTTTGTATTTCTCAGCACTGAGACAATTAGGAGCCATTGATTTGTATCTGATGTGATATTGGGGGTGGGGAACTTCTCCACGCCCAGCTTGGACAAGATCAGGGCCCTGAACAGGATATATAAGCGCAGAGGTTAGCATTCTGGCTGGGAGCTCTGAGCCACAGCAGGAGTGGGGTCCCTTCTAATGAGCTCTCCAGCTGTACACCCAGATGTTGGTAACTATGAATTGTATTTGGTCTGTAATTCAGGGTGCTGGCTTTTTCCCTGAACTAGGTGGATGTTATTTGTATGCTGGATTAAAGTAAGATTGTTAACCTCTTAACATTGCTTTCCTTAATAAAGCAGATGAAAAGGACCTGGGCTTGCAGTGTTCTGTGAGCTGGTTGTTGTTGGCTTTACACCCCCACAGCAGCTGCTAGCTGGATTGTTGAAATAGGCCCTTAGAACCCAGAATGCAAGAGCTGGGAGGGACCTTAGAACACAGGATGTCAGAGCTGGGAGGGCCCTTAGAACCCAGGATGTCAGAGCTGGGAGGGCCCTTAGAACACAGGATGTCAGAGCTGGGAGGGCCCTTAAAATACAGGATGTCAGAGCTGGGAGGGCTCTTAGAACACAGGATGTCAGAACTAGAAAGGACCTTAGAACATATAAAAGTAGAAAACATACAATAAAGGAACACAGAATATAGGGATATGAGCTGGAAGGTCTCTCGGAACACAGAATGTCAGAGCTCAGAGAGTCCTTAGGATATAAAAAGTCTGAGCTGTCAGAGGCCTTCGAAACCATCAAGTCTAACTCCCTTACTTTACAGAGGAGAACTGAGCTTCAGAGAGGCTAGTGACTCTTCTAGGTAACACAGAGCAGAGCTGGCATTCAAGTGTCAGTGCACTGACTCCAGATTCAGGTTCCTGCCAGCACAGCATTCTCTGTCTAGCAAGGAGAAGGTGTTTAAGTGCTTAATTACTGGATACTGCATTTCCAGGTCACGCCGAGTGTGCCATGTAATAGCAGACACTTAGAATATGAGGCCCCGACGGTGCCATTTTATCTTTGTAAATTGCACCAGAAGCCAGAAGAATAAAGAGCTCCAGGGATTTGTTCTGCTTAGCCCTGGAAATACAAAAACCAAATGGAAAACAACACCTCCCCAGAAGGGGCTTATGTTCCACTAGGGGGATACAACATCTATCGATCAACAAATATTTATTAAAGGCCTGCTATGTATACGAGGCACTGTACTAGGCATTGTGTTTAGTCATTTTCAGCCCTGTCTGACTCTCTGTGACCCCATTTGGGGTTTTCTTGGCAGAAATACTGGAGTGGTTTGCCATTTCCTTCTCCAGCCCATTTTACAAAGGAGGAAACTGAGGCCTACAGGGATAAGTGACTTGCCCAGGATCACACAGCTAGTAAGTGCCTGAGGCCAGATTTAAACTCAGGTGTTCCTCATTCCAAGCCCCGGCACTCTATCCAATGTGCCACCTAGCTGTCCTATGTACTAGGCATTAGGGATACACACACACACACACACACACACACACACACACACACACACGCACGCACCCCGACACACTTCCTTCCCTCAAGGAATTTGCATTATTTTTGAGGGAAATAACACATGTACGCATAAGTACATAAAAATATAGAGAATATGGAGATAGGCCTGGACTTGTGATTTCATACCAATGCAGGTTGGAACTTTCTTTGCAACTTACGATTTTAGTGGAAAAGAGTAGAAGTAGAAAGAGATGAAGTGACTTTCCCAGGGTCATTTATCTAGTGTGTGTGTCAGAGGGAGAACTTGAACCCATATCTTCTTGAGTCCCGGGTCAGCTGTCTCTGTCTCTGTCTGTCTCTGTCTTTCTATTTCTTTTTCTCTGTCTCTCTCACTCTCTGTCTCTTTCTCCTATTCTATGTGTTCTCTGTATACAAGTAAGTCTTGAGCTGATTAATTTACTCAATCAAGTCATGTCCCATCACTGAAACTAAGATGCCACGGTCCTTTAACCAGGTGAAAAATGATCAATCAGCTAGTCAGTCAGTCAGTCCCAATCACAGGCTTTAGACTAGGAGCTTAAAGTCCTTGGAACTGCAGTGACATCATACAGGACTCCTCCTCAGAAGTTTGGACACATCTTAGGGGCCATCTATAAATGTTAAAGCTTGTTAGAACTGGAAGCATTCTGGGGAGTGGAGCAAGAAGGGCTTTCCAGTAAAACTCCTGAGGAAGAACTGCATGGGGTGGGGAGGAAAAGGCCTCAGCCTGGCCTTGGCCAAGGCTGGGACTCCCCCACCCCCAACCCTGCCTTGGCTGCATCAGGACCTTGCAAGCTTTCAGGGGCCTGGAGGACACTGGATTTCTCATCTTCCCATCAGTGTCCTAACCTTGTTCTCCAATCAGCTGATGGCAGTGTCTGCACTGGAAGCTAAGGACAGTCTGGACACAGATTTATAACTCCTTAAGGAGCTCAGTAAAGAATCTACGCCATGCCTAAGGGGACTTATTGAGTATTCCATGGATGGGAGGAAAGGCCTTTCAGCAGCTAGGAGCTAGGAGTCACCGCTTGGCCATGAGTGTCCTCTACAATTGAGCCCTCTATCCCTTGGACTGTCTGAATGACTTATGGAAGAGTGTGACACAGACTTTTTGGGGAGATGGTTTGTACCAAATGTTCTTACTGCATTGCCTTAGCAAATGCCCCTTTCTAAAAGCTGCTTAAACCTGTCTGACAAAGATAATCTTGGGGGGGAAGCGTACCAGTGGGAGCTTGAGCCAATAGCATTAGAGACTCACTCCTGACTCCTTAGGGACACCCTTAGAATTCTTAACTAGAGATGTAGCCTTATTCTGGGACCAAAGACTCCCGTTGGAAAGTGGGAGTTGGGATAAGGATCACAAGAACTTATATATACAAGGTTATCTTAGGAGAAGGGGTGGGGAGGCATGAGCAGTTGGGGGATTAGGGAAGGCCTCCTATAGAGATGGCTCTTGAGCTGGGCTTTAAGTGAAACTAGGGATTTTAGGATGCAGATGTGCATCCTAGGAATGGTGGACAATCAAAGGCACAGGAATGGGAGACAGAATATTTTGTGTGGAAAAATGGCAAGAAAACAACTGGAGTGTACAGTACAAAAAGGGAGGGAAAAAAGGATTTAATAAGTGCCTACTATATGATAAATATTATCCCATTTTATCCTCACAACAACTCTGGGAGGTAGGTGCTATTACTAGCCCTGTTATACAGTTGTGGAAACTGAGGTAGACAGAGATAAAATGACTTGCCCAGGGTCACACAGCTAACAAGTATCTGGAGCTGGATTTGAACTCATCTTCCTAACTCCAGGCCCAGGGCTCTATCCACTGTGCTACCTAGGTGAAGTAATAAATAAGAATTTTAGAAAGGCAGGTTGCAGTCAGATCATGAAGGGCTTTTAAAATGTCAGGCAGAGTTTGCAATTGACCCTAGAAGCAAGAGGAGCCATTGTAGTCACTGAGCAAGGGAGTGACTCGGGTTGATCTGTACTTCAGGAAAATCTATGTGGGAGGATGGGCTGGAGAAGCCCAAGGCTAGGCTCAGGTCTCAGCACTACGATGGAGGGCCCAGCCCAAGTCTTAGTGGCTGCTCAGAGAGGCAGGCCCTCCTGGTCTCACTGCATGGCCTGAGCGTCTGAGTGGCTCGCTTCTGAACCAGGGACAGGTATCCCACAGGTTTAAATGGTACTGTAAAATTCAGTGGGCAGAGGTGGGTGATGGAAGTGAGGGGGTAGGGGGGAGAAAAAAGGTTGGAGAGGAAAGGAGGATGCTCCAGGGAACACCAGGGGCCAAAGATCTACCTGTCGCATCAACTATCGATGTCAATTTGCACCCTACTGTGGAGGCTTGAAAACAAATAGCCCCCTAAAAGCCTCAGGTGCAGTAAATGACCATAGTCATTCTGAGCCTGATTTTTACCCAGAAAAATACTGCAATCCTCACAGCCTGCACCTCAGGGGTGTTATGAAGATGAACTCAGTGTCTATAAAACACCTGAAGAGCCTTGGATGAAAAGTTATAAAGTAATATGACATTAATGCTAAATACTTGCCAGTTGCTACAACGGAGAATTTATAGATGGTAGCAGATGCTGCTCACCTGCCCCTCCGCATTTTGTTAGGGACATCTCTACCTGTGATTTCATTTGTCTAGGGAACTCCCAGTAAGGAAACTCCCTCTATCAGTGTAGATCCTGAGGTATTATCTCTTCTACTCTTGCCATCTTAAAGAATTACCCAGAAGCACTGAAAGGTTAAGGATTCTTGAAGCTGCTCCAATCTCTCTTCCTCCCCCCTCTTCCCCTCTCCCCCTCTTTATCTCTCTGTCTCGCTGTCTCTCTGTCTCTCTCTCTCCCCTCCCTCCCCCTCACCCCCTCTCTCCATCTCTTCTTTCTCCTCCTCCTCTCTCTGCTGACTCTCCTTCTCCCTCTTCCTCTCTTTCTTATTCTCTCTTCCTCTCTACTCTCTCCTCCCTCTCTTCCTCTCCTCTTCTGTCCTCTTATCTCTTCTCCTCTTCTCTTTTCTCTCTTTTCCTCTCTTTCTCTCCCTCTCTCTTCCTCCCCTGTCTCTCTTTCTCTTCCTCTTTCTCTGTCTCTATCTGTCCTTTCTCCTTCTCTCTTGAACTGTCTGTCTTTTGCCTTTTATCTATTTGGTATTTACTTCTCTGGGTTTCTACACTATAGGACACAAGCTCCTTAGGGTCAATAACTGTTTTCTTTTTGTCTCTCCACCATCACCAGCTTCTAGCATGGGGTCTGGCACATAAGTGTTCAAGAAATACTTTTTGAAGCCTGGTTCCAAATAATACCTGTGCAATGAGCCTCCCTCCCTTTTATGCAAAAGTGGAAGACTATTGGTGCAGAGCAGTATATACTGTTGAATGCTGTCGATGTGTCGGTTCTTTTTAATGAACTGCTCTCTCTACCCCTTTCTTGTTTATTTTTGTTAGAACACATGACTGCCTGAGTAGGGGAGGGGAGGGACGTATTGGGAAAATGAAGGTAATGCAAAAACAGAAGATAGCAATTTTTTTTTAAATCAAAAGTAAATGTTACAAAGTCACCAAGGAAAAACATGGCCCCAAAGAAGAGACACCTCTCCTCCCACTGTTTTACAGAAGTAGGAGGTCCATGGGGGTGGAACATTGCACGTATTTACAATTTTTTTTAATGTATTGATTGTGTTTGTTCATTGTATTCTCTCCTTTTCCTTTTCTTATTACAAAAATTGTTTTTGTTATAAGATATGGGTTCCCTAGGAGAGGGCAGGAGAAGGATAGTGGAGAGGAATTTAGGCAAAGTGAAAACAAAAGCCATCGGTCAAAATGGATTTTTTTAAAAATTAAAATGCTTGTTAAATTGAACTGAGTTAAATTCATCGAAGGAAGCATTTTCTAGCAGATGCTCAATAGCGGGGAAAGACAAGTGGGTTTCAGGAATCTGCACATTCTATTTGACTTTCCTGGGGTCAAAGGGGCAAGCAGCAGAAGCCAGGTTGGGAGAGCCCCAGCACAGAAAGGCAACGCCTTAGAGGGCAAGAGGAGCTGCCGCAGAGGGTGCTTTCTGGCAGGTTAAGATATTGCCCTCTGGCCCCTCTTAACCGGCAAGCTGTTTAACAAAGATGGCACAAACTGGTTGAAAAGTGTGATATAGCTATTCAAAGGGATTAATTCTGCCACCCACACCTTCCTCCGCATTCAACAGGCTTCGCTCCAAAGCACACACTGCCTGCAGACAGTTGGATCATAGACACAATGAGCTTTGAAAGGATAACCTTTCCATGTCCTCCGTTTGAGAGCCTGGTGTTACCAGGCTCTGCTCTCCCTGAACAGTTGCCAAGGATACCCAGCTCAGCTACAGATTCAAGACTCAATTAGTCCAAATGCCCCCATTGGTTAAACACTTTCCCTTTCCTATTTTGGCAGGCTAATTCATATCTTTCAAACACAAAACAGACCAACTGCATTAAAAGACCTAGGTTTTCTTCCTTGCTTCCATTTGGTGGCAAAGAATGAATCTTCTGAAAGGACCAGTCCAGAATTCCTGAGTATGTCACCAAAGTTCACTTATAAAGGAGGAATGATTAGTACCAATCCTCCCCATGGGAAGAAAAGCAGCAATGCAATTTAAAATTAAATGACAGACAACAAATTCCTTGCAGGTATGCCTTAAGAGTCCTGGACTGAGGTCTAGGAAAATACTAGAAAAGGGAGCTTCCCACTGAATCCTGGGCCATCTCTAGTCATCCTGTTCTTTATCTGGCTACTGGATCCAGAGGGCTCCAGAGAAGAGAGTGAGGCTGGTGACTCTGCACACCCCTCCCTCACTTAAATCCAATTCACTTGCACATCATGGCATCACCTCCCTGATGTCATGGTCCTCTTTGAGAATGAAGGATGAACAACAACCACAGAAGAGGAAACTTAGAGTAGGAAGTAAGAGGACTGGACCTGGGGTCAAGAAGACACTGGGTTCAAATTCTGCCTTGGCACTTACCAAACTATGTAACCATTGGCACATCAATTTTTTTTAATTTATCATTTATTTTTAACATTCTTTTTTAAAAATTTTGATTTCTGAATTCTCTCTTTCCCTTCCATCCCTCCCCTTCCCATTGAGAAGGCAAGCAAAGTGATATCAATTATATATGCTATCACTTAACTTTTCTGAGCTACAGTTTCCTCATCTGTAAACTGGCTATAATGATACTTGTAGTGCTTCCCTACCTCACAGGGTTAGCATGCGGCTCAAACATGGTAATGTCTATAAAAAACTTTGCAAACTTTAGAACCTATACAGAAGTCAGTTATTAAGGACACTTGAATTCTAGTCCTAATTCACTGTGAGACCTTGAACAAGTCATTTGACCTTTTGGGGCTCCAGTTTACTGATCTGTCAAATGAGGAAATGAGATGATAGGAGTCAAAAACCATTTCCACCGGCTAAAATGCTGGGCTGAATTTTACAAGATGACATTTAATGGGAGTAAATGTAAAGTCTCAGTGTTGGGTCCAAAATTCTACTTGACAAGTAAAAGATAGGAGAAGTGGCTAGATAGCAATTCATATGAGGAAAAACCCAAAGATCTGGAGTTTTACAGAAGTCCAGCATCTCGGAGTTGGAAGGGATTCCAAGCCAACTACTCTAAGAAAAAAGAAGTCTCTCTGTATCATGCTTGTTGAGGGATCATCCAGCCTTAGCTTAAAGATCACCCACCTACTTTTGGACAGCTCTAATTATTAGCAATATTTCTCCTACAGAAACCCAACATCTGGCTTTCTGCAATTCCTACTCATTGTTCCTTGTTCTTTCCTCTAGGCCAAGCAAAGCCTAAGCCTAGGTCCAGCTGAAAGCCCTTCACATAAATCATATTGCCACTGAGTCATCTCTTCTCCAGGCTATACACGCTCCCAGCACTTTCAGCTAATTCTCCTACAATATAATATAATCTGGAGGGGCTTTCACTGTTCTAGTTGCTCCCTCCTAGATACTTTCCAGCTTATCAAAGTCCTTCCCAAAATGTAGCAGCTGGAACTGAACACACTCCACCAAAAGTGACTGATGGAGGAATAGCGTGATGGTACTTCACCTCCCTAGTCTTGGGCACCATGCCAGTCTAAGACTGTGTTAGCCTTCTTGGTTGCCATATCACCTTGCTAACATTTAATCAGATGTCCACTATCACCCTCCCCCACTGTCTAGTTGTGTCTTTTTAATCTTTTATTTAATGAGACTGACTCTTTTGGACTCAAATGGAAGACTTTACATTCATCCCTACTCAATTTAGTCATCTTTGATTCAACCCAACGTTCTGGCTGGTAACAATTTAATCCTTTTGAATGCAGACTCCGTCTCCCTTCAGTGTGTTACCTTTCCCTCTTGGCTTTATGTCACCTGCAAATTGGATAAGCATGTCATCAATGCCCTTATCCAATGGCATTTTAATCCATTTGATCAACTGTTTAAAAACAGCACAAGGTGAAACATAGATCCTTGGAGAAGTCCTGGGTGTGTGCTGTGCTTTGCCCAGCTTTCTTCTCCTTCTCTATCATGAATTCTACCAGGAGTGGTCACTTTCCTACTATTTCCACTAGCTCTTCTTTGTTCATGAGAATCAGCCCCAAAATAAAATTTCTCTGTATTGACACCTTCGTCTTTTGAAAGATGAAGGTCAGCCAAGATATCATTAGCTCCTCTGCTCTTGTCAGAGAGGGTTCCAGTAGAGATGTCTGGATAACTCGTCTACCTTTACTATTACAGTACACCTTCATGCAGTACTATGATGTTTCCCAAAAGTTGTATCTGTTTCTTCTTTCTGTCCTGGTGGTATAATTTCAATGATGGTATCATCTGTTTCTGCTTCTGTTAAATCTTCACTCCAGAGCTCTCCGCTATTCTCTCTCTTCTTTTTCCTGAATTTCTTTACATGAATATATCATACTATCTAATGAACCTCTTTGCCCTCCTCCATTTTAACTTATCTCATTACTTTTAAATAATGTATAGTCTTCTTGAGCCCTATGCCAACCTTGGGCATCATCTCAGCTTTAGTGGACAAGGGAAGTATGGGTCAACAGTTTAATATGGTAGTTCTCAAAAGCTATGCAATCTTGTTGCTCATCTTTGAGAATAGGGCTTTATAGATATTTCCTTCACACCTCCCAGTAGGTTCCAGAAGTCAAGGAAGCCCCCAAATTTAGTCCCTGAGAGGTGATAGGGCTATCGCCTCACTCTCCCATGGGATGGAAAAGGAGGGATGGGGCATGGAGGTAGGTACCTCGGTGTGTCAGTTCCCTCTTATCAATGTATTCTGTAGTAATGTACAGGTTGTGATGAAGGAAAGAGGGCTATGTTCAATTTTGGATGCCACATTTTAAAGACATTGATGAATTTTTGAAAGTCTTTCACAGAATCACAAATTTGAGCCACAGGTTTTGAAGTTATCCAATAGAATCCCCCACTGCATCCGCAGAAACCTAGCACAGTGCTTGGAACATAGTAGGTGTAATTTTTGATTGATTAGCTAGAAAATATCCAAAGCACCAGGCTGATGAATGGCCTCAAGGCCATGCTGTAAGAGGAATAGTAGAAGAAATAGGGAATTTAAGCATGAAACAGAGAAGATTGGAGAGAGGGGGAAAGGGAAGGCAGGGCATGGTATATCATGTGCGGGGGTGAGGGGAAGATCAGACTTACGTTTGGGTCCAGAGGGCAGAATTAGGACTATGTTACAGAGACTGGGTTTGATGTTAGGGAAAATTTCCTAAGCTTTAGGGCTATTCAAAGGTGGAGTAGGATGCTATGGGAGATGGAAGCTTCCTCCTTATTGGAGGTCTTTGTCTAGATATTGGAGGTCTTTGTCTAGATGTTGGAGATGTTGTCTAGAGAGTTTTAACTCAAGAGGCTTTGATATAGATAGCCTCTTGTATCAATTCAGTTCACCTTGATAAGCATTTATTAAATCTTTGCTCAGCATTAGACAACATGGTATCATGACTAGAAAGCCAGACTCAGACCCAGACACATATCAGCTGTGTAACCATGGGCAAGTCAATTGGCCTCTCTGTGTCTCAGCTTCCTCATCTTCAAAATGAGTTTCCTAGCAAGCAACAACAAACAACAAGTATTTATCATTATTATTTTTAAATAATATTTTATTTTTCCCCAATTACATGTAATGATAATTTTTAACATTGATTTCTTTTTAAAAAATTGAATTCCAGATTTTCTCCCTCCCTTTTTTTCCTCCCCCTCCAAGATAGTAAGTGATTTGATATAGGTTATACAGATGCAATCATGCAAAACATATTTCCATATTAGTCACATTGTGAGAGAAGACACAGACCAAAAAAAAAAAAGAAATAAAAAACACGAAAACATGAAGAAGGTGAAAATAGTATGCTTTGATCTTCATTCAGACTACATCTTTCTTTGGATGTGGATAGCATTTTTATCATGAGTCCTTTGAAATTGTCTTGGATCATTGTATTGCTGAGAATAGTTAAGTCATTTACAATTGAGCATCATTACAAGGCTGTTACTGTGCACAATGATGTGGTTCTGCTCACTTCATTTTGCATCAGCGTCAGGTTTTTCTGAAATTATCCTGTTCATCATTTCTTATAGCACAATAGAATTCCAGTACAATCATATTGCACCACTTGCTCATCTATTCCCCAATTGATGGTCATTCCCTCAATTTCTAATTCTTAGCCACCACAAAAAGAATTGCTATAAATATTTCTGTACAACCAGGTTCTTTTCCCCCTTTTTTGGATGTCTTTGGGATACAGACCTAGTAATAATACTGCTTGATCAAAGAATATGTACAGTTTGATTGTCCTTTGGGCATAGCTCCACAATCTCTAGAATAGTTGGATTAGTTCATAGCTCCACCAACAGTGCATTAGTGTTCCAATTTTTCCCACAGTCCCTCCAATATCTAATGTTTTCCTTTTTTGTCATATTAGTTACTCTCCTAGGTATGAGGTGGTACCTCAGAGTTGTTTTAATATGCATTTCTCTAATCGGTAGTGATTTAAAACATTTTTTTCATGTGACTATAGATAGCTTTGATTTCTTCATCTGAAAACTTCCTGTTCAGATCTTTTAACCATTTATCATTGGGAAATGACTTATATTCTTATAAACTTGACTGAGTTCTCTATGTATGTATGTATGTATGAGGACTTTATTGGAGACACTTGCTAGAAAAAAATTGTTTCCTAGCTTCCTATTTTCCTTCTAATCTTGGTTGCGTTGGTTTTGTTTGTGTAAAACCTTTTTAATTTAATATGCTCAAAATTATTCATTTTACATCTTGTAATGCTCTCTGTCTCTTGTTTGGTCATAAATTCTTCCCTTCTTCATAGCTCTGACATGTAGACTATTCCCTAATTTGTTTATGGTATCACCCTTTCTGTTTAAATCGTGTACCCATTTTGACCTTATCTTTGTATAGTAT
Source organism: Trichosurus vulpecula (assembly GCF_011100635.1). Lineage (NCBI taxonomy): Eukaryota > Metazoa > Chordata > Mammalia > Diprotodontia > Phalangeridae > Trichosurus > Trichosurus vulpecula. Next base: position 53,477,250 of record NC_050574.1, read on the forward strand.
AAGATGTTGGTCTAAATCTAATTTCTGCCATACTGTTTTCTAATTTTCCCATCGGTTTTTGTCAAATGGTGAGATTTTGTCCCAAAAGCTTGGGTCTTTGGGTTTATCAAATACTAGGTGACTATGGTCATTTACTACTGCGTCCTGGTCCCTAATCTATTTCACTGATCTACCACTCTTTTTCTCAACCAGTACCAGATTGTTTCGATGATTATTGCTTTATAATACTGTTGAGATTTAGTACAGATAGGCCACCTCTTTTCACGTTCTTTTCAGTTAATTCCCTTGATATTCTGGACCTTTTGTTCTTCCAGATGAATTTTGTTATTATTTTTTCTAGCTCTATAATTTTTAGTAGTTTGATTGGTATGGCACAAAATAAGTAAATTGATTTAGATAGAACTGTCATTTTTATTATATTGGCTCAGCATACCCATGAGCAATTGATATTTTTCCAGTTGTTTAGATCTGACTTTATTTGTGTGAAAAGTGTTTTGTAAGTGTGTTCATATATTCATATAGTTCCTGGATTTGTCTTGGCAGGTAGACTAAAGTGTTTTATATTGTTTACAGTTATTTTAAATGGAATTTCTCTTTTATCTCTTGCTTCTAGGCTTTATTGGTCATATAAAGAAATGCTGATGATTTATGTAGGTTTATCCTATATCCTGCAACTTTGCTAAAATTGTTAATTATTTCAAGTAAATTTTTAGTTGATGCTCTAGAGTTCTCTCAATATGCCATCATATTATCTGCAGAGTGATCATTTTTTTCCTCATTGCCTATTTTAATTCCTTCAATTTTTTTCTCTTATTGCTATAGCTAACATTTCTAGTACAATATTGAATAATAGTGATAACAATGAGCATCTTTGCTTCACCCCTGATCTTAATGGGAAGGCTTCTAGCTTATCCCCATTATAGATAATGCTTGCTGATGGTTTTAAATAAACACAACTTATCATTTTGGGTTGGGATGTTCAAGAGTACTAGCAACTCTGGTGTGAGGGCTGATGAGTCCTTTTCAGGACTTTGTCTTTGGTGTCCACCTGATTCACCCAACTCTCATTTATGGCTCCCAGAAACTGTAGTATGCTTAGCAGTCACACCCCAGTAAACTGTCTTGGCAGATAATGTAAACTGGGATGAGGGTAACCAACAAGAGTCAAGACCATTGGTGAGTTAGAGTAACGTCTGCTCCAAACATGTGAAGACTTCCTCTAGGAGAATGGGCAGATGAGAACATTTTTTTCCAATACCCTTGAAGGCAGCTGAAGCAGGCACTGTGGAGTATTTAGGGATTGGTCAGGTATTGAAGACACTAAGGCCATCTACTTGTGGTTATACTCTTAGCTCTTTTGCCTTTCAGAATATCATATTCTAAGCCTTCCAATCCTTTCATGTAGCAGCTGCTAAATCTTGCGTAATCCTGACCGTGGCTCTATGATATTTGAATGGTTTCTTTCTGGATGCTTGCAGTATTTTCTCCTCAACCTGGGAGTTCTGGAATTTGGCTATAACATTCCTGGGAGTTTTCATTTTGAGATCTCTTTCAGGAGATAATTGGTGGATTCTTTATATTTCTATTTTACCTTCTGATATCAGGGCAGTTTTCCTTGATAATTCTTTTTTAAATTATGGTTTTCAAGTAGTTCAATTATTCTTCAATTATTTTTCCTGGATCTGTTTTTCCAAGTCAGATATTTGTCCAATGATATATTTTACATTTTCTCCTATTTTTTCATCCTTTGATTCTGTTTGATTGATTTTTGATGTCTCATGGAATCATTAGCTTCCACTTGCCCAATTCTAATTTTTAAGGAATTATTTTCTTCAGTGAGCTTTTGTACCTCTTTTTCCATTTGCCCAATTCTACTTTTTAAGGAGTTGTTTGTTTTCAGTGAATTTTTGTACCTCCTTTTCCCATTGGCCAATTCTACTTTTTAAGGAGTTGTTTTCTTCAGTGAATTTTTGTACATCCTTTTCAATTGTTTGTGTTTCCTTTTCCAAGCTGTTGACCTTTTTTATCATGATTCTCTTGCATCACTGTCATTTATTTTCCAAATTTTCTTCTACCTCTCTTATTTGATTTTAAAAATACTTTTTGTACTCTTCCAGGAGCTTTTTTGGGAGCCTGGGACCAATTCACACTTTTCTTTGAGGTTTCACATGAAGGCATTTTGACATTGTTTTCCTCTTCTCAGTTTATGTTTTGATCTCCTCTGTCACCATAGTAACTTTTTATGGTCAAGTTCTTTTTTTGTTTGTTTTTGCTCATTTTCCCAGCCTATTTCATGACTTTTGAAGTTGGGCTCTGGTCCTGGGGTGGAGGGGGCACTGTCTCAAGCTCCTTGAACCAGTGGCCTAGGGCCTGGCTGCTGGCCACTGCTTTTGGAGCTTGAAGCTTCACTGCTGACCTGCTGTGTTGCTGACCTGTACTGGGGCTAAAGACCTTCTGCTAGCTTGCTGGGGCAAGTCCTGCTGTTGATCTGCCCAGATGCCACCTGCGCTGGACTGCCCTCCCCTTTTACCTGAGTGAGACAAACCTTTCTTACTAACCTAAGTTGTATCAGGCTGGAAAATGGTTTCACCCCATCTTTTTTGTTGGTTCTTCCACTCCAGAATTCATTTTAAGTTATTATTTTATAGTTGTTTAGAAGTGAATTTGGGAGAGTTCAAGTGAATTACTAACTTATTCTGCCATCTGAGTTCCAACTAATATTTATTAAATGCTTATTCTGTGCCAGGCACTGTGCTAAGTGCTGGGGACACAAATATAAGCAAAAGATAGTCCCTGCCCTAAAGAAGCTTACACTCTAATGGAGGATGACAACACACAAAGGGGAGCTTCAAGGAGCTGAGTAAGAGAGAAAGAGGTCTATAGAGTCAGAACCACAGCCAGGAGAGGAATAAAAGGATGTCTGGCCTGGGCCCTTCCCCAAAATGGAGGACATGGCAGAAGAGTTCTTCAAGGGTAAGGAGGCCACAGGTTCTAAGGTACAATCCAGAATAAGATACAACAGAGAGACCATGGCAACATCCAGAAAGTCAAAAGCAGCTTTAAATCCACAATCCTATGAAATTCTTAGTGCATAAGCATTGACATAACTCTCTAAGATTGTGATTTGCAGAAAAGGTGCTGACCTGTACTGATAGAAGGTGTTCCCTAAAAAAAAATTGTAAAGTGCTAGGTACTGTCCTTGGTGCTAGGGACCCAACCCATTCCTGAATCAGAACCTTCTGTATAATAACTCTAGGAAGCAGCAATCCAAACTTTGCTTGAAGACTTCCGGTGCGGAAGAACCCACTACTTCCCAAGGCAACTCATTCCACTTTGGGATAGAGCTCCAAATATTGTTACTTACATCAAGTCTAAATCCATTTCTATGCAACTCCCATCTTCTGCTCTGTGTTCTGCTCTTTGGGACCAAGTAGAAAAAGCCTAATCAGAAATCAAGCAGTCTCTATCCTCAAAAACCTTATATTTTTCTGGTCCTTTCCAACTCTGATATCCCATGATTCTGTGAGTATAACTCCTTTTGACCCTTACATCCTACAAACTTCAGCACACCTGTAATTTCCCAGTAATAAATAATACTAGACATCTTTGAAAAGAACTGTTACCCTGAAATAAATGTCACAAACACAGGATAGGGAGAGTGGACTAAATGAACAGTTACTTTCTGAGATTCTCCAGCGCATTCCTTGGAGATGGAGAGTCACTCTCTTGCTTTCTGTGTATTTGCTGCTTTTAAGCTCAAGGATAGCTTTTTACCTCCCTCTCAAGCAATCTCTCAAGTAAGAACCTATTTCTCGGTTTACAAAAAGAGGGCAATTTTGCCTTTCTGTCCTGAGACATTTACTACAAAAGCCTGCTTGGATTTACTCTATGATTGAAAGGAGGCAGAATAGGGAGCTCATAGAGATTGAAAAGAAAAAAAAAAAATAAATAAAAGAGGCCCAAATAATAAGCCTCTGGATTGGACCTGGTCCTATAAGAGGGGATTAAGAGGCTACAAACAAAACATTTTTACCAGAAAATGCAAAAATTGGCCTTTTGGAGGAAGGCAAGATTAACAGGAAAGAGTACCTTGGGAAGGAGATAGAAATCTGACAAGGGATATGCAAAGGCATTTACACTTCGGAGGTAGCTAAGATGAAGCTTTTGAAAAATAGTCCCAAAGAGCCTGTAAGCGGTAGGTCTAATGTGGGCACAGCGGGGGACCGTGCGTCATCGCCATTGAAGTGAGACCTGTCTGCCATCTATAAATCAGGTGAATTCATCCTTCAGAATTTAAAAAATATCAAAGGATGTCAGAGCTGGAAGGGACTCTAGAGATCACCTGGTCGTAGTCATTTACACAGAGCTGGAAGGAAGCTTAGAGTTGAATAATAATCATGGACTCCATGCAGCATTTTAAAGTCTGAAAAGGGAGAGAGGCCGTGTGATGGTTGTGAGCTCAGAGTGAGGAAGACCTGGGTTTAGGTCCTGTCTCTGCCACACACTGGTTATGTGGCCCTGCATGAGTCATTTAAATACTTAGGGTCCAAGGCAACTCTCCCAGTTGAAGAGAAGGTGCTGATCTTTATTGGTTAATGGAATTTTCCTGCCTGGGAGTTCTCTACACTAAATTCTGGTCCCTTCACTCTAAAGTTTGCAAAAAACTGCAGATAACTGATTTCATTTGCGCTTCACAACAACCCTGTGGGGATAGGTTCTAAGGGGTGCTATCATGCTCATTTTACAGATGGGAGGATCGGAGAGGCAAAAAGCCACCCATCTGCAGTCACATAGCTAGGAAAGGTCAGAGAAAAGGTGGAACTCAGGTCTTCCTGATCTGTCATGTTAGACTAGTTAATTTAGTCCTGGTGATCTTAACCCTTTTTTGGGTCCTAGCAATCTGGATGCCTATACACATCTTTCACAAAGAGTGTTTTTAAAAACATAAAATAAAATCCATAGAATGATAGAGGAAACCAGTTTATTGTAATAAGATGCCATTTTTTTCCTTATCCAAGTTTGTAGACCCCCTGAAATCTATCCACAGACACTAATTGTCCAGATCCCTCATCTTACAGATGAGGAGGGTAAATAACTTTCCCAAGGTCACCCAGTAGGCCAATGGCAGAATTAAGAGTCAAAACTAGGTTCTTTTACTCCCAAGTCTTGCACCCATGATACTGTTCTGCATGGTCTTTTCCACCTCCTACTTTGCAGTCACCCAATGACTGCTAAGTGGGTTGACTTCCTTTCTCCTGACTTTCAATCATTCTATTTCACTGAGTTGTCTTCTTATGTAATTCAATGCTTATGATAGCTTTGAAGGCTACAAAATACAAAAAGATTTTTCGGTATTACTCCACAACTTAGGGGTAGGAAACACACAAGTAGAAAACCAGACCTGGAGGGACATCAGAGTCATTTTATTTGTTTGTGCATATGTTACATGAAAACATTCTGCTTGGCCCCAGAGGCATCTAGGTGGCACCCCGGATGGAGGACTGGGCCTGGAGTCAGGAATACCTGAGTTCAAATCTGGCCTCAAACACTTCCTAGCTATGTGATGGTGAACAAATGACTTAACCGCTGTCTGCCTCAGTTTCTTCATCTGTAAAATAGGGCTAATAATGGCACCTGCCTCCCAGGGTCGTTGTAAGGGTCATGAGATAGTAATTATAAAGTGCTTAGCATAGTTCCTGGCGCATAGTAAGCATTATATAAATGTTAGCTATTGTTATTATTATTACAACAAGGCAGAAGTTTTATAGAGGCTAATTCAGACTTGATGTGAGGACTTATCCCAAAGTGGAACGGGCAGCTTGGGGAGGAAGTGGGTTCTCTCACACTAGAGGTCTGCAAGCAAAAACTCAATGACGACTTGTTGGGGTTCATGTTCAGGAATGGGTTGGGGCCCTTCCAACTCAAATATTCCGTGGTTCTGTGGCCCTTCCCTTCATCCTGCTCTCCATGGCTAGGACTCACCACTCCCAAATACACGTGGTCTGCTCCCTGGTGCTGGAAGTCACTCCAGCCCCTGGTTTCTGATGTTTCATGTATCAGAACTGTAAGTCACTCAATTATGATTTATTAAACACCTACTATATGCAAAAAAGGCAAAAACCAAAACAAAACAGTTTCCCATCTCAAGGAGGTCACAGTCTAATGGTGAGGGGGAAGCAACATGTGAACATCTAGGTACAAACAAGATATAGAGAGGATAAATTGGAACTAGAAGCAGTGTATTGGGAAGTAGCAAAGGGAAGGCACTAAGATTAAGGGGGGCTGGGAAATGCATCTTGTACAAGGTGGGGTTTTAGCTGATACTTGATGGAAGTCAGGGAGGCTAGTAAATCAGACAGGAGGAGAGAGAGTGTTCCCAGCGTAATACAGTGCCAGTGAAAACTCTGAGTGAAGTGATGGAATATTGTATGTGAGGAACAGCAAAGAGGCCAGGTCACTTGAAGGGGAATAAAGTGTAAGAAGACTAAAAAAGGAGGAAGAGGACAAGTTATGAAGCTGAAGAGAGGATTTTATATTTGATCCCAGAGGTAACCACTATAAGGGATTGTGAAGAACCTGTAAGGAACTATTGGAAGTTGTTGAATAGTGGGATGGTTATGGTCAGACCTGAGTTTTAGGAAGATCAGTTTGATAGCTGAGTCAGGGATAGGTTCAAATGGGTAGAGACTTGAGGCAAGTAGACCAACTAGCAGGTTATTGCAATAAGCCCAGGCATGAACTGATGAGGGTCTGAACCAGGGTGATGGCAGTGTCAGAGGAGAGAGTGGGGAATACATAAGAGGTTTGAATAGGACATGGCAACAGATTGGATATGGAAGGGGGAGTGAGGTGTTAAGGATGATACCTAGATTTTGAGACTAGGTGAATGGGAAAATGGTGGTATCCTCAGCTGTAATAGGGAGATTCAGAAGAGGCGAAGGTTTAGAAGGCAAGATAATGAGTTTGGTTTTGGACCTGTTGAGTTCAAGATGTGCCCTAGATGTAAGCTTGGTTTAAACCAATGAAAAGCTTGGAAAGACTCAGTGTATATCATACATACATAATAAAGACAAGAACTTGAAATAAAGAATTGAGGTGAACGAGCTGGAGGATGTTACCTTCAAACAGCTTTAGCCAAGGAGACTTTTGTTTCTGTGCTTGTCCCTTTCTGTTTCTATTCTGTGCTTTCATTTACGTAGGAGACCAAAAGAATCTTAGTATTGAGAAAACTAGGGGTAGAGGATGGAAAAAGGGAAAGGCCATAGAAAGCCTTTGGAAGTTAGTTGGTAAGGCAGTCCCTAAAGTGTTGCTGAATGAGTGTCTTTTGGTAGGAAGACACTGAGCAGTGACTTACAATGACTTTCTAACCCTAAGTCAGATGAAAGCTTGGGACAGAGACACTGCCCTTGATGAGTAGAAACTTGACAAAACCTCCACACAGTCTAAATTGTCCAGCTGTTTGATGTTCCAACGAGCTAGGATTCTGAGCTTAAGATTCTCTTTTGGGGCAGGAAACACCTAGAATAGCAAAGTCTCTGACACTCTTGTTATGGAGGAGGAAAAAAACTAACATTTTTTCCTTAGTCTGATGACTAGATGGGAAAAGGCCTCGCCTTCCTAAAAGAGCTGTAAGTTAAACCTCTAAGCTATAAGCTAAGAGAGGGATTGCAGAACCCATTTTTTCCTATGGGTAAGGAGTAGCACCAAAGCTAGAAATTCCAGTTAAAGGCAAAAGCTAAAAGAGGAGGGCTCTACAACCTGGCACCTAGACGGGCCACAACTGGAAGAAACCACAGTGCTCCAGTGGATCACCGTCCAGGAGGGAGCTCAGAAAGGCAGTGGCAAGCAAGGTCTGATAGAGACTACATGCCATGTCTACATACTCAACAGAGATATTATACCACATTAGACTACTAGAGGGCATGACTTAAGGGAATAGGATATCATAAAAAGGTATCAGTGACTAAAGTTTTATAGGTGTGAATTGCTTCTTCATTCATATGCCTTGACTACTCATATTTCCCTTTGCATATGTCCATTAATGCATGTTACATGCATTGAGTGGCTAGCTACATATACTAAATGAAGGGCAGCTAGGTGGTGCAGTGAATAGAGCATCGGCCCTGGAGTCAGGAGGACCTGAGTTCAAATCTGGCCTCAGACACTTGACACACTTACTAGGTGTGTGACCTTAGGCAAGTCATTTAACCCCAATTGCCCTGCCTTCCCCCCTCCAAAAAATTTACATATACTAAATGATAGATTCACCTAGAAAATATGTATGGAAAGATACACGTATGTATGTATGTATATATGTATAGAGTGAGTGAGAGAAACACATACACACATACATATAATACGCATATATTTATTGCCATTCATTTCTGACTCTACATTGACCCCATGGAAGTCCATGGGGTTTTCTTGGAAAAGATACTGGAGTGGTTCACCATTTCCTTCATATACGTGTGTGTGTACACATATATATATATATATATATATTCACATGTGTATGTATGCATGTCTGTATACACACATATAAATCTATGATCCTATGATCTTTAAACCTGAAACAGTTTGTCTGAAATGGGACCTTGTGCGAAGTTGTGGGAGCCCCAAGACATTACAACAATCGTCAGTCTCTGCAGAATGACTGCAAAACAGGCTATAACAATCTTGTCCATAGCTAGTAATTACCATGTCCAGGACACACCCACTGTTGTTGTTTTTGCAAAAAAAAAATGGTAGTAGAAAATCCAGACATATAAGCACTTACCCAGGTGAGCAGAAAATTGTGGTATTTTAAAGATGCTGACATGTGGTAATTTCTTCCCTGCTGCTTTCTTTTGAAGTGGGACGTCCAAATGTACATTGTGGCAGGCAGCCAGGTGCTGATGAGCTCAGATTAGTCACCTGGCATTACAGGCTATCTCAGAGAGCGTGTTGACTGGAGCCAGGGCAGGGGAAAGGAGAGACATTTCCTCCGAGGGGTGAAATTCTCTGGTTGTCCCCAGGAAAGAGAAAAAGACCCGTATCGGGAGGCCAAAATCTCCCCTCTCTGCTGCAGTGCAGGCTCTGAAAACAGCTGCCTGTCCCGGGTAAAAGCCTTTGATTTGTTCCAGCAAAGCCTGCTGGAGGAGCAATTAAAAACAGGAGAATGCCATCTCCTGTCATCAAAAACAAAAGGCATCTGCAGACCCGGATGCTCCTGTTTATTTTTGTATTGATCTCGTCTGTCAACCACCTTGTTAACAGCCTGATTAGGGCATAACTAGCTCCCTAATTACGTGCTTTTCAGAGGAAGAGGGGACCATGGCACATTGGCTAGCCGGGGGATGAAAGTTGGGGGCCAGATGGATGCCATCCCAGGCAATGGTGCTGGCTCTGTAATTTCAACTGGTTTCCAACAAGGTGTAGTGGATAAAGGCATTGGGACTAGAGCAAAGACCTGGATTCAAATTCCGACTGAGACACTACGTGAGCAAGCTAATTAAGCCTCTCTGTGCCTTAGTTTCCTCATTTGTGAAATGAAGGGATTGGGCTTGATGGGCCCTAAGATCCTTTTCAGCTCTAAATTTATGATTTTACAATCCTATGGAGGAAAAGGACGACTGCATGAAACCACATTTATTAAGTACCTACTATGTGCCAGGCACTGCACTAAGTATAAGGGTTATAGATACAAAAGGCAAGGCCACACCTATTCTCAAGGAGCTTACATTGTAATGGGGGAGACAGCTCCCATGGAGGAGTGCTGGCAAGTGATTTTCTGTCATTAGTAATGGTGACAACGAGGGCAGGGATTACTGCTTTTTGATTTTGTGTTTCTGAGGCCTAGCAAGCAGACACGCCAGCTCTGTCCCCTGACCCTGGGAGAGCCCCCTAAAGCTCCCTCTGACTCAGTTTCCTGGGGCTAATCACAGCTCCTACTTTCCAGGGTTGTGAGAATCAAATGAGTTAACATATGGGAAGTGTTTTACAAACTTTAAAGCTTTATAGAAATGCTAGCTCCTTCTCCTCCTCTCCTCCTCCTCATCCCCTCCACCTCTTCCTCCCCTCCCCCTCCCCCTCCTCTCCCCCTCTTCCTCCCCTCCTCCCCTCCTCCTCCTCCTCCTCTCCTCTTCCTCCCCTCCTCTTCCTCCCCTCCTCTTCCTCCTCCTCCTTTTCCTATTCCTCCCCTCCCCCTCCCCCTCCTCTCCCCCTCTTCCTCCCCTCCTCCTCCTCCTCCCCTCCTCCTTCTCCTCTCCTTCTCCTCCCTCATTCTCTTCCTTTTTTCCTCCCTTTTTCTCCAAATTATTATTATTGATTATTACATATTCATACATATTACATATTCATTGAATTATAACTAATGGCTCATCTCTATGTCTAGGATCTTTGCAGCCCCAAAAGGGGCAGATTTGCTCAAATATATAATTATAAAAGGCTTCCCAGCATGTGGCTATTATGAGGACTCACCAATTTAAACTAGAAGGCCATCTCACAGAGGAGCACATGAGCCCTGGGAAGATAAAGAGCTTGTTCGAGGTCGCTCAGGGACAAAGCAGCAGAACCAAAATTTGAACTCAGGTCCTCTGGCTCCAAAAGCAGCACATTCTTCATCACTCCCCACCACCTCTTGAAGCTTGTCTTCTTAAGGCCCTGCTCGTTGTCCTGGATAGCTGGTTGGCACCCAGAGAACCACAGGTTTTCAGCCAAAAGGGACCTCAGAGGGCATCTAGCCTGACCCCATCTTTTTACAGATAAGGAAACTGAGGCCCAAAGATGTTATACAAGGCAGCACAAGTAGTAAGTGGCAGAGCCATGATCCAAACTCAGGCCCTTTGACTCCCAGTGTGACCCCTTTCCAAAGCACCGTGATACCTGCCTTCCTCGTCAGTCCCTCTAACCTGCCGCCGTTTATGGTCGGGGTAAATGCAGTCCAGCAAAATGAATGACTGTTAGCATTTCCATAGTGCTCTAAGGTTTGCAAAGCTCTTTACATGCATTGGATTCCCTCAACAACCCTGGGAGGTTGTTGATCATCATCTCCAGTTTACAGATGAGGAAACTGAGTCTGGATGAGGATTACATGACTTGCCAGAGGTCAGACAGCTGTAATTGAAGCCAGATTTGAATGCAGCAGTTTATCTGCTTAGCCCCAGACTCAACTTCCCCGTCTTCCCCTCCGTAACCTGTCTCCGTGCCCTCCTTTGACCTCATGAAACCCTCCAGCTCTTGCCAACCAGGTAAAGTCCTTGCAAACCCATCACATGGAGAGGCTGCTGACACCATCTCTGCCTCTTCCACAGGGACACGTCAGCATGGATCCTTAGACACAATCTAGACAGTACCTGGACACAGTTCTCTCCTTCAGCCTTCGAAGGAATCTGAGACTCGAGATCACGATTTCCCTCTGTCCCCTATTCTAGTCATTGCCAGTGGGGAGTGCTGAGCTCTGTACCATGCTGGGGCAGAAAAGAAGGTGAGGCAGCTGTCTACACGGAGGTCTCACCAGCAAACCTTAGGAAATCTAAGGGGAAAGGTAATGAGCGTTTGTTCAATACCTACTACACACCAGCCAGTGTGCTCAGCGCTTTACAGATGTCATCTCATTCGATCCTCACTTACCTCTGGGAGGTAGATCTTATTATCCCTCCCATTTTAGGGTTGAGGAGACTGAGGCTGAGGCAGCTTTAAGGGACTCACCCAGGGTCAGAGGCCAGCTGAGCCTCCTAGCTCCCTTTTCCAAACCAGGGAGACTGAATGTCCAACATTTTCTTTGGGTGTCCAAGAGTGAAAAACTAAGCAAAGACAATAAAGCCCTTTTGTCCCTTCCCTGCGAGAACTCAGAGAGTACAGTGGGAAGATTGCTAGCCCTGGAGTCAGAGGCTCTGGAAGCAGGGGCCCTGGAGCCAGAGGTCCTGGAGTCAGAGGCCTTAGAGCCAGAGGTCCTGGAGTCAGAGGCCCTGGAGTCAGAGGCTCTGGAGCCAGAGGATCTGGAGCCAGAGGCCCTAGAGCCAGAGGATCTGGAGTCAGAGGCCCTTGAGCCAAAGGATCTGGAGTCAGAGGCCCTGGGTTTAAATGCTATTTCTGATCACCATATGAAATGAGGGCTTTGGATTAGATCACCTCTGAGGTCTCTTCAGGATCTGGGTTTTCGATCCTCTGACCTTCCCCCTTGGCCCTCCCATGGATGTTTCTAGAAGTCTCTAACAGACCTATCACTTCTAGGGAAAGAGACCAGACCTGTACCAATGCAAGTGAGTACCGTCTCCACAAATGAGTCTTAAGAGGCTGCCTACAGTACTGAGATACAGTTATCTACTTAGGACCACCAAGCCTGGATGTGTCAAAGGTGAGACTTGCACTCAGATCTCCCTGGTTTTGAGGCCTCCTCTCTACTCTCTAGGGGGCAACTAGGTGGCACCATAGTCCATGTAGCGTTGGGCCTGGAGTCATGAAGACCTGAATTCAAATCTGACCTCAGATACGTTCTAGCTGTGTGACCTTGGGCAAGTCTCTTCACCCTGTTTGCCTCAGTTTCCTCATCTGTCAAATGAGCTACAGAAGGGAACGGCAAACCCCTCCAGTATCTTTGACAAGAAAACCCATTTGGGGTCACGAATAGTCAGACACGACTGAAACAACCCAACAACTGTAGTCACCAGGCCAAACTGCCTCTCAGCCCCGTGAGGTGCCATATTACAATTGTAGGCATTGTGGCCCTACTATTTAACTATGTCTTGTGAAGATGGGGACTGTGTCTTCTCTAGACTCTGTAGGATTTTGTTTTGTTTTTTGTATGTGGAACTACAAATCTCTGTTAAGTACAGACTGTTTTGTTTTAAGTGTGTACTATGTTTAATATGGTAGGAACAACATTGCCCTGCTTGTCTATATCCCTGTCTGGACTTCCTTCTTCCCTCTTCTGGGTTATTTTTTTAAATCATTCACTGATACTCTTTCCTTTCTTTTCTTCTATTTTTCTGAGGGGGAAGGGGACAGGTGGGACAGGTACCTATGTCTATTGCCCCCTGTCCTCTCCCATATCCCACCCGCTCTGGCAAATAAAAGCCCTCCCTCTGTAAGCTCTGAATGAATGTCTATGGTACTGTGCCAGCCTCCTGCACCAAATCTTTCCTCCCTGAGTGTCTTTGTGAAAGCTACAAAGCATCTACTGCCTGGAAACCAGCAAGAGATTCAGTACCTGGGGCTCCGGAGAACTCTCCAGGATCAGGTCCGGTGTACGGATTTCACCGGCTGGGAGGGTGAAGGGCCTCCCAGGGTAAACTGGCTAGAGTTTCCATGCATTGTAACAATCCCCAACTAGATTCTAGAATTCTAAGTTCTGAAGGAAGGGGCCTGGCCACTGGAATCGCCGTGACTTGGCTGAGGAGGGGGCTTTATATCGAAAATTGATGCTCTTTCTGAAACTCCATTTAGCAGAATAAAGTAAATTAAAAAAACAAAACAAAACCTGAATCTATGTTTTTATTAATGTGGAAATTCCCCCCCAGTGAGGCACAGATATTTAGGCAGTACAATGCTAAAGTTCTAAGCTTGGAGTCAGAGGTCAAATCTAGCCTCAGGCTCTTATTATGTGACCCTGGGCAAGTCATTTTAACCTCTGGTTTGCCTCAGTTTCCCCAGATGTAAAATGGGAATGACAGTAGTACCTACGTCCCAGGGTTGCTGTGAGGATCAAACGAGACCATGTTTGTAACGTTTAGCACAGTGCCTGGCACACGGTAGGTGCCAAATCAATGCTTGCCACCTTCCCTTCCACCATCTATAACAGCCTTAGAGTTGCCTGGGGGCACTGAAAAGTTAAGCGACTTGCCCAAGGTGACAAAGCCAGGTCTTTTAGCTCCTGTTACAATGTTTTCCTCCCTATTCCATGAAACTGTCAAGTATTATATCATTATAACTTTCCTCCCTCCATCAACGCAGATGGGCAACCTATAGTCTTGGAGAGGTGTCTGGGGGTATTGAGAGGGTCATGCAGCTGGCATGCATCAGAGGCAGGCCTCACATCTTGGTCTTCCTGAGCCTGAGGCTGTCCCTCTACCCACCATGCCATTCTGCCTTGTACGTGGTTGAATAATGTGGGGAATTTGGACCCCACAGTCCATGAAGTCTGAAAAGATTAGAGCTGTCCCATTTAAAAGGGATAAGGGAAAGGGGCTGCTTTCAGAGGTCATGGATTCCTCTGCATTTGAGGTGTGAGGCCATGTGCTACAATGCAGAGGGCTTCATTGGCTCTGAAGTCAGAGAATCTGGGTTCAAATCCTTCCTAATGCTTATTACCTCTGTGTGTGACCTTGGGCAAGTCACTCAACCTCATCCTCAAAATAAGGGGCCTGGACTCAAGGACAGCAAAGGTCTCTTCTAGATCTAGGCCTATGATGTTATGGTGTGTTCAAGAGAAGGCTGCCTGACCACCTTCTAGGGATCTTGCAGCGGGCATCCTCCATCCGGGTTGGGTTGGACCTGATGGCAGTCCCTTCTGAGCCTGAGGTTCCATGTGACTGTCCATATTATTTAGGATTTGGCTGATTTAACAATGGCTGGGCAGCGGCATCCTCTATAGGAAGGAAGCCAAAGTATAGATGTGATGAATAGCTCCTTCAATCCAAGATGAATGAGTGAGTGAGTGAATAGATGAATAAGTAAGAAAAAAACATTTATTAAGCACTTACTATGGGCCAAGCCCTGGCAATACAAATAGAAAGGTGAGATGGGATCTGCTTCAAGGAGTTGACATTCAAATGGGGAAGACCTAGAAGAGGGTTTAGGCTCCACAGTCCCGTGGATACAGCAGCAAATCAGATGGGGATGCCTCTTCTTTAGCACCATTTCCACTGATCAAGCCACATCCCTTTCTGCTGATGCCTAGGGTTTTGGTGGCAAGAGCTGTCTTTTCATGATCTTCAGCACTTGAGAATGCTGAGGAGTAGGAAGCTCTAGCACCGGTAAAGGCAGTTGACAGGTCCCATACTCACAAGGAGCGTTTCCTGGATGATGGCGGTAATGACCTGGCTGGCCTCATTGCCATTCTGAGGTGCTTATCTGCCCCTTGGGAGTCACTGGTCAGTGTTTGGTGGTGGTGGTGCCCAAATGATGGACCCTTTCACCATGAGGGCTGCTTTCCTTATCAACAAGCTAGGCTGATGGTCTAGGGGACACTAATTCCTGGGTTCTTGGATTCTGGGTCCAAGACTGTCTCCACCAGGGTGGAGGGTAGATAGTCACTGAAGTGGGTAGGGGCAGGGGTTTGACACCCCTGGCACAGGCTGCCTGCTGTCTCTTCCTTGGGGAGCTTTGCTGCTTCAAGTACACTGGCTTTCTTGCCCTGTTGGTGGCAGTTAATCAGCAGCTGGTGGGGGTGGTGATGGGGATAGTGGGCCCTTTTACATGAGATTTACTTTCCTGTATCATGGTATTGGAGGACCAGTGTAAAAGCAGGCTCCAAAGAAACAAGCCAATAGCCATCTAATTACAAGGTAGCCAGTCAGTCCGTAAACATTTATTAGTCATCTACTATGTACCAGACACTGTGTTAAGCACTGGAGATACAAAAAGAAGCAAAAGACAGTCTGGACCCTCAAGGAGCTCACAATCTGAAGGGGGAAACAAGCAAACGAATATGTTCTAACAAGCTATACAAAGGATAAACAGTAAAAAATTAACAGAGGGAAGGCGTTGAAATTAAGAGGGGTTAGGGAAGGCTTCCTGAGAAGACAGGGTTATAGTTGGGATTTGAAGGAAGTCAGGGAGGTCCAGTAGTTGGAGCAGAAGAGAAAGAGTGTTCTGGGCATGGGGGGCCTATCTGAAGTTGTATTAACATAAATTTATAGCAGACCTAATCAGAACAACAGTGAGCCGCAGTGGGAAAGGCCTGGTACTTTGAGTGGCCATGTGATTTTGGAGAAGTCACTTCCCCTCCTTCATTTCATCATCTGTAAAATGAAGTGGTTGGGCCATCTGATGATCTCCCAGGTCCCTTCTAGCTTGGTTATTTGTTGATTCTATAAATCAATGTTATCCGCACTCCCATGGATTCTCTTTCAGCTCATTATCTCTGATCTTCATCTTCCTATTCCCTAGCAACTCCCCGCTGTCAACACCTCTTTGTCTACACCTCCTCTTCCACCATTCAGATACAGGTCTTTGCTTCCCCAAGCTCTTCGCACACCCAAGTCTGGCTGATAATAGGTTGTTTTTCAGATGGAAAACCTGCTCTCCCCCACCCTGCTGGAGTCAAACTCTTTCAGCTTAGTTGACCATTTTAAGTAGATTAAGATGCAAACCATTACTATCATTCAACAGGTTTAACCAACATTTATTAAGTGTTTAGTGTATGCAAGGCAAGAGGCAGTATAGAGTAGTGGGTGAAGAGCTGGCTTTGAGGCCAGACATACCCAAGTGCCAATCTTGCTTCTGACACATCATAGCTAGGTAACCAGGGCAGTCTTAACATCTTAGTACCCTGGCAACTGAGCAGAGGCTAAGAGTTGCTGATCAGCATCAGAGGAAGGAGAGTGCACACTGGGAACCTCATACATTGAGGAAAGCAGAAGTCGAGACTTCCTCTCCCTTCCTGCCCCTCAATCTCACACATAAATCTACAAGACTCTAGGTTGTTAGGAATACCAGCATTTTAAAGTGTCTGCCCTCTCAGTACTTTAATTCTGCTAATAGGTACTTACTGCATCTACTTTTTGATAATAATGACAGCCTTCATTCATGTAGTGCTTTACAGACATTTACAACTAATAGCTCTCTTCACATATTTCTCCAGACTCCTTTTTGGAGACTTTGTTTTGCTAAGTAAATTAAATCTCCATTTTCCTGTGAGTTATAGGAAGAAAGAACACTGGTCTTGGGCGTCTTTATTCACCTGTGAAGTGAATAGTTTAAGTGTTATTATTCCCATTTTAAGGATGAGAAAACTGAGGCTCTGAGCCATGGGATGATGTGCCCACAATGACTGAGAGAATCAAGACTCCAAGACCAGTACTCTTTCTGCAACATTGAGCTTCCATTCCTTTAACTCACATAAGATGAAGTCAGTCAATGTAGTCAGAGCACCAGGCCCTCTGCTAAGTGCTAGGGATACAAACAAAGGTTCGGATAGGATGGAGACACAATGCTAACAGTTATGTAGTAACAAGGTGCAGGCAGGATGCATCGGAGGTAACCTCGGAGGGAAGGTACTAGCATTAAGGGGGATTATGAGTGACTTCCCGTAGAAGGTGAGATTTTATCTGGACTTGAAAGAAGCCAGGGAAGCAGAGATGAGGAGGGAGGGAGAGAATTCCAGGCATGGGGATCGCCCGTGAAAATATCTAGAATTGGGAGATGGTATGTCCTGAAAGAGGAACAGCAAAGAGTCCAGTTTCACTGGATCTCAGTGCATGGTGGTGAGCAACATGTAAGAAGACTGGAGAGGAGTCCAGGCTATGAAGGGAAAGGTTTTGAACAACAAACAGAGGATGTATCTTCTGTTGTTCAAAACCCTCATGCATGCACACACACATAAACATACACACATACATATATACATAGAAGCACGTGTAAATCTATATGATTTAATTTATTTACCAAAACAAATTTTTAATAAGGAGCTATGAGATGAACTGATGCAAAGTGAAATGAGCAGAACCAAGAGAATGTTGTACACAGTAATAGCAACATTGTGAGATGATCAGCTGTGACTGACTTAGCTCTTCTCAGCACCACAACGATCCAAGATAATTCCTGAAGGACTTCAGGTGAAATACGCTATCCACCTACAGAGAAAGAACTGATGGAGTCTGAATGCAGATTGAAACATACTTTTTTTTACTTTCTTTATCTTTCTTGAGGGTTTTTTTGGGTCTGTGTTTTCTTTTACAACATGACTAATATGGAAATGTTTTGCATGACTAAACATGCAAAATCTATATCAAATTGCTTTCCTTCTCAATGAGGGGAAAGGAGAGGGAGGGAGGAATAAAATTTAGGATTCAAAAATTTAAAAAACAAATGTTAAAAATTATTTTACGTGTAATTAGGGAAAATAAAATAATAAATATTTTAAAATTTTTAAAGGAGCTGTGAGAAATATTGCATATTTTCTTTCACACATTGTGACTTTCATAGAATCCCTTCACAATGACTCTTGTCCTAGTGCATCTGTTCAACTTGGCATACTTTCTTCCTTTCCTTTCTCCTCCTCCTCTTTTTTCTCTGTATGCTAGCATATCAGTTTTCATGACACCACCTGTTAATAGGCAATCTCCATCACCCAAAGGCACATTCTGCCCAAAAATCATCCAAGACTAATTAAATGTTGTGACTAATTTGATTTTCAGAGACCAGAACAGATAGCTTCTCTGGTTACCTTCATCTCCGTGACCGGTCTTCCCATCTATAAAATGAGGATTTAGGACAAGATGGCCTCTAAGGATTTTTCCAATTCTGGGACCATGATCCTGGCCCAGAACTATTTACCTAGCATTCTGATGATACAGGTTGATTAGACCAGGCCCCTTTCGTCCAGAGGAAGAGGGCATTCACATAGAGATAGCTAGAATGATTGATAGACAGCCATGAGCACTAGTAGTGAAATTCTTTCAGCCCTGGTGCTTAGTCTTACCTCCTTACTCTAAGACTGAACTATATATGTAAAGTGCTTCAGCTCCTTTTATTTATATCAATATAAAGACCCACAAACCCTAACAACAGTGGTCCAGCCAGTATTTGTTGGCTTCTGAGACTGAGACAGATTGCTCAGTTTCAGTGACCTGGATGGGACTTCACTTATCCATGTTAGTCCAAAAAGGTATTTAGGAGAGGCAGTGAGGTGGAGCATGTATAAATATCTGGTACTTTTTGAATGAGTGACTGACCCATAATGATATTTGTAGCACATGCAAACTCTGGGGCTATTCTCTGAACTCCTACAAACTGACAAGTTGTGTACCTAGAACTAGTCTGCTACATTTCCCTTCAGAGTCCAGAGGTAACCCTGAAGGGTTAGGGGATTATCTTTCTAATGCTATAGCTGATGAGCCCCCATTTGTGTACTCCCTTCATTTATTGTCAGTCAATATCAATTGGTAAACCAGACAGTTGGCTTTCAGTAAGGGGATATTTACTCAGGTGAATAGAAGAATAGCTGGTACAAAACATCCCTGCCAAAAGTCTGTGACATACTCTCCCATCAGCATATACAAAGTCCTAGGCAAAGTGATCTCAAGCTTAGAAATCATGTACGGCAAAGGGTAATTTGCGGCTTCCATAAATCTTTTTTTTTGGTAAAACCCTCTGGATGTTCCCCTTACGTACAGTATAGCTTTTCTGCTGGGTTCTTTTCTGCTGAGTTTTGACTCTATTTTTTTGAGTTCATCTAATATGTCCCTGTCTCTTGATGCAGACACTGCTATCAGCCATTCATTGCTGTTCTAGGATGCTGATGAAAAACTCCCCAGAGTCACTAAGTTCTCCTCTGGCCAAAGGGTGAGGGGAGGACACTGAAACCTAGACATACCTTAACACTCTCTATTCTATTCTTTCTTAAAGGCTTGAATAGAAAGCTTCTACTATAAGCTACCTGTTGCTTAAACCTTTCAGTCCCTGAACTGGATTGGTATTTTATAGATGACCACAAGGCATGACCAAGTTTTTCCAACCAATCGGAACAGAATTTCTCTTGCACCTAAATGAAACATCTGATTGAATTCAATTAAGATGCGTTCTTCATTGGTTATGGTATCATGGCTTAAGGTCTTTCATTTACTCTAAGTGGGGTGAGATAATTCATCAATCTATTCAGTAACCCCTTCTCTTACAATTACATGCTTTTTTTCCTAATGGGTCTTGTAGTAGGATTAAGGTAAATGTAGCTGCATTTCTGTTCCTCGAGTCTCTTGAACTCAACTAGCTTGTTACCTAAAGAGCAGCACTTATCCAGTGAATCCTGGAAGTACCCTCCAGCATTTTGCTTTTTGGTTTTGTTTGGTCCGAACCTTTGATTTTATTAGCTAAAAAGAACTCTCAGTTCTCTGGCAGTGCAGAAACTCTTCTCTAAAGCTGACGATTCATTGATCAATAACTCATAGTCTTAGAAGTTTGCTCAGGATCACTTAGAGCTTAAGTGATGCCCACAGTCACATACCTTGTACATGTCGGAGGCAGGACTTGTACCTCTTCTTGATTCCTAGGCTAACCCTCGGGGCCTCAGTTTCTTCATTTGTAAAATGAGGGAGTTAATTGCATTAAATAATCTCTAAGGGCTCTTTTAGCTCTAAATCTAAGATCCTCTTCAATGTACCATGGAACTCTCCAACTCACTGGATTTAAGACAACAAACTCTTTGTCTATCTCCACACACATAATGATTACAAAAACAAGAATATTGGACATTTATATAATACTTTCTAGCTTGCCAAACACTTTAGATTCATTATCTTAGTCAAACTTCCCAACAACTGTGTGAGGGAGGTACTACTGTTATTGTTACATACAATTTGTAGATGAAGCAATTAAGCTTCACAGATGTTAGAATATCCACAGTCATACAACCAGGAAGTCTTTGTCATAAGGTTAGAGATTTAGAACTGGATGGTGTCTTTGAGCTCCTACAAACAAACAGAGCAATCTCACAGTGATTAGGTGACTTGCCCAGGGTCACAATGTTAGTAAACACCAAAAAAATTCAAACTCAGTCCTTCCAAGTCTATGGTTCTATTTCTCATAAAATTACGTTTGCTGCTCCTCAAGCCTATTTCTGACATTTGCCAAATGTTCTACTAAATTAAAGTTACATCCCCAGATGGCAGCTAAAAATTCTAAGCCAAACCATTCCGAATCCTTTTTTAAGCTGGTGTGTAGTTCAGCATCTGGTTTGGGGTTCTCTTCCTTTATATTCAAGTTGCTTAGCTAAATGGGGAATGAGAGGAAGGAGGATCAGGCAACTCTCAGAGCCAAACCAAACCTCTTAACCAAAAGTGTCCCCAATGAAGCCGAAGCCAAGAACCAGCCAACGTCATTGTCTACCCACATACCTTTGGCATGGAGTAACCTCCTAATACAATGCTCTGTATGTAGTAGGTGTTAATAGATGTTTATCAAAGGAATGTTTTATTAAATTAAGTGTGAATGCACAAGAAGAGTCCAACAGGAGATGAGAGAGATCAGATGAGAAGGAGATGACAATTGAGATGCGCCCAGGTCTCCACGCCATTTTCCAGCCCTGAACTCAGACCATCACCATTGACTGGGGTCCTGGATTCTAACCCAGGGCCCTCAGCCCAGGTGGGTAACTTTTGCTTTATCTTGCTAGGGCTCAGGACTACATGACACTTCTCAGCCCCGCTTCATATCATATTACTAAGTGTGTATCCTGATCTCTTTCTTTCTTGCTCCCCTTAGTGTTTTATTATCCTGCATTAGAATGTAAGATTCTCAAGGACAAGAACTACCTTGATTTTTTGTATTTGTATTCCCTGCACTTCTGTCTATTTATTTAGGCATATTCCAAAAACCCAGGTGGTCCAGGAAAGACACAGCTTGGATATTTTGCATCACCCTCCCTCCCCTACACACCCACACTCACACCCACACCCACACCCACACACACACACACCCACACACACACACACACCCACACACCCACACACACACACACACACACACACACACACACACACATGCACACACACACACACATGCACACACACACACACTCCCTCCAGTCACTGTTTCCTTAACTAGGAAAAGGAATATAGAGAACCCAGAACAATTCCCAAAATCCAGTAGGTCCAACATGAAGGCCTTGGGAACACTGGATCTCAACCTTGCTTCTTCCTCCCAATGTGGGCCATGGATTCAGGAAAACCTCCAGGGTAGAGAAAAGTACTTCCAATTGTTGCTCTTCTACTCAAAAGTCCTCTTTTTGGAAGGGTCACCATGGCTCACTTATCACTTGTGGAACAGGTTGGCCCTAGCACGGCCTTGCCCATGGCAGATATCTCTCCCTCTTGCCTCCAATCTTGAGAACATTGGTTCCCATTTCTGGTGGTGAAACCATCTGTCCCGTGCCTTTTGTCCTTTTGGCTTTCCTCACCTTAATGGGCAGGGCCAATCTGAGCCTCATTAGTCATCAGATAGAGAGTGGTTATTTAACCCTGGTTCTATAAATACCCAGAGTCCAGGATTTCAGAGACTAGAACTCAGATCTTCTCATGACTAACTCAAGGATCTTTCTAATACGTCCCTTTGTTCTGACATATTAGAGTCAGAAGATCTAGGCCAGGGATAAGGAACCTGTGGCTTCGAGGCCACATGTGGCCCTCTAGGTCTTCAAGGGCACCCCTTTCACTGAATCCAAACTTCACAGAACATGGAATTTGTTCCCCACCCCTGATCTAGGCTTTCGCCTTCTGCCCTGTCTGGCTATTTAGATAGTTGTATAAACATGATGAATATGGAAACATATTTTACATGATTGCACATATATAACCTATATCAAATTGCTTATTGCCTTAGGGAGGAGGAAGGGGAGAGAGGGAAGGAGGCAGAAAAATTTGAAACTCAAAATCTTATAAAAAATGAGTGTTAAAAATTGTCTTTACATGCAATTGGGAAAAATAAAATACTATTTCGACAGTTGTGTAGTCTCAGGTAAATCATCCTTCTTCTTGGGCCTAAGTTTGTAAAATGAGGGGGTTGGATTACATAATCTCAAAAGGACTCTCCAATATACAATTCATATTTATGCAATTTACCTACTGCTTTTCTTTCCAATGTGTCATTGATGTCTAAATGTTTTGCAAATATAAATCCTTAGCAACTCCTGGTAAAGCACTTTAAGGGTGATGAGCAATGGGAAGTTTCAAAGCAAAGGATTGAGAAGTAATAGGAGGAAAAATTCCCTAGCCTTTAGAGCCAATCTGATGGATTAGAATGGGCTTCCCCAGTAGCTAGGGAGTTCCCCATCACTGGCTGTATTTGAGCAGATGATAGCTGACCACTTGGACCTCTCCTTCCTTCAAACTTCCTTGTTTCTGTTGAAAGGACCACCAGTCTTCCTATTAACCCAGGTTCATGACCTTGGTGTCCTCCTCAACTCTTCCCTCTCCATCAACCCTTATATCTGATAAAATCTTGTTCATCCTAATTCCACATCTCTCATATCCTTCCTCCTTCTTTCCCTGACATGGCCACCATCTTTGAGTCCTCATTACTTTTCCCTTGAAACTATTGCTATGGTCTTCTAGTTGGTCTCTTGGTCTCTAGTCTCTCCTCTGGTTTGGATACCACCTGTGGGATGGTTACTACCTGTAGGATCTTGGAACAGTCAGCTTCCTGGCCTCAGTTTCTTCATTTGTGGAATGAGGGATTGGACCAAATGGCCTCTGAGTTCTGTTTCAGCTCTAAATCTACAACACCGTGATCCCACAATGCCTCTCTAATAAATCCTCTGCACGGCTATCAAACTGATCTTCCTGAAGCATATTTGATCAAGGCATTTCCCTATTCTTCAGTGGCTCTAGAATAAAAGACAAAATCTCTAGGCTGGTACTTAAAAGTCTTCACGATGTTCTTTTTACCCACCTTTCTAGTCATTTCTTATTGTTCTCTTTCACTTACTCTCCATTCCAGTCAAACAGTTGGAAATCATGAAACTTCATTTACCACCTGCACGCCCTTGTACTATCTGGAGTGGACTGCCTCCTCATCTCCACCATGTAGACCCCTCTTTTCCTTAAAAGCATGGCTCAGATGCCATCTCCTACACAAGGCCTTTCATGATTCCCTTGTTTTTATCATGTCCTCTTCTTACTGAAACCACATTATATTTATTTGTGATTCCCCCTCTAGTAGAATGTAACTCCTTTGAAGATAGGGACTATTTAATTTTTACCTTTATTAAATCTGCAGAAACTAGCCCACTACTCAGCACATAACAGGCTTTTACTAAATGCTTGTTAAATTTAACTTAGTTGAATTGAGATTATAGAAGGCATTTTTGTTCAGGTACCAGTGGAACTACCTGACTCCTGAGGTTCGGGGATTCCAAGAGTCTCTGATTTAGTAGAACTTTTTCTGAGAAGATCTTAAAAATGTATTTGAAATGCCTTGGCCTGCCATAAATTATTAAAATAGCCCTGGGGAAAATGTTCCAAAGCAGGCCAGCCGGTCCAATGACGTCTTCCCTTTAAGGTCATTCCACCTTCTCACTTTCTTGGCCTAGTCAGACATACCTGTCCACAAATATGCATTAAGTACCCATTAGGCTTTGTAAAAGTTTCTGAGTTGGTAAAGCACACAGACTCCATTCTTGGGGAAGTTTACAATAGACAGTAGGAAATAACAATGGGAAGGACTGAAGAATTCCACTCCCCTAAATGCTCACAAGGTGTCTTTGGCAAAGTTGGTAGGGTGCTAGACTGCAGTCAGGAAGTCTTGAGTTCAAATCCTGCCTATGGCACTAGTTGTACAGCCTTGGAAAATTTCCAAGATCAGAGATTTTGAAATGGAAAGGACCCTAGAGACCACCATCAATAAGTTGAACCTCCTCCTTTTAACTGAGAAAACTGAGAACTGGGAAAGGATAAAGGACATGCCCAAGGTTGTAGTAAGTTGGTTGGTTGGTTTCTGTTCTTCATGGTTGAAGAGGACCAAAGCAACATTACTATGTCGGGCTCATGGCACAGTTTGTCCAACTGCGGCTGCTCAGATCAATACGAGCTCAGAAGGCTCTACCAGAAGTTGGACACAAATAGTTCATATGAACATTTGGAGTGGAGATGTTTCTAAATTTGCTCATCTCACATTTCAAGTAAGTATGTATGTGCGTATGTAAGGAAGTGTAGGAGAAAGGATAAGCACCGGAATTTTCTTTATTCTGAGTCTAATGGCCTAATCACGTTCTACAATTTAGCCTTTCTTTAAGCCCCTGGTTCCCATGTCTGTCAAACAGAGATAATTATATTTTACCTTACAAGGTTGTTGGGAGTTAATGTATACAAATCATTTTGCAAATGGATGATGGAGTGAATGAAAAGTATTTATTAAGGACTTTCTATGTTCCAAATATTGGAAATTCCAATACAAAAGCACCATCTCTGCCCTCAAGCTATTTGCATTATAAAAGAGAGGGGCGATATCTAAAGGGGATGATACCCAGGAAAGGGTACCACCAGGGTCTGGCAAATTAAGAGGAGGTGAGTGGCACATTAGAAATTTGGGTTCCTCTCCATGACATCCTTTTCTAAGGCAATAGTAGGGTTAATTTGATTGCAGCTCTGGAACAAGAGTTAGAAAGGAGGGTAGGACAGCCCAGAAGATGCCTGGAGCAAAAATAAGTGAAAGGCCACGGGCCCTGGGAGGTCAGAGACCAGTGAGTGGGGGCTGGTTTCAGGTGGTAAGGTTTGAAGATTGGAGAAGCAAGGCAGAGGCAGACTTTAAAAAGCCATATAAATGTGGTGCAGTGGATAGAGCACCAGTGACACCTGGGCAAGTCACTTAACCCTGTTTGCCTCGGTTTCCTCATCTGTTAAAATGAGTTGGAGAAGGAAATGGCAAACTACTCCAGTATGTTTGCCAAGAAAACCCCAAATGAGGTCATGAAGAGTCGGACACAACTGAACATCATCCTTGAAGTAGAAGTTCATTTTTGTAATTCTTCTTTGTTCTAGATCCTGCTTTCCCCACCTTTCCAATCTGTGTCTACCAGGACCAAGTGGTGCAGTGGACAGAGTGCTAGATGTGCAGTCAGGAAGACCTGAGTTCAAATCCTGCCTCAGACACTTACTAGTTCTGTGACCCTGGACAAGTCACTTAAATGCTCAGTTTCCCCATCAATAAAGTAGAGACAATAAATAGCGCCTCCCTCACGGGGTTGTTGGGAGGATCAAAAGAGATAACGTTTGTAAAACACTTGGCAAATCTTAAAGGTCTATATAGATGCTACTGAGCTCTTATACCAGAGACCATGTCCTGGAGGGATGTCAGTCCCCTAGCTCTAATCTACTGATGGATGGCTGCTTCCAGAGGTTCCCAAACTTATTTGGCCTACTGTCCCCTTTTAAAAAAATTACTCAGTACCTCCTCCCCCACCCTGGAAATCTACTTGCTTTAACCCTTTAACAGTTTTTTTTTAATTTGCATCATTTAAAAAATATATAATTTTTTTTCAAAGTGGCCCATCTTAAATTTAATAATTTATTGCAAATGTGTGGGCTTTTTCCTGCATTGACATTTTGATGATGCAATATTGTATCATGTAACCATATAGTATCGTATTGTAAACAAGTCATTACACACACATATTCCTGTTGATGAATGCTGGACTCCCCAACAAC
Organism: Trichosurus vulpecula; assembly: GCF_011100635.1. Classification (NCBI taxonomy): domain Eukaryota; kingdom Metazoa; phylum Chordata; class Mammalia; order Diprotodontia; family Phalangeridae; genus Trichosurus; species Trichosurus vulpecula. Next base: position 53,503,586 of record NC_050574.1, read on the forward strand.
ATGCGACACGCTTGCCTGCCAACATTTGTTTCTTAAGACCTGTGGGCAGACTTGACCACAGATTGGTAATAACTTGCATTTTGTGTGTTTATTTGGAAAATAATGTAATCACTGTGACTTTAACTCTGTTACACAACAGATGAAACATGTACCAAGGATTTTTTCAAAATTTTCTTCTCTTCTCTCCTCTTCTTATGCTTCCACATCTCCCCCGTTATTTTTATTCAATTTCACCAGAGGCTACTGTCCCACCCCCAATCGTTCCAGTGCCCCCCCCAGGAGGCAGCATAGCCCGCTTTGGGAACCTATGGCTGCTTCTCTCCGAATGAATGCTATTTCAGACAAGCTCCGGCCATCCCTCACGTCATTCCCTCTTCTCAGGCTTCCATTTAGCGACAAGAGTGACATAGTTGTGCATATTTTTGCAAATCTCTTTAATGTGTGGCTCAATAGAAGACAGCTGGATTCTCCTATCTGCTTCCACGTTCAGTCTGTTGAGATGTGTTGTTTTGGTTGAAGTGTATGAAGACAATCTGGCTTCACACAGACATATAGTTGGAAAAGGAACTATAGAAATAGTAATAGCTAGCATTTAGGTAATCCCTACTATGTGCCAGCACTATGCTAAGCAATTTACAAATATTATCTCATTCAATCCTCATAATAATCCTGGGAAGTATTATTAAACTCATTTTATAGTAGAAGAAACTGAGGCAGACCCAAGTTAAATGACCTGTCCAGGGTCACACAGCTACTAAGTGTCTAAGGCTGGATTTGAACTCAAATCTTCCTGACCCTAAGTCTAGCACCATTTCACCTAACTGCCTCTAATGGGCAAATGAGACACTGCTTAATGGGCAAGTGTTATTATACATCTTAGAATTATTATAAAACATCTTAGGATTATTATAAAACTTAGTATTGGTATAAAAGTAGTTTTTAACCTAGAGGACCCATGAAAGGATCTTGGGAACCCCCAGCGGTCCACAGAACACACTTTGTGAACCACATGCTGCTTCAGTAGATTGAGAAGGCGTAGTCAGACAAAAAAGAACTAAGAGAGATCAGCGTCTCAGCAGAAGAGAGTCCAGGAAGGAATGGCCAGAGTTTCAAAAAAGAGCAAGGGGGATGGATATTTACTAAAGGTCATCAAATTTAGTAACTAAGAGATCATGAGATCATATATTTAGAACTGGAAGAGTACTCAGAAACCACCTTGTCCAACCTCTTCATTTTGCAGATGAAGAAACTGAGGCACAAGTTGCTTGATGGCTTGCCTGGGATAATATAGCTATTGAGTGTCTGAGGGAGGATTTGAACATTTCCTGACTCCTAGTCCATCACTCCGTCCACTTCAACAGGCTGACCAGGAAAGTGGTTTTAGTCTGGTGGTGAGGTCAGATGCCATATTGCGTGGAGGCGGGGTGGAGAAGTATAGGCAGTGAGTTAAAGATAGTTTTCTAGGTTTTTCCAGTGAAAGAGAAGGAAAAAGCAAGGGAGGATGACAGCTTGATAGGGTCAAGGGAAGGATTTTTAGTGATGGGAAGATGAGCACATTTATAGATTGTGGGTCAGAAAGCAAAAGAGAAGGAGAAAGAGCAGATGGGAGAGAGACAAAGAGGGAACGATCAATGTGGAAAGGTCCTAGAAGATGTAGGAGGGGGGAGGATTGAAGGCACACATCTCAAGAGGTGCTAGTCTTGACAAGGAGAAAAGCTATTTAATCTTCTGAGATTGGGATCAAGAAGTGATTCATGCTCTTCATTCATTCATCCATGCACTCATTTCTGAGATGGAGTCGAGCAACCTGGGTTTAAATCTAGACTTAAACTCTTCCTAGCTATCTGTGACCAGGGATAAATCTTTTAACTCCTCTGTCTATCCCTGTGTTAGCCATCCCTCCCCACTTGGCGTCATCTGTCAATCTAATGAACATGCCAAGTCAAGGTTCAAAATGTCAAATGCCATGAAGCCAACCAGTGATCCCTGAGGCACTCCACTGGAGATTTCTTGCAAGTTGACGTTGAACCATATATGACTACTTTTTCAATCTGGCCATTCAGCTAGTTCCAAATCCCTCTAACTGTATTTTCCTCTAATCTGTGTCTCTTCATCTTTTTCTATATACTCTTCTTTCTTTGTCTCTCTGTCTGGGACTTAAAGTATTAGAGAGTTGCAAGGGCATTGAGATATTAAATGACTTATCCAGGATGACAAAGACAGCATGTGTCAGAGATTGGACTTGAACCCAGGTCTCCTTGACTCTAAGGCTAATTGTCTCTCCACCACACCATGCTGCCTCTCCTAACATTCCCTACATTTCTAAAATCTTATGATTCCACCTTTCAAAACTTACCCCCTCCTATTCCTTTATGTACTCTGTGTTCCTGCCAATCTGGACTATTCCAGAATTACTCAATCCTAAGAAGTCAGGGTTGGAGAGGCCCTCAACAGCCCAGCCATCTGGTCCAGGCCATATCTGTCACCTCTACAAACATACCTGACAAATGGTCCTCTGGCCTCTGCTTCAAGATCTACTACAGTGAGCAGGAACCCCGCTTCCCTCCCAAGGCATCCCATTCTAGTCTTGTATCATCTCTTACACTCTTTCAACTTCTGGTGGTTTTTCTTGTCATCCTCCCTATGTCTGAAATGCACCTTCCTTCTTGTGCTGAAATACTCCCCCTTTTCTAGAATGTTATCTAGTGTGTTACCTCCTAGCTTGGTGACATCTGCCAATCTGATAAGCATACCATTTATGCATTCCTCCAAGACATTGACAAAAATGTTAAACTACACAGGTCCAGGAATGTTCTGGGGCATTCAGCCAGAGATCTGCCAAGTGGACACTGAACCTTTAACAACTATCCTTTGGGTCTAAACATTCAAGCATTTTTTGGAGGGGGAAGGCAGGGCAATTGGAGTTAAGTGACTTGCCCAAGGTCACATAGCTAGTAAGTGTGTCAAGTGTCTGAGGCCAGATTTGAACTCAGCTCCTCCTAACTCCACGGCTGGTGCTCTACTCACTGCGCCACATAGCTGCCCCCATTCAAGAATTTCTTAATCCAAGTAGTTCATACTTTCTACCTTTTCCACAAGAATAGTATGAAATACTTTGTCAAATGTTTTGTTGAAATCCAAGACCATAGAATCATTTGCCAGTTTAGTAACCCTATCCAAAAAGGAAATAAGGTTAGTCTGGCATGAGGCCAAGCTGGTTCTGTGTGATCACTGCTTTCTTTTCTAGATATTCATTAACCACCTCTTTATTAATCAATATGTAATTTCCTTGGGAATCAAATCATTATTTTCAAATCCCATTATATTTTTTTTGAAAAGGGTGTATGATGTAGGGAGTTTTCTTGGTCAGGTAAAGGGATGGACTCTCTCTCTTTCAACTCTGAGAATCTTTGATTCTTTTTGACCCTCAGCGTCCACATCTGCAAAGTGGAGATCATAACAAACTCCCTGCCTCAAAGGTTGTGAGGAAAGTATTTTGCAAACCATAAGGTCCATAGAAATGTGAGTTACCACTATCACTATAGCTATTGTCCATTTCTCCTCCTGGATCACTGCTTTGTCACGGCAGAGGGGCTCATATAGCTCAATGAAACTATGAGCTATGCCCATGCAGGATGACCCAAGATGGACAGGTCACAGTGGAGAGAGGTCATATTCATCACAGGGGATTAGAACGCTAAAATAGGAAATCAAATGGAATAACAGCAAATTTGGCCTTGAACTACAAAATGAAGCAGGGCAGAGACTAATAGAGTTTTGTCAAGGTAATTCACTGGCCATAGCAAATATTCTTTTTCACCAACCCAGAAGGTGACTCTACACATGGACATCACATAGTTAATGTCAAAATCAGAATGATTATATACTTTGCAACCAAAAGTGCAGAAGCTCTATGTAGTCAATTAAAATACTACCTGCAGCTGGCTGTGGATCAGATCATGAGCTTCTTATTGCAAAATTCAGACTTTAATTGATGAAATTAGGGAAAACCTCCAGACGGTATAGCTACAACCTAAATGGCATCCCTTATGAATATGAAGTGGAAGTGAAATTAGATTTAAGGGATTAGAACTAAGAGATGGAGTGCCTGAAGAACTATGGACAGAAGTTTGCAGTATTGTATAAGAGGCAGGAAAAAAACATCTCCCCAAAAAAGAAGAGCAAGAAAGCAAGTCTGATGAGGCTTTACAAATAGCTGAGGAAAGAAGGAAAGTGAAAGGTAAAGGAGAAAGAGTATAATAAACCCAACTGAATGCAGAATTCCAGAGAATAGCAAAGAGAGATGAAAAAGGTTTTCTTAAATGAGCAATGCAAAGAAATAGAAGAAAACAGCACAATGGGAAAGACAAGAGATCTCTTCAAGAAATTAGAAATATCAAGGGAATGTTTCATGCAAAAATGGGCATGATAAAAGACCAAAATGGTAGGGATTTAATAGAAACAGAAGAAGTGACAAAAATATACAGAAAGATATATAAGAACATAAGAAAGATCTTAACATTACTGATAACCATGATGGTATGGTTACTGATATAGAGCCAGATATCCTGGAGAATGAAGCCAAGTGGGCCTTAGGAAGCAATGCTAACAATAAGGCTGGTGGAGGTCACAGAATTCCATTTGAGCTATTTAAAATCCCAAAAGATAATACTATTAAAGTGCTGGACTCAATGTGTCAGCAAATTTGGAAAACTCAGCAGTGACCGCAGGATTAGAAAAGATCAATTTATGTCCCAATTCTAAAGAACGGCAATGTCGAAGAATGTTCAAATCACTGGACAATTGTGTTCATTTCACATGCCAGCTAGGTTGGGCTTAAGATTCTGCAAGCTAGGCTTCAGCAATATGTGACCTGAGAATTACCAGAAGAGCAGACTGGTTTTCAAAGAGGCAGAGGAACTAGAGACTAACTTGCCAACATTTGCTGGATTATGGAGAAAGCTAGAGAGTTCCAGAAAAACATCTACTTTTCCTTCATTGACTACAGTAAAGCCTTTGACTGTGTGGGTCACAAAGAAGTGTGGCAAATCCCCAAAGAGATGACAGTAAAAAAAATCATCTTACTTGTCTCCTAAGGAGCCTGGATGCAGGCCAAGAAGCAACAGTTAGAACCTAACATGGAACAACTAATTGGTCTGATTGTCACCTTATTTTTTGAACTTATATGCAGAATTCATCATGTGAAATGCCAGGCCAGATGGATCAAAAGCCAGAATTAAGGTTGCCAGGAGAAACAGCAACACAGATATGCAGATGATGTCACTCTGGTGGCAGAAAGTGAAGAAGAATTAAGAAGCCTCTTGATGAGGGTGAAAGAGGAGAGTGTAAAAGTTGGCTTAAAGCTTAACATTAAAAAAAGCAAGATCATAGCAACTGGTCCCATCACTTCCTGGAAAATAGAGGGAGAAGAAATAGAAGCAGTGTCAGATTTCATACTCTTGGACTCAAAGATCACTGCAGACGGTGACTACAGCCATGAAACAAAAAGACGCTTGCTCCTTGGAAGGAAAGCTAAGGTAAGTCTGGACAGCACACTAAAAAGCAGAGACACCATCTTGTTGACAAAGGTCCACATAGTCAAAGCTATGGTTTTTCCAGTAGCAATGTTTGGCTGTGAGAGTTGGACTATAAGGAAAGCTGAGCGCTACAAAATCAATGCTCTTGAATTGTGGTGCTGGAGGAGGCTTTTGAGAGTCCCTTGGACAGCAAGGAGATCAAATCAGTCAGTACTTAAAGAAATTAATTCAGACTCTTCATTGTAAAATCAAAAACTGAAACTTAAATACTTTTGTCACATAATGAGAAGACGGGACTCATTGGAAAAGACCCTGATTTTGGGACAGATTGAAAGCAAAAGGAGAAAAGGACAACAGAGGATAAGATGAATAGACAGTGTCATGGAAGCAATGAACACAAGCTTGGACAGATCTTTGGGAGACAGTGGAGGATAGAAGGGCCTGGAGTGCTATGGTCCATGTGGTCACAAAGAGTTAGATATGACTGAATGACTGAACAACAACAACAATTGTGAATATACTCACACATATATTTCTATATCCATCCATCCATCCATCCCTCTAGCTATCTATCCATCCATCATCTATCTATCTATCTCTCCATCCATCCATCCACCATCTATCTCTCCATCCATCTATCTAGTTATAGAAGGCATGAGGATCACACAGAGTGCAACAGAAAGACATATGGTGGGTGTGAGCAGGCTCTAACATACAACTAATAAGAAACTTTGAAAAAGAATCATAGGAGAGGATGTCATGAGAGAAATGCATGGGCAGAATAAAAGGGTGCCTTGGTTCTGTCACATGCTTCTTGACTTGTTCACTTGCCTTGACATGGAGGGATCAGAGGACATTAGATGAACACCCTGAGTGCTTAGCTGATGTCTTCACAATGGCAGAGGAAATTGTGGAAGGCCCCAGGCACTTTGGATGGACCCTCCAGGGTCTATTTATGGTGAGGCATGGACAAAGACCACATGGGAGGGATGGCTTGCAATCTGTATTATTGGAGGGGCTCACAGTTCCTTTGGAGTATCTGAGTATAAAAGGCAACTCTATATAAAGACAGTATGGCATGGTGGTTAGAGTATGGGGATTAGAGTCAGGAAGACTTAGGTTCAAATCTCATGTCTGATACTAACTAGCTTGGGCAAATCACTTAAACGCCTTCAAGCCTCAGGCAATGGACCCATATGAGATCGGGACATCCACACTAGTGGAGGGAGTTCCCATTCCAGGTCATTTACTCTGAGAAACCACAGATGGAAGAAAAAAAATTGCTAATAGGGCATTTTGTTCACTGTACTATTGTTCATCATTCATAGGCTCATAGAGCTAAAGCTGGAAGGGACCTCAGACCTCTAGTCCATTAACCCCATTTTACAGATGAGGAAACTGAGACCCATGGAGGTGAACAGAGTTCTCCAAGGTCACATAAATCCTAATCATCAGAGTATGAACCCAGGCCCTTCAAACCAGTGCTCATCCCACTCTCCTCCTCCCCATGCTTTTCGGTTTCATAAGGTAACAGCCCAAATCAAGTCATGTTCAGCCCAGAGCTAGAAATGTGCAGAGGAGAGCTCTCCATAGACTCAGAGACAGCATTCTAAATGTAGATGAGTATTTCAATATTATCCAAGCTCTCTAATCCTCCATGCTATGGAGCAAACCTTAGGGGAATATTTTGATTTGCTCTGCTTTGTTCTACAGTCTTATCTGTCGACAAAGTCAGCACATATGGCTCACACACTGAATGATAGTTGGGAGGGAAAATAGGAAGGAGGGGGGAATCTTGTCCCAAATTCCAGTCCTAAGTGGGTCTTCTACCCATGAGGTAAATATACCTGTGTGCTGGGTTGGCAGGGAAATGAATGAACAAAATAAAATCTCACATCTCTTAAAATGTTCAAGCTGGGCTAGGCTACCAGAGAGCAATATAGAACTCATTCAATTCAATTCTATTCAGCGAAAATTTACTATGCACCTGCTATGCTTTAGAGTATAGGAACACAAAGATGAAAAGGAACTACTCCCTGCTTCTCAGAGTTGACACTCTTGGGGAACAGCATACATGAGGTCCCCTGAAACTCTGAGCTCCAATCCAGATGTCTGATTCATCTTCCAAAGTATCAATTTTTTTTCTTTGTCTCAATTCCTCCATCAAGGGCTACTCTAGGACAGAGGGTCTTGAAATGGTCCTCAAGACCTTTTCAGGGAGTCTGAAAAGTCAAAAACTATTCTGATAATAATATTAAGACACTTTAATTTTGGGGGGGGGGGTAAGGCAATTGGGGTTAAATTAATTGCCCAGGGTCACACAGCTTTGGTTTGTTTTGGGAGGGTTTTTTTGCTTGTTTTGTTTTTTTGCTAGGCAATTGAGATACTTTAATTTCTAATCCCCAATTTCTATGCTCCTTTCTCTCCTGAAACTGCCTTGCCTCCCCTCTGGTCCTCATGAATCTGTCTGCCTCTAGTCTCTCCCCACTCCAATCCACCCTCCATTTGGCCACTAAAGTGATAATCCTAAAGCCCAGGTCTGACCATGTCATGAAGCAACCCTTCTTCTTCTCCACCCCTCCAAGTTGATAAACTCCAGTTTATCACCCTCAGGATCAAATACAAAATCCTCTGTTTGGCATTCAAAACCCTTCATAACCCATCTCCCTTCTACCTTTCCAGTCTTCTGACACCTTACTGTTGTCCTCTTTGATCCAGTGATGCTGGTCTCCTGGCCCTTCCACAAACAAGGCACTCCATCTTTTGGCTCTTGGCACTTTCTCTGGTTCTCCCTCAGGCTTGGAATGCTCTGTCTCTTTCTCTCTCTGTCTATCTCTCTGTCTCTGTCTCTGTCTCCCTCTGTCTCTGTCTCTCTGTCTCTGTCTCTGTCTCCCTCTGTCTCCGTCTCTCTCTGTCTCTCTCTGTCTCTGTCTCTGTCTGTCTGTCTGTCTCTCTCTCTCTTTCTCTTTCTCTCTCCATCTCTCTGTATCTCTGTCTCTCCATCTCTCTGTTTCTCTGTCTCTCCATCTCTCTGTCTGTCTGTCTCTCTGTCTCTGTCTCTGTCTCCCTCTGTCTCTGTTTCTCTCTGTCTCTCTCTGTCTCTGTCTCTGTCTGTCTGTCTCTCTCTTTCTCTGTCTCTCTCCATCTCTCTGTATCTCTGTCTCTCCATCTCTCTGTCTCTCTGTCTCTCCATCTCTCCATCTCTCTGTCTCTCTGTCTCTGTCTCTGTCTCCCTCTATCTCTGTCTCTCTCTGTCTCTGTCTCTGTCTGTCTGTCTGTCTCTCTCTCTCTCTCTCTTTCTCTTTCTCTCTCCATCTCTCTGTCTCTCCATCTCTCCATCTCTCTGTCTCTCTGTCTCTCTATCTCTCTGTCTCTCTGTCTCTGTCTCCCTCTCTCTCCCTCTCTCTCTCCTTTCTACCTACTGTCTTCCCTGGCTTCCTTTAAATTCCAACTAAAATTACAGGAAGCCTTTCCCAACTCCTTTGGGGTCTAGTGCTTTCCTACTATTTATCATTTCCCATTTATTCCATATATAGCCTGCTTGGCATATGTTTCTTTGCCTGTCTCGCCTCCCATTTGATTGAGTTCCTCAAAAGTAAAGGATTGTCTTTGGCCTCTTTTTGTAACCCCACTGTTTACTTAGCACAGTATCTGGCATACAGTAGGTACTTAAAAAGTGTTTATTGGGTGATTAAGCCAGTAAATGCCAATAGGTGTAACCCACATTAACAAAAGCCATAGGGGAGGGTCCTTGATAAATTTAAGAGTATAAAGGTCTCCTGAGACCAGAAAGTTTGAGAACTGCTGCTCTAGGAAATCTCCAAAAATACAACTTAAAGATAGCTTGAATGGAGATTAATCCCAAAGTAGATAAAATGGGTCCCCAGTTGCCAGAGAGGTATGCAAGGTATATAGATAGATATAAGTATCAAGTATGAGATAGCCTTTACTTCACCTCACAAAAAATGCAGAAGATACACATGAATGTATATGTCTGGATATGAGTATGATTACAGATATCTAAGTATATGTATGTGTATGTACATGTAAGTGTATGTACATAAGGGTATATGTGTGTGCATCTATATATGTATGTATTATATATATATAAATGTGTATGTATACACACACATATATACATATATGTGCATATGTGTGTGGGTGTGTATATATATATATGTATATATGTATGTATTCATAGTTTAATTGTAGCCAGGAGGGGGAAGAAGAGGGGGGTGAAGAACAAAGTAAAAAGCCCACAGCAGAGAGCAAAAGAAAACTTACAAGGAAGCAAAGAAAAGATGGACAGCTCTCAACACAACGCGTCGTATTTATGGTATAGGCTTTCTTGAAATGGAAACAAAAGAAAGAAAAACATAATAAACAAAAATAAAATTAAATTAAAAAGTGCAGAAGATGCAAAGAAAAATGCAGAAGAGGCTCACATACAGATACAGAAAACATACAAAGCGTCTCCTGGAAGAACATGAACCTTGGGGTTGTTATTGGGCCAATCCTTCGAGATTCCAATGAGGTCTTTCCTACATCGTCCCCAAGGGTAATAATACCACCTCATGATTTGGACACCCCTGGCAGGTAACCATACTTGGGGGTTGCTGGATTAATCGCTCCATTCCCATCAGATCTGCACTGTTCAAATAACTCAGTGGCCTTGCTGTCTAAGTAAGACCATGCTCGAGAACTAAATGTTCTCCTTTCTCCAAGTAGTGTGCTGCATCAAGAAATCCCTTTATCTCTTGTCAGCCAGTCAATAAGCATTTATTAAGCACCTACTAGGGCACCTAGGTGTAGAAGAGGATAGAGTGCCAGGACTGGAGTCAGGAAGACTCAAACCCAGCCTCAGACACTTACTATCTGTGTGATCCTGGACAAGTCACTTGACCCTCTTTGCCTCAGTTTCCCCATCTGTAAAATGAGCTAGAAAAGGAAGTAGTAAACCATTCTAGTATTGCTACCAAGAAAACCCCAAATGGGGTCACAAAGAGTTGGACACACCTGAAAAATGACCGAATGACAAGAAGCCTATTATGTGCCAAGCACTGTGCTAGGCATTGGGGATACAGAGAAAGGCAAAAGGAACTCACAGTCTAATGGGGGGAAAACATGCAAACAACTACGTACAAATGAACTATATATACAATCATTAAGAAATTATCAACAGAGGGAAGGAGCTAGAATTAAGAGAGGTTGGAGAAGGTTCCCTGTAGGAGGCAGAAGTCCGGAGAGCCAGCAGCCCAGCTGGAAAGGAAACAAAGAATGATTGGTTTGGGCCCAACACCAAAATGGAGACCCTGGAAAGAATTCCAGTTGGAGAAGGAGCCTGGCATGGCAGAAGGATGTTCCAAGACAAGAAGGCCGCAGATAATGAGAGAAATTCCAGGGGGATGGGGAAGGCAGCTGGGTCATGGTGGCAAAGCCCAGAGAGTGAGAAGGATGGCTGGGAGGAAAGGTAGGGTGGAGCCACGTTGCATAGGCCCTTAAACAGAGGCAGGCTGGCTTTGAGAGCCAATTGTTCAATTCTCAGCGAGAGCATTGACACCTCTGAAATCTGCAAACAAATCTGGGTTTGATTGATTGTTTAGACTTAAGAAACTGTTAATAATGCAGATGAGACTTAAAAGCGAGAGTAAATTTATTTCCTTTCCCTGACAGCCCAGTTGTTAAACATTTACCAGCACACCCTTGAATTGTTTGGGAAACATTGCTTGAGCTCAGCTGGGGTATAGTGGGAGGATCAGAGAACGAAGTCATCACCAGATTGGGGGCTCGGTGACAGAAAGGCAATACTGGTGATGGTGATGATGATGATGATGATGAAGATGAAGATGAAGATGATGATGATGATGATGATGATAACTGGAATTTGTATAGCAATTTAAAGTTTGCAAAGTGCATTACTTCCATTATCTCATTTGAGCCCCATGACACCCCTGGCCTTAAATTTTGGCCTGAAAATCTGGCATTTAATCTTACAATTAATGGAGAGCCACTGGAAATTTTTGAACAAAAGAGTGACATGGTTAGACCTGGGCTTTAGGAAAATTGTGGCAAATGTGTTACCAATGACTCAGAAAGGGGAGAAATTAGATAGAGGTAGAGTAAGGAAGCTCTTATAATAGTCTGGGAAGCAGGTGATAAAAGTCTGGAGTAGGGTGCTTCCAGCGTGAGTAGAGAGAAAGGGTCAGACGTGAGAGAGCCAACAGGATTCAGCAACTAATTAGATATAGATGGAAATATGTTTTGCATTACTTCACGTGTATAATCGACAGATTATTTGCCTTCTCAAGGGATGGGGAGGGGTTGGACGGAGGGAGAGAATTTGGAACTCAGAATTTTTAAAAATAAATGTTAAAATTTTTAATGTAATTGGGAATATTTAATGTAATAAATAAAAATATATTTTAAAATAATTAGCTATAGAGGGTGAGGGGAAAGGAAGAACTTGAGATGGCTCTGAGGTTTTGAGCCTTGGTGAATAAAGGGATTTAGCAGCAACAGAAAGAGAGATATGTGAAAGAAAGAGAGGATTACATGGAAGAAAATTAGTTTAACTCAGGACACATGGAGTTTGTAATGCAACATCGAGCTAGAGATATCCAATAAGAACTGGGAGACATAGGACCAGAGTTCAGGGAAAAGAGTAATAACTGCTCCCATTTATATATGCCTTGAAGATTTGCTAGGTGCTTCACAAATGGGATTTCATTGGATCCTCACAACAACCCTGGTAAGCCGATGCCTCTAATTTATCCAAATATTTTATAGGTTAGGAAACACAGGCAGGATGAAATTAAGCCCAGGGTCACACAGCTAACAAGTGTCTGAGGCTGGGTTTGGACACATCTTCCTTACTCTAGGTCTGGTGTTCTATCTACTCGATCACCTAGCTGCCTCAGTTAGATTAGGAATAGATATACAGGTCTGAGAAATGTCAATCAACAAACACTTAAGTGCCTACTGTGTGCCAGGCACTATTGGTAGTCTCTGGCGATACAAAAGACCCAAACAGAACACTCGCAGCCCTCAAGAACTTATATTCTATCAGGAGAGACAACATTACATAAATGTTCATTAAAAAATACAAGGAAAAGTGTGGGGTGGGGAGATATTGGATTGACACCCAAGGGTCGTGAGGAATGCTGAACTGAGCAGAGTTTTGAAGGAAATAAGGGATTCTAGGAGGCAGAGATGAATTCATTTTCCTGGCAACACATAGAGATGATAAATGAACCCATGAAAGCAGGTGAGATGACCAAGGGAGATATTAAAGATGCATTTATTAAGCACTTACTGTATGCTAGGGACTGTCCTAAGAGCTGAGGATATGAAGAAAGATAAAAACACAGTTTTGTTTTGTTTCATAGAATGAAATTGGACCAGTTGACTTCAAAGGTCCCTTCCAGAACTAGGACTCGTGTCCAACCTTGTTACTCCCCTGCCCAATTAGTTCCAGGGATTCTTCATCACCTCCAGAATCAAGCATAAACTCCTTTGGCATTTAAAGCCATTCATACGTACCCTGGCCTCTTCTTACCTTTCCTATCTTCTTACCCTTCCTTCTCCTCCACTTGCTCTACAATCCACGGACAATGGCCATATTCTGACTCTATGTCTTTGTACTCAATAGCTGCCATGCCTGCAATGCTCTGTTTCCTCCCCTCTTTGCCTTTTCACTTCTCTGACTTCCTTAAAGACTCAGCTCAAATCCTACCTACTCCAAGGGTCCTTTCCAGGTTCTCTAATTTCATTCTGCCTCCATTTCCTAACCTATAAAATAAATGGATAGATAAGGGGCATCTGCTTACCAGGGTTGTTGTGAGGATCCAATGAGATCCCATTTGTGAAGCACCTACTTTCCCTTAGAGTGCCTTCCGATCTACTCTGCATATATATTCTACCCAAGTCATTCACATGTTGTCTCCCATATTAGAATGTAATCTTCTTGAAGGCAGGAACTGTGTTTTTGTCTTTCTTAATATTCCCAGCTCTTAGGATGGTGCCTGGCATACAGTAAGTGCTTAATAAATGCTTCTTGCTTTGCCATATTCAACGCTTGTTGGCTGGACTTGATTAGCAACAACCCTGTGGTGGAGGTGTCACTGTTATTATCATTTTACAAATGATAATACTGAAGTTCAGGGAGATTGTGACGTGTCTAGGGACCCACAGTCCCTAGGATCATAAGCTTAGAGCTGGAAAGAACCTCAAAAGCCACCTAGTCCTGTTCCTCTCATTTCATACATGGGAAAACTGAGACCCAGTAAGTCAAGTGACTTTCTTAATAAATAATAACATCTGAGATAGGATTTGAACCCAGACCTTCCTGTATCCAAATCCAGAACTCTATCTACAGCACGAAGCTGCTCCTCTACATCTCTGAATGTCCTACTTGGAATTCCTATCTTCTGAGGTTGTGGGGAGGAAAATGCTCTTCCCAATCCACTCTTCTTCCTCCCCAGGGACAGAGCTGCATCTTGACTTGCAGACCGGTGTTCTCTCCACTAAACCAGGCTGTGCTCCCTTGGGATGCCAAAAGCCCGACAGCATTACTCACACTTTTTTCTTTTGTTATGGATGTCTCATCTTCTTCCAAGCAGAGACTCACAGTGTCTGCAAGGGAAGAGTAATAATGGTAATTAATAGCATGATTCTGCCCTTGGAAATTTCCCCAGATAGCAGCAATGGCAGCAGCAGCTCAAAGACTAATTCCTCATTCATCCATCCTTATGCCTTTGCTTTCTTACCTGTATAATAGAACCAAGATGTTGCCTAGCCTCTATCATAATGCTGTTTCTGGAAAATGCTTTGGACAACCTGGAAATGTGGTGGCATTAGTTTTTGTTCCAGACTTGTGATTTCATCAGCGTTGGCTGATTCCTCCCAGAAGCTCCATTTTAAGAAGGACATCTAATCCAGCGATGCCTTCATCCCTTCCTTCTCTTCACTCTTGACTCTAGACTTTCTCTACCCTTCAGTGCCAAGCATACAGTGAGCTTAATAAATTCTTGTTGATTTGACTCAACTAGGGAGTTTCCAGAGAGGACACTCACTCTAACAAGGTAGCTCAGCAAGGGCTCTGCAACTTCCGGTCTTGGAGAGTCTCCTGGGGCACAGAGAAGTCAATAGACCCGCCCAGGATCACACAGCCAATACATATTAGGAGTGGAATTTGAACCCAGGTCTTCCTGGCTCAAGGGCAAGCATTGTATCCACTTCCCCATTCTGCCACCATCCTCTTCCCCATCATCTTTACCATCCGAGGTAGCAGTAGAGCACCAGGCTCGTAGTCAGGAAATCTGGCTTTGAATTTGAGCCCCAAGAGTTAAGAGCTATGCAGCCTTAAGTCCCAGTGAGTATCTGAGCCTCAGTTTATTCATCTGTTCTATGGAGATAAGAACATCTGCAATGGGACTGTTGCAAAGAAAGCACCTTGTAAGCTTTAAAGAAGTCGGAATTATTTTTTTTATTACTATTGTTATTTTCATTAGGGAGAAATTAGTTATGGTGCTAGACTTGAAGACAGGAAGACCCGAATTCTAATCCCTTCTCTGACCAATGCTGAGCAACCACTGACAAGTCATTTAACCTCTCTGAGCCTCAGGCAATTCTATGATCAATCTATTGAGTATAATGGGCTGTGATCTGTGTTGGTGGAAGGAGTTTCCTCACTGACAAAAACCATAGGTCTTTCAAGTATCATTATCATTATTATCATCATCCATTAGATTGGAAACTCCTTGAGGGCAGGGACTGTCTTTTCTTCTTTTTGTACCCCTAGCTTTCAGCACAACGCCTGACAATTAGTAGGTACTTAATAAATGTTTGTTTATTGATTATTGTTAATCAATGATCATTTGTTGAGCCCCTACTATGTGCTCAGCCCTGTGTTGAACAAGGTGAAGGCAACTGAAGAAATCTTGGGAATGGTTCCAATCCTACATGGGTTTCCCAGTTTAACTAGAGAGACAAACTGCATGCATCTGAGCACACCAAAGACAATTTTAAGGGCAAACACGTAAGGATGAAGCTGCAGCTCCGATGGTAAGCACTGTGGTTCAAGAGGAGAAGGAGCACGGTGAAGGTCAAAATGCAATGGGAAGCAATGAGATTTTGAGATGAGCCTTAAATGATGAGTAGAATCCAGAAAAGCTCAAGGGAGGTCATTTTAAGTGAAGGGACTAATCTGAGTGAGAACAGCATGACTGCAAACTGAGGGTCATCAAATTTTCGAGCTGGTGAGCATTTCTGATATCATTTAGTCCAAATGACTCTTCTATAGTTCAGTAAACTGAGGCTCTGAAAAGTGAATTATAACTCACTTTTTCTAGCACTTCAAGGTTTACAAAGCCCATTCTTCCCAACATCCCTTTGAGCTGGGTAGTTCAAGAATTAGCGTTTCAATTTTAAGATGAGGAAACTGAGTCTCAAGGAGACGGAGCGATTTGCCCAGTCATACAGCTAGTAACTAAGGCAGGATCTGAACCCAGTTCTTCCATATTTCAAATCCAATGCCTACTCAACTATGCCAATTTAACCAGTAGGCACTTGGAAATGGGCTGGAGAACATCCATTAAATTTGGAAAATTGGAGTGGGGGTAGGGATTAACATTCTTAGACACAGCCAATGAGAATCCCAGGGAAGAATGTCCCTGACTAACTGCCCTCTTGCCTTGCTGT
Source organism: Trichosurus vulpecula (assembly GCF_011100635.1). Classification (NCBI taxonomy): domain Eukaryota; kingdom Metazoa; phylum Chordata; class Mammalia; order Diprotodontia; family Phalangeridae; genus Trichosurus; species Trichosurus vulpecula. The sequence continues at coordinate 53,519,821 of NC_050574.1, forward strand.
AGAGTAGATGCCTGCCTTTGGTTATGTCTTCCTCCACTCCCTAATTGTGGCATGGAGATGTTAAGGGGCTGGACATTAATATGACATTTTAAATCTTGCAAAATTTTTTATGTACACTGCCTCATTTGAGTTTCACAATAACTGGCAGACGGGGGCTCTCATTATGTCCATTTTGCAAATGAGAGACTAGGGGTGGTTTAATGACTAGTCCAGGGTCACACAGCTAATAAGTATCTGAAACTGACTTGAATCCCTGTGGTCTGTCAAGCTGCACTTCACTGTCTCTACTGATGTCATGGATCCTTGAAGAACTGACATGTCAATTAATCAACTGAGAAATATTTATAAAGTTCCTACTATATATGTGCCAGACATTTTTTAAGGTGCTAGGAATGCTAAGACAAAAGCAAAGTGATGCCTGCCCTCCAGTAGCTTATAGTCTGGTGGAGGACCCATATACAAAAATTGGGACATCCAAAAGAAATTAAAACTAAATTTACATGATACCTCCAAGCTCTGGCATGCTATACACCAGAAGACTTGGGCCAGATAAGTTGCAAATATGAAGCATAAAGATCTGAAGGCTTAAAAATATCTTGTGCACAGTTTACTCCTATAAAGGAGGCAGTGTGGTTGCTGTAGGGGAGAGAACAGAGCTGAGAGTCAAGAGACCTCACCACGGGACCTTGGGCAAGTCCCTTCATCTGGTCCTGGCCATCTCCACAACTGCCCCCCACCCCATCACCCTCACCCACTTCCACACACTTGAACCTCGGATTCTAAGCCTGGAACGCTTGGCTCTGATAGGCAAGCTTTCACCTTGTCTTGCCTGGAGCCAGGCTTTCACAGCATATTAGCAACCTTCTCCAGTTCCCTTTTATATGTGGTCTGCCCCCATTAAAATGTAAGCTGATTCAGGCAAAGAGCTGTCTTTACATTTATATGTATCCCTAGCACGTTGTACACTGTCTAGCACTGTACACATTTAATAAATTCTCTACCTGTCCACTTATCCATCCATCTGTCATCTGTCTACCCTCCTATCTATCTGCCTGTCTATCTGTCTTTCTGTCTGTCTATCCATCTATCTGTCTGACAATTCATCTATCCATCCGTCTAGCTGTCTATCTGTCTGACTATTATTTATCCATCTAATCATCTATCTATCCATCTATCCCTCAGTTTCTTAATCTATCAATAGATAGATTAAGATAGTCTTTAAGGTCCCTCCTATGTCTAAGGGATGTCCTCCACTTCTGACATTCTATATTTTAAGGTTCCTGAGTATATTCTGCTTTTCCAATTCAGCTGTCAATCCTTAGGTCTACCCCAAATGTTACACTGTCACTTTTGGAAACCCTGTCCAACTCTGTCTTAAACTTTATATTTTCTTCTGAAGATCACAGTTTTCTTTGTCCTGGACATTTTGCTGTGAATAGCCTTTGGCCGAAAGCCCAAAAAATGTGAGACACTCAGAGTCTGAAGCAGGAGGGAGATGTGAAATCTTGGGGGAAGAGTTGGATTCCAACAGGAATGCTAAGTATTTGCTTCAGAGTAGCAACAACCAGCCATGCATCTCTGGAGAAGTCTTTAGAAAGTTCTTTGTTGCCAGTGCTACCTGTATGTCCCATGGAGGTCTCTGATAAAAAGAAAGGTCTGATATATATCAAAATATTTTTAGCATTTTTACTTTTGCAAAATACTTTAGCACTTTTGTGTAGTAAATGAGAATTGGTAACAAAGTAGATGGTCATTGACTGGGGAATAGCTAAACAAACCATGGTACATGGAATGGAATGGAACATTAATGCACCATAAAATACATAGAATATTGTGAATACAAAGAAATATGGGAAGATTTGTATGAACTGATGTGAAGTGAAGCAAGCAGAACTAGGAAAACAATATTCACAATGAACACAGCAATGTAAATGGAAAAATTGATAACTAAACTTTCAAAATTGAATTTTGTGGAATTATAATTACCAAGCTCAGCCCCAAAGGAGAGATACGAGAATTCACTTCCCACTTTTTTTTGCATAGATATGGAGCCATAGATGTAGAACATCACATTTAATGTCATCTTTTGATGGGTTGGTTGATGTTTCAGAGATAACATGCAGGAGGCAATGGAGTTTTGGGACTTCAGCCTCTACCAGGTTCACTCTTGATCTGGTCGGACAGACAGACACCTTTGGGGGGTGGTTAATAATCTTCATTCTGGTCTAGTCCTCTCAAAGAGTCACTGATAATGGGAGAACTAGCTCCAATAGCATTTCTTAATCACCCTTCTCACAGGCGCTGGCATGAAGTGGGGGCGCCTACCCCTATGTCTCAATGGGGTCAACTGAGACAGGCACAGCTTGTGCACTGCCCTAAATCTCCTCAAGCCTCAGTGGGGGCCAGTTGAGGCAGGTACATGCATTCCTCTATGCATTACCCCATGGGCTCCCCAGTCACTGACCAGTGCCCACTTGCTTTATAGGGCAACAGACAAAGAAGGCGTCTTGCCAATATTAAGCTCACAGGTTGACTTTAGCAATATTGTCATTCTACACAAGTGTAGTAAATACTGATTATGTCACCCCTTATCTCATGGTGCAGCCTCAGTAGGACTGTCTTTCACTATGATTCTAAGAATTACTATCTAGGATCCTTGGGGCTATTCTGGGAGTTACTATCTAACACCTGGAAACTAGACATTGCTACGGCCATGGATCCTGAGAAACTGAACTCTGAAAAGGATAACAAAATCCTCCTTACATACAGTTAGTTTTGCTGAACTCTTTTTTGAGGGAGCTTTCTTTTTTTATTCTTTATTATAAGTGATAGCTCTCTCGGAAAGGGAGAGGAATAAATTGGGAAATGTAGATTATGTAAAAACAAAAAAAAAGGTCAATAAAACTATTTTTAAAAAAGAAAATTTCCTGTTGCTAAGGACAGTTCTCAGTTATAATCGTCTTCTCTTCAATTTCCCTGCCCACACGTGAGATCTTCTCTGAGCTGTGGCTCTTCTCTCCCCAATGGACTAATTCAGGGCTTTTGCCCCTTGGTCTTTTCTGTCCATTGATAAGGACACATTTCTCAACCTCTAGGACTTCCACCTGCCACCTTCCTTCCTTCATTCGTGGAACAGAATCCTCATTCATGGTGATGATCAGTACTCAAAAGCCATTTCTTACATTTTGAGGAAGAAGTCACTTCTCTAGCTCAGGGCTTTTTTTTTTAATTAGATTTTTTATTTTTAGTTTACAACACTTAGTTTTACATGTTCTTGAGTTTCAAATTTTCTTCCCTTCCCTCCCCTCTCCCCTTCCCCCCCAAGACAGCATGCAGTCCAATATAGATTCTACATTAACCTTCGTATTAAACTTTAAACATTAAACACAATAGTCAAGTTGCAAAGGTTTATGACCAGTGGAATGAATCATGAGAGAGTAGAAACAAAACTAGAAAAAAAAAAAGAGAGAGAGAGCAAATAATTTGCCTCCATCTGCATTCAGACTCCACAGTTCTTTCTCTGGATGTAGCTAGCTTTTTCCATCATGAGTCCTTTAGAGCTGTCTTTGAGCCTTGTATTGCTGAGGAGAGGCAAGTCTATTAAAGTTAGTCATCGCAGTATCAACATGTCTGTGGTTATGTACAATGTTCTCCTGATTCTGCTCCTCTCACTCAGCATCAGATCATGTAGGTCTGTCCAGGTTATTATAAAGTTCGTATCTTCCCCATTTCTTATAGCACAATAGTATTCCGTTACAGTCATATACCACAGCTTGTTCAGCCATTCCCCAATTAATGGGCATCCCCTTGATTTCTAATTCTTTGCCACCACAAAAAGCAGCTCAGGGCTTTTTAAACTCTTTACACTCACCACCCCTTTTCATGTTGTCATTACATGGCCTGAAGGCATGCACAATGCAAAGTGTGCATGCTGGGCATTCAGAACCAAGGCTGCAGTAAAGTTGTTCCATACAACACGGTCAAGCGTTTCCAGAAACGCCTCAGATTCATTACAAAATTGATTTTAGTTAATTTTTAGTCATTGCGCATTCAGAAACCTTTTAGTGTTGCCAAATTTTCTGCAGCCCCATGGGGTTATGACCCACACTTTAAGTAGCTTTGCTCTAGCCCATTTCTCAGTCACAGAATTTTTGAGCCGGAACACCACTAACAATTTTCTTAACCTTCACCTCCTTTTCTTTCTTTTTTTAAAAAAAACTAACCTGTATATATGTACAACTTTGGGAAACATACTATTAGAGTGTTCCCTTTGAGATTACCTCCAACTTATTATATATATGTACATATACAAATAGATGCACACATGTATATATATATATATATATATTGTTCATACATAGTTATTTGCATGTTGTGTCACCTGTTAGACTGAAAGCTCCTTGACAGCAGTGTCTTTTGCCTTTCTTTGTATCCCCAGCATTTAGCATAATGCCTAGTATATAGTAGCTATCCTACCTTCCTATTGAAAGTAGGGAAGAGTGTTTCATCAAGACCAGGACCACAACTGCTCACCACAACTAACTCAAGTTCATCTGCTTTTCAGTTTTGTCTTCATTTATGTTATTGTGGTCTTTGTACATGTTGTATTCCTTGTTCTGTTCCCTTCACACTGCATCAGTTCATACAAGTTTTCCCATGTTTCTCTGAATTCCTTATATTCATCATTTTTGACTTCACAATATCTGCTGCCTTTTGCTTGGCCATTTCCCAATTGATGGGCATCTGCTTTGTTTCTAATTTTTTGCTACCACAAAAAATGTTGCTGTAAAAATGTTTTCTGTCTTTTTACCCCCTTAGGGCACATTCCCTAAGGGACTGCTGAGTCACAGGGTATGAACAGTTTGTGGATTATTCTTATATAATTCCAAATTGTTTCCCAGAATGGATGGTCCAATTATAATTCTACTGTTAATTCAATCAACACCCACATACTTCAGCTCAAGTCCCTAACTCCTCCACAAGCCCTCTCAGGTTACTCCAGCTTCATATTAGTCCTTTCCTTCTCCAAAATCCTAACACATCTAGTCCAGACAAACAAGATACCATATTCAGAGAACAGTGAGCAGAGAATATGACTTATCCACATAGAATGGAGTTGCACCAATGCCTCCTTCCCTAGTTGTACTGGCTAGAAGAAGACCTGACTTATGAGAAAGGATAGAACTGGTCCTTTCTTATAATGTCTTCCCAACAATAGCTATGGAGAAGACAGATATGACTTCTAGGGTATGGTAATAATGAATAATTCTTGCCAGAGGCATCGGACTGAAGCAATCTCTCTGCTGGGCTAGTGAGAAGGAGTTCCTCAAGTAGGGAACTATGGGAGCTACAGTGATCTCATGGTGCCATATAGATTTCTGTGGAGTTGTAGGACTGGGAACTAGGAGATGGGATGTAGACTAGGCACCTGGATGCTGGGCCAGGGGAGTAAGAGGAGACCCTAGAAAGAAAGAAAGCTGAAAGACTGTGACAGACACTTCTAGTGAAGGAGGTCTTCAACTCAAATCAGACTAGTGGGATTTTACCCATCAGACTTTGAAGTGTTTGTTTGTAGGGCCCATCAATGACCTTCTAGGAGAACAGAGAAAGGAAAGAGTATTTATCAGAAAGTGGGATCTAATTACCGTTTTGCTAAAAGAGCATGCACCAAACATCGCTGGAGGCAGTTAGTGGTGCAGTCAACAGAATGCTGGGCTTGGAATCAGAATGGCCTGAGTTCAAATCCAGCCTCAGACACTCATAAGTTGTGTGACCATGGGCAAGCCACTTAACTGCTGCCTGCCTCAGTTTCCTCAAATGTAAATAGGGAAGATCATAATATCACCTACCTCCCAAGGTATTGTGAAGCACAGATGAGATAATATATGTAAAGTGCTTAGCACAGTGCCTGGCACATAGTGGGTGCTTAGTAAATATGTGGTTCCTTCCAAATAGAGGGAAGCCCCCAAAACTGAATTCAGTGAGTGCCTCTCTACTATATGACCAGAGTTTTAGTAATAGGTGAGAGGTTACAATGGGAACACAAGATTTAGGTAGGGAAGGAAGCTTAAAGAGCCCTTCCTCCAACCTTACTTTACAGATGAAGAAACTGAGGCCCCCAAAGATAAAGTGACTTGGCCAAGGTTATACAGATAATAAGTAGCAGAACCAAGATTAAAACCAATTTCTCTAACATCCTTACAACCTTACAACATCTAACGACCTGCCTTCTTCAGGATATTAGAACAGTGATGTCACATTCAAATAAAAATGAATCCCTGAAAGTGATATATTGACTTAGAAAACCATAAATAAACATTATCTATGTTGTATGGTATTTTTATTTATTTTGTTAAACATTTCCCGATTACATTTTAATCTGGTTCATCTGCATGGGAAGTTTTATGGGCAGTGAATTGGACATCTCTACTTTTATCATTGTGGGTTTTCCTTCCATTGATATAGTTCTCTGGGGTGGCCCAATAGATGCATTCAGCCTCAGTACATACATACATACATACATACACACACACACATAAATACACACATACATGCATAAAGACAGACATGTATATATACATACACATTTATGATACAAGGAAACATGTGTGTTCTCTAATCTACCTCACTTTCATCTGATGGGTCTCCATCTTTGGCCTGGGGAAATGAAGCTTTCCCTATAACTGATCTGAGGAGGTCAGCGCTACTCAAATAATAATAGCCTGACCACCAGATGGTCCATCTTAGATAGGGGCTGTGAGGTTTTATATTAAGTTAAAGGGAGCTATTGCCTCTTACAAATGCTCCAGTCTAACATATTGGATATAGGAGTTTTCCCCCTCCCTGCCACCTAACAATGAGGGGGGTAGAATGAAAGGTAGGAGGGAGAAAAAAAGTATTTTTCTTCATTAAAAAAATTATATTTTAAGATATATATGCACTAATCTAGAGTAAACAGATAAGACAGCAAGGTGGTGCAGTGGATAGTGTGGTGACTTGGAGTTAGGAACACCTGAGTTCAAGTTTGGCCTCTGACACTAACGGGTTGTGTGACTCTGGACAAGTCACTTAACCTCTTCTCCCTCAGTTTCCTCAATTTTAATATAGGGGTAATAATAGTGCCTGTCTTTAAAGGGTTATTGTGAAGATCAAATGAGAATACTCATTAAGCCCTTAACACAGTGCCCAGCACATAGTAGGCACTTAATAAATGCTTGTTTCCTTCCTCCTCCCTCCCTCCGTCCTTTCCCTCCTTTTCCTCCCTCCCTGCCCTCCCTTCCCTTCCCTTCCTTCCTTCCCTCCTTCCTTCCTTCCTTCCTTCCTTCCTTCCTCCCTCCCTCCCTCCCTTCCTTCCTTAACAAATTGCTAGAATTCCCCTTGAGTCAGTGGATGCATTCCTAAAGCTAAGGCCTCTAAGGTAAAAGTGGTCAGGAAATAGAAGACCTGTGGACTCCTTCTCCTTTATGCAGCAGTAACTTCTAGGCCTGTGTGTTACATTAAAAGCAAACCCATGACCATATAGATTGAAGGCCTTGCTCCAGTCCCAATTCACTGTGGCACTTTGGAGGAGCGGGGGCACTTGTTTCTAAGCCTGGACTTGTTACCTGAGTGTGGCCACCTTGACCTCCCAGTCATGCCTACACCATCCGATTCAAATGAACAAAGGTTTATCAAGTATATAGTACATTAGGGACCAGGTGACTCTCCATGATGATAACTTTTGGAGCATACAGGTTCCAATTTTGTTTCCTCACTGGGAGTTCCCAACACCTATGAAATTGTAGGTCTGGTGCGGAGAATGTGGTGAATACTACTCTAGGTGCTGAAAATACAAAAGACAAAAATAAAATATTCCCTGCCCTCCAGGGATAAATAGAGTCACGTTCTGCCTCTCCACTCTGTTCCCTACCATCCTGTTATCTGATCATCCACGTGGAACTCAGAGCCCAGATTTAGAGCTGGGATTATCTACTCCAATTCCTCATTTAATGGATTAGGAAACTAAGACCCTAAGAGGTTGGATGACTTACTCAAGGTCACACAGGCCTTCAGACAAGGATTCAAACTCTGGTCTTCTGGTTCTGAATCTAGTGCCTTACAGGCAGCTGGTAGAATGATGGATAGAGCCTTGGCTGGTCCTGGAGTCAGGATAGACCCGAGGTCAAATCCAATCTCAGACACTTAATAGCTGTGTGACCCTGGGTAAGTCACTTAACTTCAGCTTCCTCAGATGTAAAATGGAGATAATAAAAGTACCAGGATGTCATGAAGATCAAATGAGGTAATATTTATAAAGCGCCTAGCACAGTGCCAGGCATACAGTAGGCATTCTATAAATGCTAGACTTTATTATTATTAGACCCTCCAGGTTGTATTGAATCCTCCTCTCCTTGCCCTAGACTTCAAGACCCCCGGTTCCTTTTCTTATTTGTTTGTTTGTTTTTGGGGTTTTTTTTGGCAGGGCAATTGGGGTTAAGTGACTTGCCAAGGTCACACAGCTAGTAAATGTGTCAAGTGTCTGAGGCCAGATTTGAACTCAGGTCCTCCTGACTCCATGGCTGATGCTCTAACTCACTCTGCCACCTAACTGCCCCCTAAGATCCCCAGTTCCAATACAGTCTTTTCTAGCTCAAGGGACTAAGCAGTCCTATTGGCCAAGTACGTGGGAGATTCATGCCATTTAATTCCATATCAGTTCTCAGCGTGGCTCAATAATCTTCTCATTCTCCCGCTTTCTCCCTCATATTCTTATCACAGTGGTTGTTCCAACAACCACGAGCACTTATGAAAGGCTTACTATATGCCAGGCACGGTGCTAAATACAAAGAAAGTCACAAACGTTCTGTGCCCTCGAGTACAGTCAAATGGAGGGGACAGCATGCAAACAAATACATACATATTGGCATGTTTATGTGTGTTTGTATATGTGCATGCAAACAGGTATGCATATGAACATCTGTATACCCAGTGATACCAAAAAAAGGCAAAAACATGTTTTCCACCCTCAAGAAGTTTACATTCCAATGGGAGAGACAAAACACAAACAATAATGTACGTGTATATGCACGTGTATGTACACATATATTACCATACATATATTTAGCTATGAGCCTACATATGCAATATAGATATTTATATTTACACATGCACATGTGTGTATATTATTATATCTGTACATATATGTGTTTGTATATATACATATATTTCTATTTCTCTTTAGAGCTAATCTCACAGGGAAGGCTCCAGGCGGGGAAGGAAGTTTTTTTTTTTTTACTTTGCTTTTCTAAAATTTAAATACACAATAAGAAAAAGAAACATATTATAAACATAAATATTAAAACAAATAAAAAATAAGAAAAGAAAAAAACATGTCATGTACACAGCAGAATGTAAGAGAGGATTCAAAATATATAGCAATAAATTTCTATTTCAAGAAATCCTATGTATTAAATGCTGTGTGTTGAGAGCTATCCATCTTTTCTTTGTTCCTTATGTTTTCTTTTGTTCTCTGCTGTGCTCATTTTACTTTGCTCTTTTTTCTCCCTTCTTCCCTTCCACCCCAGATGGCTACAATTCAGTGTGGATATATATGCATATATGTATGTATATGTACATGTATGTAGATATGTATATCTACATATCTACATACATACATGTATAAATATATTTTCCTAACAAATTCTACTCCTGATCTTTGTTTTATGTTTGTGTGTTTCTCTTATTTCCTATCTCTCCTGACTCCTTCTTCACTTCTGCCAGCTACCTTGCCTTCCTATTGCTTAACCTACTTTACCTTCTAAGGGTCCTTCCTTTATCCTCCCATTCCCATAAATCTAAACCCCTTTCTATATCCCCCTTTGACCTATTCCCACACCCTCCTCTCTAAAAATCCCTCCCTTATCCTTCCAGGGAAGGAAGACTTTTTGCAGCACATGGGATTTGAGCTGACTCTTGAAGGAATCCAGAAACACCAAGAAGTAGTGGAGAACAGGCAGGGCATTTCAGACATGGCAAACAGCCTGAGGAAAGGCACAGAGTCCAGAGATGGAGGCATGCCGTGTGTGAGGAACAACAAAAAAGCCAATGTGACTGGATTTTAGAATACATGGAAGGGAGTAAAATGTGAGAACACCAGTCTAACATATCTGGCTCTCTCTTAGCTAGGAAGGCTCCATCTGCCTCAGGGTTCCAGGGAGCAAACATGAGGGTTTGGGAGTGTTTCTCCTCTGTATCCATTGGCTTGAGCCCCCATCGGATGTTTCCCTCATTATTAGGGACCTGTCCACTTATCCTTTTAACATTAAGTTGCTTTCACAAAGGGATATTTACTTGAAAGATACATCAAGAACATGAACACAAGTATTTCCCCCAGTGCCTCCAGAATATATTCTCCTCTAGGCCCTTTTGGTCTCTGGGGAAGTATGCTGAAAACTTAGCTCACTTCCCACATGGCTTTGGTCCCACCAAGTTCATGTCCCAGATTTGGCACAAATGCCACATAAATTCACAAATTGTTCTCTCAGTGTCTGCTGGCTTGGGACCAGAAGTTGTTTCTCACTCCTTGGAGATTTCACGGCGGCTTAGCTACAAAAATACCTGATGCTGGTGTCCCCTCCAGACCCCTGGAAGGAAGGAAGGGAAGAAGGAAGAAGGGAAAGGAGGGAGGGCGAAAGGAAGGAAGAAGGGGAAGGAGAGGGAGGAAGGAAGGAATTATAGAAGGAAGGAAGGAAGGAAGGAAGGAAGGAAGGAAGGAAGGGAAGAAGGGAATGTGTATAAATAAAGCACTTACATGCCAGATACTGTGCTAGTGCTGAGAATATAAATACAAGCAAAAAAAAAAAAGACAATACCTGCCCACAAAGAGCTTATATTCTGATGGGAGAAGACAACAGCCAAAAAGGAGATGAAAAATGGAGGGAGAGGAGAGACAGATGAAGCCTGCTGACAGAAGCATAGTTTTAAACTCCCCGGGGTTGGGACAGACATGGAGGCAGCCCAGGCTCAGAATCTCCACAAAATACGGGCCCCAGAAGGAATTCACCAAGGAGAGAAGGGCGCTAGGCCTTGCCAGGGATTATCCAGATAAGCGGGCCCTAGAGGTGGGAGGCTATTCTAGGGGGAAGAGGACTCAGACACTGAGAGAAGTTCCAGGATGAGGCAGCAGTGGAGGGAGCGTGGAATCTGAAAATCAGGAACGAGGCTAGGAGGGGACTCCAAGAGTTAAGGAAGCTCATCCCTTTCACAAACAAATGCAGAGGCCAAGGCCTTCCTTGGGCCATGTGGCCTCAGAGTGGACGATGACCTCAGGGCTCTCCTCCTTACAGGATGGACTCTTGGTGGACACCATGAATGAAGGAGTCACTGAATGGAGCCAAAAATATATGGGTGAAGTGGGCAGAGGTGTGGTGTGTGTGTGTGTGTGTGTGTGTGTGTGTGTGTGTGTGTGTGTTGAGACTAGGTTGCTCTATTTCTCCCAAACTGGAAGTACAGCAACCACTCATGGGCTGATTTGCCCAAAAGCTTTGACCAGCTCCATTCCTGACCCGGGCTGGTTAGCCCCTCCTTAGGCAGCCTGGTGGCGAGCCTCCTAGAACCTCATCATTTTGGCAGCAGACTCAGTGTAGACACCAGGTCTGTTTTAGCCCTGCTGAAGGTCAGCCCTCCTGAGATCAGGGGATCTACCAGCCCCAGCCCCCCCCCCCACTTGGAAGCAGGGACTTCAGGCATGTGCTGCCTCGCCCAGCTCCACAGGCCTTTCTGAATGCCTCTAAATCCAAAAAGTCTCCCCTTAACCAGTCCATTAGCCAGATAGATACAGTTATAAAGTGTCCACACATGTTCTACAATTTCTCCCAGGCATTTCCCTTTCATATCAACTCAATTCTCTCAGAAGCAACTCCCCAGCACCCTCCATGCGGAGAGGATGCCTCAGTGGAACAAGCTGAGGGGATCTGGCAATTGTGCAGAATCCCATCGCTCCAGAAATAAAGGAAAGGGGCAGACTGGGAGAGGTTCTAATGCCAAACAGAACATTTTCTGTTTAATCTGGAGGTAGTCACCAGAGTAGATTGAGAAGGGGGTGACGTGGTCAAGCTTGCATTTTAGGACAATCACTTTGGCAGCTGAATGGAGCCTGGACTGAGAGGGGAGAGGCTGGAGGTGGGGGAGACCAACCAGCAGGGTGTTCTAATAGTCTAGATGGGAGGCAATGAGGGTATGCATCAGGATGCATCAGTGGGTGAGTGCATAGAAGAAATGTTGGAAAGGCAGAAACAACTAAATATTTCTTTTTTCCTTAAACCGAATCTCTATTTTTCCACAATTCTCAGTGAATAACCTCACCTTCTTTTGTATCGAGGAGACCAAAACCATCTATTCAGCCTCATGCCTGTTCCCTCACCTTTGCCCCATGACTGTTCCTATTTCCTGCCCCTACTGAGGAAAGGGAGAGACATTTTAAGTGCCTGCTATGAACCAGGCATTGTACTAAGCGCTTTACAAACATCTAATTTGATCCTCACAACAACCCTAGGAGGTAGGTACGAGCTATTATTATCCCCATTTCACAGCTGAGGAAACTGAGGCAAACAGGGTAAAGCAACTTGCCCAGGGTCACACAGTTAGTATGTGTCAGAGGTCAAATTTGAACTCAGGTCTTCTGGACTCCAGGTCCAGGGCACTATCCACTGCACCACTGGTTCTGCTTGTGAGGTGGAAAGGGTGAGAATAGGGAAAAGGAACCAAAGGACCTGAGGTTCAAGGCAAGCCTCTTAGGTCCAGTCCCAAACATTCATTAGGGGAACGGACACCCTCAGCAACTCCCCAACACCTTGAGACGTGGGGCTCACATTTTAAGCCCTTGCTCCCCAGGCATGCTAAGAGGAATCTCAGAAGTCAGCTTTTAAGGGTTTCAGACTCTCTGGTCCAGGATTTATAAATTCCAGTGCCAAAGTGCCAAGGCTATAATGCCAGGACCCATTACCAAAGGTTGGGCATGAAAATTCTCAGGAGGACCTTAGGCATCTGCAAAGATTGCAAAGATGAGAAGTAGGTAAAAAAAAAAAAGCAGATTTAATTAGCACATACTCATTACCAGAAACAGCTTCAGCAGGGGTAGGGACACCTGGAGGGGTCATCTTCAGGCAAAGAGTGATGCCAGAGATTTGGGGGATATACATAGTAACTAAAACAGGGGCAGCATTAGGGTCTTTTCCCAAACCTAGTGAAGGAGCTTAGACCTGCTACCAAATCAGCTCCATGGAGGCAGAGGTAGAGGTACCATTGACTGACAAATAAGGCAGTGCCAGCCTTGGGTCCTGATGTGTTAATTAGGCAACCCTCAGGGACTGGGGAAAGATCCTGATCATGAAGGGGCTAAGTCCTTATGACTGCCACACTGGACACCCAGAGTAGTAGGTGGGCCAAAGATCATTTCAGTCTACGTCTGCTTTCTCATTCTTCCCTTTAGTCTCAATGGGACTTTTTTTTAACCTCTTTGAAGTTCTGTTCTTCCAGCCTTCTCACCCTGGAAGACATTTCCTCCCCCTAGGGTTCCATCATCTCCTTAGTGAATTTCTCCCAGAACCTCCATTTTGATGAAGTACGCAGGCCAGCCATGTTCACTCCCACACTTCTTTCCCAGCTCTGCTCCTTATTCTTTGACCTTCTCCACTGTTCCCTATTGTGGTACCCCCAAAGCCACCCTCTTCTGCTTTTCAGCTCCTTCTTAAGTGTTGTCTTCCCCATTAGACTGTCAGCTTCTCGAGGGCAGGGTCTTTTTGCTTGTATTTCTATCCCTAGCACTTTTACAGTGACCAGTACATAGTAAGTGCTTAATAATTGCTTGTCAACTTGATTACACAAACTGAATATGACACTCTTGCAGTTTATGGGCAGCTAGTTGGGACAGTGGATAGAATGCAGGGCCTGAAGTCAGGAAGACTCATCTTCCTGAATTCAAATACAGCCTAGCTGTGTGAACCTGGGCAAGTCACTTCATCCTGTTTGCCTCAGTTTCTTCATCTATAAAATGAAATGGAGAAGGAAATGACAAACCACTTCAATATCTTTGCTAAGAAAACCCCAAATGGGGTTATGAAGAGTTGAACATGACTGAAATGACTGAGCAAGGCACTTTGCTAAGAGGTGGGGACACAAAATGAGGCAAAAGATAGTTCCTGCCCTTCAGGAGCTTACAATCTAACAGGGAAGATAAGATGCAAAAAAAAAATATACAAAACATGCTATAGGCAAGATAAATAGAAAATAATTAATGGATGGAAGGCACTAGAATTAAGGACTGTTGAATTGGATTGGTTCCTAATTTTTAATATAGTAACAAACTGTATTTGTTGGCCTGGACCTTTGCTCATACCATGCTGGACTCCTGGACTCTACTCTCTTTCCCTTTGCCTGCTGAATGACTACCCGTCAAACTCAACTCAAATACTGCCTACTGTAGGAAGGCCCCCATGATTCCTAACCAGTAACAATAATCTCTTTCAGATCTCATACATCTCCACATGACTTTGGGACCTCTCCCTACTTTTCAGGTTTGTTATATTGTTTGGAATAATCAGCCAATTTAAAATCTTGTCCTGAGCCCCCACCAGTGCCATTTCTTTACCATATCATAGAAAGAGACATTAAGCCAAGAAGCAAAAGACATTAAGGTAGAAAAGCAAGGTAAACATGGAATTGAATCAGGCAGCAAAAGGTCTCTGCATCCATACACAAAATAGATGCCATTTCCCATTACTCCATGGAAGTGGCATCAGTATTCCTCCTTATTTCCCCTGTTTTCCTTGCCCTAGAAGGAGAAGGATGCCATTAGTTCAGCCTCAGTTGCACCATGGCAAAGGTGAGGATCTAATACCGTCTGACTCTTAAAATTTCTTTCTTTCCAGGTTTAGGGAGTTAGGCCATAGCAGCAGTGATGCCCTGGAATCCGGTTCTTTCTCAGTGTGGCTCTGGAACCATCATGCCACAGCCAAGCTACCACTCTATGCTGCTCCTCCTGTGTTTTTCCATGCCCTCTAAATCCCCTGCCAGCTTCTCCTCTCCCCAGCTGCCCACAGTTCTCACACTCTTCATGGGTCCCTGTTCTCTTGATCCCTCTTCTCTCTTGATATGCTTTTTCTCATCCAAGTTTGAATTAAGGGCAGGGGCCATCTCTGCCTACATTACATAATATTGGATATTTCTATGTTTTCTATATTTGTATCTCACCACCCTCCCAGATGATTAGCTCTCTGAAAGCATTTGTAGCACAGTGAAGAGAGCACAGGATTCCAGGTCAGAGAATTTGGTTCTGGCTCTGCCATCAGGGTAACTTTGGGTAAGTCATCTGACTTCTCTGAGTCTCTGTTTCCTCTTCTGTAAAATGGGGGTGAGTAGAAGTGAGTGCTGAAGTCCTTTAGATCTTGAGCTATGAACTAGGAAGAGCAGGGATCCTTACAAGCCTGGGATTCTTCCTCCCCCAAAACAGTGCTCTGTACACAGTAATATCTATTGAATGAATGAATTAATGTCAGCACTCATGATGAAGGCACTTTATTGGTGCAAAGATGAGAGGAACAGAGAGGTGAGCTGAGAATTACAAGTGGGCAAATCCACTGTGCGTAGACTAGCGTGATGCCTGATTTCTTACAGCTCCACCTTGGCAGCACAGTTCATTTAGGGGTCTTCTAACTGGATTGCTCTTGAGTGACATCATAGCTGGTACCATGGCAACACCCAGCTATGCCTTTGGGCAAGCCGAAGTCCCCTCCCCCCTTCTTCCTCCCTCTCCTCCATCCATCCCCACTAGCTAAAAGGTCAAAGAGACAGACAGGAAGGAAGCATTCAGAAAGAAGGAGAGCACTTGTCCTGAATTTGTAGTCAAGAGGGAGCCAGGTGAGGCTGCTGCTCCTATTGCGGGCATGATGGGGAGATTTGTCCCCATCTGCTGAGGATTCATGCCTCCTCTCCCCTGTCTATCATCCCAGGATAATTCCCTGGGAGCAAGAAATGAGATAGGTAAAGGTCATTTTCAACACATGTGGATGGCCACATGGCTATATACAGAAAGGTATTAAGGAGTCCAGCCTCTGACCCCAGATCCTGTTAAGGGGGGTAAATTAGGGAGTGTGATTGGCTTTGAGAGGTATCTTCTCTTAGGTAAATCTATGCAGGGAAACTCTTAAGTCTGTTGGCTCTAGAGAGGACCTTAGAAATCATTTACTTCAGGTATAGTGAAAAGAGCCCTGACTAGAGTCTAAAGGACCTGGGTTCAAATCTAGCCTCAAATCCTGTTGTTTGACCAACAATAAGTCAGTTCATCTCCATGGCTTCAGTTTCCTCATCTGTAAAGTGATGGTCCAGATGGCCTCTGAAGTTCCTTCCAGGACTAGATCCGGTCCCAGAGAGGGTGACTTGCCTCCTTTCACACACAGCAAGGTCATAACAGACCAAGACTTGGCTCTCCTGAGTCCCAAGCCCTATTTTCTTGCTTCTTTGCCTTGGTGCCCTTATGAAATTATAAAGAGAAGTCTTTTATTCAAAAGTAGAGAGAGTTGCCTTCTCCAGATTCAGGTGTGGGAAGTGATTTCTCTTATGCAAATGTAGGCAGGTGTCTTTTCTTATGCAAATGTAGGCAGGTTTCTTCCTTTATGCAAATGTAGGGAGGAGCCTTTGATAATCACATCTTTGAATTCCCCCACAACAACCCCAAGGGGTAGATAATAGTAGTGATAATAGCTGACATTTATATTGCGATTTAAAGTTGGCACAGCACTGTATACATTATCTCATTTGATCTTGGCTGCAATCATATGTAGGGAGTGCTGGTAATATGCCCACCTCACAGATAAAGGGGCTAGAGGGCTCTGAGAGAGGAAGCAACTTGCCCAAGGTTGTTGGTTGGTTAATTGGTTGTTGTCCTTCATTCTTGAAGAGGACCAAAATGACTTTGCTACGCTAGAGTCAGAATTCCGTGTGTCCGACTGTGGCTGATCAGACCAATTCGAGTTCGGAATGCTCTACCATAGGCTGGGCACAAATAGTCCAAGTGAACATTTGGGGTGGATACTCCAAACTTGGGCATTGAGTGTTTCCTTTGAGCTGTCTCAATTCTGCTTTGCTCATGGAGCACAGCACCTTTCTCTGATGTGGGCATGCCATGCTGGGTGGTCCTGTGCCAGTGTCTCCCATACCACACAATCAATTCCAAAGTTCTTCAGAGAGACTTTGAGATGGTCCTTGTATCGCTTCCTCTGACCACCATGTGAGCACTTGCCCTGAGTGAGTTCTCCATAAAATAGTCTTTTAGGCAAGCTTAGGTTTGGCATTTGAACAATGTGGCCAGCCCACTGAAGTTGCTCTCTCTGCAGTAGAGTTTGAATACTTGGCCATTCAACTCAAGAAAGGCCCTCAGTGTCTGGTACCTTATCCTGCCAGGTGATCTTCAGAATCTTCCTTAGACAATTCAAATGGAAGTGATTCAGTTTCCTGGCATGGTGCTGGTACACTGTCCAGGTTTCACAGACATACAACAATGAGGTCAGCACAACAGCTCTGCAGACCTATGGTTCCATAGTCAGTCTAATACCTCTTCCCTCCCACACTTCAGAGCCTTGGGGCAGCTAGGTGGCCTAGTGGATAGAGCACTGGCCCTAAGTTCACATGCAGCCTCAGACACTAGTTATGTGACTCTGGGCAAGTCACTTAACCCTAAAATGCATATACAGAAGATGTGCAAATGGGGTGCTGCCAGTGCAAAAAGCTCATCTCTAACCCAATTAACTAATCAATTAGAAAGCCTTTATCAAGATGTGACTAAGTTCAAGAACTTAGAGAAATTGGCTTCAGAGCTCAGGCAGACCTGGTTTGCAATCCCTCCTCTGCCAAATGCTGTCTGTGACCCTGGGCTTAGACAGACCATCAGTGCCTCACGTTACTCTCAGTCTATAAGGCACTGGTCTGCATTAATAAAGTGAGTTTTCACACCCTACACAAATGAAATCAGAGGTATGGCTTTTAAAAATATGTTGGGAGCTGAAAGTGAAAAGACAAAAATGAAACATTCCTTTGCAGACTTCAAGGAGCCAACATTCTATTCTGAGACAAATGTAAGGATATCATTTCTTAGGTAAATGTATGGAACTGAGAATGTAGTGTGCTAATAAAGCACTGCTACTTGCTTGGGGGTTGTTGTTCAGTCACATTTGATTCTCCATGATCCCATGGACCACAGCATGCCAATACTGTCCATGCAGTTTTCTTAGCAAAGATACTGGACTGGTTTGTCATTAATTTCTCCACTGGATTTTAGGCAAAGGTTAAGTGACTTGCCCAGGGTCACACAGCTAAGAGGTATCTGAGGATGCTTACTATGGCAATATTCCAAGAGGAAGGTAATGATAGTCTACACCGGGGCAGGGGCGATACCAGAGGAGAGAAAAAGGGGCCAAGAGAAGTTCATAAAGGTAGAAACAATGGAGCTTGATAATTGATAGGATATGGTGGGTGAGAGATAGTGAGGATCGCTATTGACATTGTATTTGGGGGGCAGCTAGGTGATACAGTGAGTAGCGCACCAGGCCTAGAGTCAGGCGGGCCTGAGTTCAAATCTGTCCTCAGACACTTGACACACGTACTAGCTATGTTTCCTTGGGCAAGTCACTTAACCCCAATCGCCCTGCCTTCACCCCCTCAAAAATAAAACAACACCAAACATTGTATTTGGGCATATCATTGTTGTTTATATGGGCTTTGGTGGGCTAGTCTGGGAACCAAGTAGATGAAGAATGTCTAGGCTGTGATATATGTTTAGATGGACAATCTTGGACTGGTACTCCAAATGGATGATGAATGGGGCCTAAAACTGAACAGGAGGAGGAGGAGGGGGGTGGGCTGGATTGCTTTTGAGAAACTGCAAAATTCTTTTAAAGACCCCAAGTGACTCCCTGAAGAGAAGGGCCATCTTTTTAATACCAATAGCTTATCCATGTTGTTGTCTGGCTGTGCCTTGTGGAAGACTCCAATCTCTGAAGAATTCGTTCCTATTTAGTTAGTTACCTTTTCCAGTTCTCATGAACATTATTCCTTTGTTTCTCAGAGCTATCCCTTCAAATCAAGAATTCTAAACCTTCTTGTGTTTGCAGACCCCTCTGGTGAATCTGATAGATCCATTTTCAGAATAATGTTCTTAAATACATAAAATAAAATTTAAAGTATTACATAGAAAAAAAGAAACAATTATATCGAAATAAAGTTGTAATTTTTTCCCAAGTTCACGGACAGCCTGAAATCAATCCAAGATTAAGAACCACTGGTTTAGCCTTTTCAGATCCTCAAAAAATTAAATTCTGGTCTCGCCTTCCCCTCCCTTGATTTCTCTGGCTATCCCATTAGCCCTTTATAATTATCTGGAAAGTTCAACCCTGGGTCACTCAGTCTCTTTCTTTGATTTCGGGAGTTGAGGACTCTCATGCTAACTAAGGCCTTGGCTACTTGGGGAGTTACATGTGTCCTCAGAAATGAGGATCATGCAGGAGATAATACAGAGGCACAATGTGGTAGGAAGCAGGCTGCCATACAGAGCAAATAAGGAACTGAGAAGAGCTGGAATAAAGGGTGCCATTAATATAAAGGTATAAAGGAAAGAGATGATGGGCTAGTCACATGACAAGAAGGATGATGATGGCAATGAACAGCCCATGGGCTCAATGATTGTCTTCTTGGTAAAAAGGAAAATAAAGGAAAACCCTCAGCATATTGGGTACCACCTCCATTCCTTCCACCCCTCGATGGAGAAAAGTTACACAGGATGGGGATAGAAGGATAAGTCACCACCTGATCACTGTACAACCATAACAAGGTCTTGTGGTCTCTGTTACCCCCATTTCCTTAATGAGAAAATTGAGGCTCTGAGGCAAGTAACTTCTGCCATCACACAACTAGTAAGTGTTAGAGGCCCGGTCTCCTTCACCAGAACTCTAACACTCTTCTCCATATTGCCTTCTAGATCCCTGAAGGTACAACCTATTGGCCTTAGGGAGCATATGCTATAGATGTCCCTTGCCTTCCTCCCCACTCCATCCCATTGAAAGCCATGGGGACCAACCCATCCTGGCTATACTGAAGACCAAATGAATCAGAAACCCAGGCACAAGGTGCCGCGGGGTTGGGGGGTGGGGCTCCATTCTCTTGGCAACATCTGCTCCTATTTTCCAGGCGTGAGCTGATGCGTATCCAGCCAGTCTCTGAAAGGCCCAGGCTATGGTGAAGAGAAATGAAGACTGCCATGGCAACAAGCCCTTCTCAGGAGGAGTCCTACAATTTGGTGTTTCTGGTGATGCCTGAATGACGGCCTTTCATGGGCTCTTAGGACTTGGCTCAGAGTCCAGTCTCAGAAAGACAAAAGTACCTGACAACCAACAGCCGTGTTCAGCTTTCCCAAGCCGCCACTCTGATCAATGGCTTCCCTTGACTCTGTGATGCCCATAGACCTTCTGATCTATGGACATGCCATCAACAGCTATCACAGCACAGGAAGAACTAAGCACAAATATAGGATTGGAAGAGTCTCCCATCTGTTCCATTCTCTCCATGAAGCCACCACCCTAATTCAGGCCTCTGTTACCTCTGGACTATTGCAATATGTGGTCTCTCTCTGCCTCCAGTCTCGTACTCCTCTAATTCATCCTCTCCACAGCTGCCAGACTGATACTCCTAAAGCACAGGTCTGGTCATATAACTTCCCATTCCCCCTGAAAATGATTCAGCGTCTCTCTGCTAACTTCAAGATAAGAGCCAGAGGACCTGCATTCAAATCCTGCCTTTGATGATCCCCTCTGTGCCCTTGGGAAAATCATTTTCCCTTTCTGGGCCCCAGTTCCTCAACTATAAAATGATGGGGTCAGACTAGATAGCCTCTGAGGTCCTTTCCAAGTCTAAATCTATGATTCCACCACCATCTTTCTAGACTATCCACACATTATTTTTCCTCACCTTTGTTTTGTTCCTGGCTTGTTTGCTGTTCTCTGTGCTCAGCTATATTCCATCTCCCACTGCCATGCTCGTGCCAGGCCTGGAAGACTCTCCCTTTTGGAACCCATTGTTTCATTCAAAGCTCATTCAGCTCAGTTTCCACAGCTTGAAAGAAGATTTTCCTGAACCGTCAGGTATGGTTTACCATTTGTGTTTACTTATCTGGGGTTATGTTGCATCCTTTAGCAGAATGTAAGCACCTTGAGGGCCAGGACTATTTCTACTCTTGTTCATGTATCGCTAGCCCCATACACAGTAGGTACTTGTCACAGGGAATTGGCAGCATGGCGTGTAGGAAGGCACTCTGAACCTAGAAGCTACGCCGTAGACCAGAGGTCAATACTCCTTTTCAGTGAGGTGGAACCAAAATGATAAAACCTGGTTTTCAGGTACACAGCACAATATCTCCAGGCACATAGTAGGGGCTTGACAAAAACTTGTCGATTGATCGCTAAGGTATAATAAGCACGCTGAGAGTCAGGAACCTGGGGCAGACAGTGTCAACTCTTGTGAGCTAGGGGAGAGGCGGTGTCCTTCAGCTGGAGCAGTGGCCGTAAGATTTAGTACTAGAAGTACTTTTGTTTAGTACTTGTCTCCTCCAAACCTGTTCTCTTACAGATGAGGAAACTGAGGCAGATGGGAAGGAACTTAAGATCAGATAGTCAATTACTGGCAGGTCTTGGATTTAGAACCTGGATCCTGTCAGAATAGAATCGGAAGGCAGGAATTCGGGTCCTGGAGTTCAAAGAACCAAGCCATCAGGTAGGACAGAACCAGACGGAGGACAGCTTATGTGTTCAGTCAAGGCAGCAAGCATTTTATTCAGCACCTACAACGACCTGGGCACTGAGAATGCAAAGACAAAAACTAAACCCAGTCCCTGCCCTCAATAAGCTTGTATTCTATTGGGCAGGGGAGGTATGACATTCATATAAGTAAATATATATGTAAGTAAATATATAATATGTAAGTAAATAAATAGTAGAGCATAAGTAAATATATAATAAGTACAGGTAATTAAATATATAATAATTCGAGGTTGTTGTTACTGTGTTTGTACTTCGTTCTTGAAGAGGATCATGGCATCAGGGAAATGATGACATGCCTTGCAATTGACTCTGATTTGAGTGAGGGAGGGCTGTGCATGGTCACCACCCTCGCTTTCTCCTCCAGAGCCTGATATTAATAATTTGGAGAGAGAGAATGTTAATAACTGGGGGATAAGGAAAAACTCCCCAAATAGTAGCACCTGAGGTTGAGCCTTGAAGGAAGCTGAGAACTCTTTGTTTTGGCCAGGCAATGAAAGTTAAGTGACTTGCCCAGAGTCACACAGCTAGTAAGTATTGTATCTGAGGTCAAATTTGAACTCAGGTCCTCCTGACTCCAGGGCCAGTGCTTGATCTACTGCACCACCTAGCTGCCCCCAAAGCTGAGGACGCTTGAGACAGATATATCAAATGCCTGGAGCCGCACACAGGTCACCCCACACCGGAGGGAATTGGGAAATGTTTAATAAAATAAACAAAAATATAGCAAAATAGAGATAGCATTATATTTTAAAACAAAGTCAAGATGTAACCCGCAGAATTCTTATGTACAGATTAGGAGCCCTCTTTTCAGTTTGATGTTGACATTACCACTAAGAGGTAGCTACTGGGTTTGGAGTAAAAAAGACCCAAGTTCAAATCACGCCTCAGGCACTTACTAGCTGTTTGACTCTGGGCAAACCAATTAAGCTGCCGGTCTCACTTCCTTCCTCTCTAAAAGAGGGGATATTAAAAGCACCAACCTCCCCGGGGGTATTATGAGGATCGAATATATGTGAAAGTGCTTTGACAACCTTAAACTACTATAAATGTGAGGAATTAGAGATGAGACAGGAATACATTCAAGGCATGAGAGACAGTCTGTGCAAATGCACAGAGGTGCGAACACTAGGTCATTTTGGCCAAAACCTAGAATATGTGAGGGAAAAAAAATATGAACTTGGTCTGGAAAGAAAAGCTGGAGCAAGTTTATAAAGATCTTTAAAGGCCGAATTGTACAGTTTGTGTTTTATCTTAGAGGTAATAGGGAGTCACTGAAAATTCTTGAGCAGGAGAGAGACACGATCCGATTTGCCCTGTAAGACTCTTTGCCAAAATAAAATTATTTTGGCAGCTGGGTAGAGAATAGGTTGGAGAGAACAGATACTGGTAGCAGGGAAACCTATTGGAAGGAGGTTATTTTAGGAGGATAGGCGAGAGGTGATGGACGAAGGCCTAAATTAGGAATGGTGACCATGTGAGGGAAGAGGAGCAGATGCAAAAGATACAGTGGAGGGATGAGCAGCAAGACTGGGCGATGGATTGACAAGGGGGTGGGAGGGAAGGGGAAGGGAGAGGGAAGAATTCAGAACAACTCCAAGGTTGCCAACCTTAAAGACTAGAAGGGTGGTGACACCCCCAAAAATAGGGAAGTTTGGAGGAGGAATAGATTTAGATGAGAAGATAAGTTTTATTCGGGAGATGCTGAGTTTAAGTGAGATGCCTAAGGAACATCCAGGTGGTATTAGTTTTCCCGCATTGCACTCTGTTCCTTCTTGCCAGGCTCGCTTGAGTTCAGTCCCTAGATCTCCTCAGCACTGTGGTCTAGACTGGAATCCTCATTAGGCTAAGATAAATCAGTGCTCACCACTAGTCCAGGGATCAGGCATGGAGATTTCATCTGCTCTGGGTACAGCAGGGAAAGAGGAGACTTTGTTCTATTCAAGGGAGAGTGATGGACAATGGACGGGCATCTCCAGCTAGCCTTCCTGATGGACTGAACGTGAGCTTCAAGGAGCACAGAGACCCCTGAACTTGGGCCTTCTCCATTTCTGAACAAGTTAAATTATGGAAGTTTGCTCTGTGACCTCGGGCAAGTCACTCCCCATCTGGGGACTTTGGTTCTCTTGCCTTTTAAATAATAGAGATGTGACTAGATGATTTTCAAGGCCCCTCCCAGCTCTGACATCCTGTGTTCTAAGGGCCCTCCCAGTTCTGACATCCTGTGTTCCAAGGGCCCTCCCAGCTCTGACATCCTCTGTTCTAAGTGTCTTCCCAGCTCTGACATCCTGTGTTCTAAGGCTTCTCCCAGCTCTGACATTCTGTGTTCTAAGGGCCCTCCCAGCTCTGACATTCTGTGTTCTAGGGCCCTTCCAGCTCTGACATTCTGTGTTCTAGGGCCCTTCCAGCTCTGACATCCTGTGTTCTAAGGGCCCTCCCAGCTTTGTTTTAGGGGCCTCCAAGCTCTGACATCCTGTGTCATCAAGGAACTGTGGTATAGTAGACAGGGCACTGAACTTAGAATCAGGAAAACCTGGTTTCAAATACTGATGTATTTTCTGTGTGATCCTGAGCAAATCATTTACCCTCTCTGTGCAAGTTACAAGTTTCCTTACTTGTAAAATGAGAAGGTAAGCTCAATGGTCTCTCAGGTCTCTTCCAGATCTAAATCTATGATTCTACGTTCTAAGTTCCCTCCCAGCTCTAAAGGGTCTAGGTTCTTGGGCCCCTTCCAGCTCAAACATTCTGTGCTCCAATATCCATTTTAGCATTGACATTCTATGTTCTCAGATCCCTTCCAGTTCAGACAGTGTGTTCTAGTGTTCCTTCCAATTTTGTCATCGTGTGCTCTAAGACCTTGTCCATTTCTGATATTCTATGCTCTAAGGTCCCTCCCAGCTCTGCCATTCTGTGTTCTAATATAATATTCCACATGCTAATAAGCATTATATGAGTGTTACCTACAAGAGAGGGAGACACAAAAGGAATTTCCTTCAAAAGGATTTGAATACTTACTTTCATTCTTCTTTTCTTTCTTTTTGATGTATCTATTTTTAAAGCTTTGGAGGAGAATCAGGTGCAAAAGGAATCACTCCAGTGCCTGGGACTTTCTTTTTCACTGGAGCAGCCCCCTCTCCTTCCTTCTCTGAAAAGCCACCTGTTTCTGGCTCCAGCACCTGCCCTGAGCACCCTCCGCCTCCTGGCTGGGCTGGGGGCTAGGGAGGCCCCATAATGAGGGTGCAGAAAGACATGCTCCTGAGTTTAGGAGAGTTCTAAAGCTAGGATGCTGCCCTTGCCTATTGATTTATATGGAAGGTGTGAGTTTGGCAGATCTAGCATGAGAAACAGGCCAGTGCCCACACCAAACAGCCTCCTTTTCTCAACCTGCTATTCAAATTAGGTGAGATCATCAGACTTAGGGCTGGAAGGGACCTTAGAGATGACCTAGTGTGATGCCTTCATTTTACAGAGAAGTAAACTAGGAACAGTTGGTGTCACAGAAAAGGATTTTCAGGGACCAAAGACCCTTGACTTCCAGGTCCAGCTCTGATACTCTGGAGCTCATTCTTAGATGCATACATGTGGGTTTACACACACACACACACACACACACACACACACACAGACACAGACATATATATATATATATATATATATATATACACACATATACATATATATGCATCGCATACATACCTACTGTGCAGCTAGGCAGTGCAGTGGATAGAGCGCCAGGCCTGGAGTCAGAAGATCTGAGTCTAACTGCAGCCTCAGACACTTACTGGCTGTGTGACCCTGGGCAAATCACTTAACCCTGTTTGCCTCAGTTTCCTCAACTGTAAAATAAGCTGGAGAAGGAAATGGCAAACCACTCCAGTATTTTTGCCAAGAAAACCCCTAATGGGGCCACCAGGAACTGAACACAACCGAAATGATTCAACAACAAAGCGTATGTATTGTATGCAATATTGATATACATACATACGTGTGTGCATTTGTAGACTGGTTTGATCCTTATAAAAGACCCTTTCCCCTCCATTGTCCTTTTAAATATCCCCTCCCCCTCTCTTCCTTAATATACAACTACGCCATGTTCACAGAGTTCTGAAGGACAAAGAAACCAGCAATCAATTCAGTTCGATTCAATACAAATCAATTTTTAAAAAAATTGCAGAAAGCCCAAACAATCAGCTGCCACTTGATTTAAGCGTTTGATAGAACAAATATTTAAGATGATACCATGGACCAGGCACCAGGCATACCAAGGCAAAAACTGAATAAGCCCTCAGAGATCTTATTAAGGGGGAAGAGAGCAGCAAGAGAGGGGTGAGTGGCAGGTGATCAGAGACAATGTGATGAACTCACAGAGTGTGAGCCTTTGTGTGGAAGAGTGGGTAGGACAACAGACTGGTAGTCAGGAAGACCTTGGTTCAAATCCCACCCTGTGTCACCCTGGGCAAGTCACTCAAACTCCCTGGATCTCAGTTTCCTTAAAGAGTCCATGACCTCTAAAGTTCTTTCCAGCCCTAGAGCAATGATCCTATGAACATCCATACCCCTCTGATAGAGGCAGGGACATAGCCATTGGCATTTTGATTAAAGGACAAAAGAAACCTGCTGATTAAGCCTCAGGGCAACTCAGATGAATTGATGGGTTTGGAGCCACTCCTTGGCATCTCCTAGGGAACTAGGTTTCCATGATCGAGACTACCTACAAGATGACTTTAGCTCAGACTCTAAGGAGAAAGAACTTTTGGGATAGGCATCCTCTACTTCCCTTGGGTTGCTCTATAAAAGAGAAAGCCAATAGATTTGCTTGGTCCTGTTGGCTTCTTTACCCATTTTGCCTCTCCTGGAGAGGCAAAGTACAGCAGAGCTAAGAGCACTCATGGGTCCTGGTGGGAGTGGAGGTGGGGGTAGGGAACGGGATCCCTTCAAGTAGTCACTAACAGCTGCCTTGGGGCAGAAGCACATAGGAGTTCTGTGTACTCAATCATGAAACCAGAGAGAAGGGTTTGTGTCTGACTTCTGACTTTCTTTCTCCCTTTCTAAGCATAAATCAGAGACCCAGAGACCAGAGAGTTGACCTCCTGGACCAAGAGATGACCACAGTTGGGGCAATGGTAGAATATCCTGGAGAAGCACAGAAGAATTCTCTTCTCTCCAGGCGCTCACCCACCTGGCCCCAAAGAGGAATCCATGGACAAGGTCATCCCTAAACCATAACTACCTAGTTAAAGGAAGGGGATTCTTGGGCAGACATCTCAAAAATCAGTTTTCTAGCAAGAGAAGAAAGATTTCTTGTACAGTACCAGCCTCCAAGATTATCTCAAGGCTGACCCCTAGTTCAAGAATTTGATCTGGTGTCCTACGTAGTGTTCCTCTTAGAGAAAGAAAAGGAACACTAGTGCCCCGATACTGGAGGTGCGAAAAGGGACTAGAGCCATGACATGGGGAGATAAAGCATCTGTATATTATCCCCTATTATCATGAGTTATTTGGACAATATAAGGAAAAGGGCTGTCTGTACATCAGCCCCAAAGATGGTGTGCTTTCTGGGGGGAATCCAAACCGAGGAGTAGTAATGCAAGTCTTGGAAGGACTGGCCAGGATCTAGGGATGCACCAAATGTTGGGTCGTTATCCTATTGGCAACCCAAGTTCAGTTCTCTTCTGAGGAAAACGTAAACCATGCCAAAGCAGGACTTTAGGACCTTGGAAGAGAAATGGGATTTGCTGGAGTGGGAGAATTGTGTTGATTGTTTATGGGCTACTGTGAATCTTTATGGGCTTTTGGAGTCTTTTGTGTCTTCTGCTTTCGCTATAGTGTGAAATAAAAACTGCACTGTATTTAAAATGATTTTAAAACTTCGAGTGTTTGTATGGGAACTGGGGACCTTGTTACATTTGTGGAAACTTAGACATAAACTATGCATAAGTTATATTTGGGGACAATAAATCGGACTGATTCTAGGTGGGCCAAGAGCTTGGCAAGCCCTGGGTCACTGGTTATGTATTCTAATGGGAGGTGTATATGGTATCTATGAAGATAAGGAAGTAACAGGAGGAGGAAGAGTGTATTAACAAGTCTGGGGACCAGGGAGGCTTCCCAGAGGAAGTAATATCTAAAGGAACATAATTCTGAGAAGAAAGATGAGACCAAATAACATTTCAGGAGTGGAAGAATGGCTTATAATACTCTATCCTCTGCACTCCCACTGATCATTGTGAATGTCTTGCTTTGTTCCATACTCCTTACCATACTAATATCTAAGATCCCATTTTTGTGTAAGGGGGCAGTCCTAGGTTATCAATAACCAACAAGCATTTCTTGAGCACCTACTGTGTGCCAAGAACCATACCAAGATAAAGGCAACTTCTCAATTTCATCATAGTTCAGCAAATATTTAAATGCAACAACTGGTCCATGTCCAACTAGACCTGATGAGAAGGCAGTGATCTCAGAAGACATTGTCTTGTAGTCAGTACAATTTGTTGAATGTGAGGCACAAACTCATCATCGAGTGCCTTCTTAATGGTACTATATGTGCCTGGGACTCAGAACAGCAGGACAGGCATGACAAAATTTGCTAAGGAGCCACATATGGGACATATGGGAGGCCTTAAGCCAGAGCTGTGTGGCTTTCCTACAGGGACAGTTAGGTCTGGTGCTTTTCTTCTCTCTGCTCAAACTCAATTGTACCATGTCCACAGAATTCTGAGGATTGATTTAAGAGTACCTCAACTTAATGCAACATTTATTAAGCATCTGCTATATGCACAGCACTATGCAAGGTTCTGAGGGGGACACAAAATTTGGAACAGTGCAAGTGCAAAAGCTCTAACCCTCTTCTAGCAGAGCGACTACACACATGGTTTTCTTTCTTCTATGATTCAGCTCTATAGCTGCCCCTGTCGTGTTAATTACTACTTTGTGACAAACCCTCGGAATAAAAAGGTAAAGTAGATACGGTGCTTACCTTCCTTATATTTCTCTCCAAAGTCTCTCCCCTTCCTAACTTCCCTGTTTCAGTCAAGGGCACCACCAGTTCCAGTTACCCAGGTTCACAATCTCAGAGTCATCCTTGACTCTCTCATCCCCTATATCTCATCAGTTTCAAATCTTGTCACTTTTACCTCCACAACATCCCTCCAATCAGCCCCCTTTTCTTCACTCACACAGTTACCAGTCTAGTTCAGCTCCCCCTTACTTCTCTCCTGGATAATTGAAATACCATCCTAATGCCTCTCCCTGATTCCAGTCTCACTCATCTCCAAGCCATCCTCCACAGATGTACCAAAATCATCTTCTTAAGACACAGGTCTGACCATGTCATTACCCCACTCAAGAATCTTCAGTGTTTTCCTATCTCTAGGAGGAAGTATAAACTCCTCAGCTCAACATTTAAATAGGCTCTTCAGATTCAAGATTGATTTCATTTAAGATCCCCCTCACAGCCCTTACATTTCAACCAAACTTGTCTATTTTCGCCCATACTCAACATTCCATTTCCCACCTCCATGCTTTTGTATAGACCTTCCTCCCTTCTCCCTCCAAGAATCTTCGCTTCCTTTAATGTTCAGCTCAGGTGCCACCTCCTCCAGGAAGCCTTCCCCATGCACCTCAGTTGTTGGTATTCTTCCCCTCCTGAAAATAGGATCCTGAAGTTCTAGAAATAGCAATGAGGCCAGCCCCCTGATTTTACATATGAGGAAACTGAGTCCCAGAGAGGTGAAGTATATTTTTCATTTACTTAGCTGTGTCCATGTTGCAGCTTCGTAACAAGATGTAATCTCCTTGAGCTAAAGGGTAGAGGCTTTTTCTTTTTTAGTCTATATTCCAGCGCTCAGCATGGTCCCTCACATAAAGTTGGTGCTTGATAGCTAGGTGGTGAAGTGGGTAGAGTGTAGAGCCTGGATTCAGGAAGACTCATCTTCTTGAGTTCAAATCTGGCCTCAGACACTTACTAGCTGGGCCTGACCCTGGGCAAGACACTAAGTTACTTAGCCATGTTTGACTCAATTTCCTCATCCATAAAATGTCCTGGTGAAGGAAATGGCAAATCAGTTCAGTATCTTTCCCAAGAAAACTCCAAATGGGGTCATGAAGAATAGGATATGACTGAAACAACTGAACAACAAATATGTGTGTGGAAACAACTGAATGACAAATGTGTGTATGTGTGCGTCTATGTATGTGTGTCTGTGTGTGTGTCTGTGTGTGAAATCAATGAGTTAAGAAAATGAATCTTCTGTTCTACTTCTCTCTTGACGGAAGTCCCTAATTGCTCTCTGCCCCCTACTCCCCAAAAAACCAAAACAAAACAAACAAGACAAACAAACAAAAAGCAAAAACATAATCAATAAGAAAAAGAATCCTCAGTAAAATCCCACATAAAGCTTTCAGGTTTGCAAAATGCTTTCCTCAAAACAAGCCCGTGAAGCTAGGTCATGCAAATGTTATTATTCTTATGTTCCAGAAGAGGGAGAGGAGGCCTACTGGACATGTTAAGTGACTTGCCTACGAGTCCCACAACTCTTGAGTGTATTTGTGCTTCCCAACCTAGCTCTCCTGGGCCCCTAGCCACCACTCAAAGCTCCTGCTATGTGCTAGTTCCTCTTAAACTGTCTGTCACCCACCAACCTCAAGTCTTCAGTCTCACTCAAGGCAGCCATTCTTGGGAGAAAGGAAAAAAAGTATTGACTTTACACCAGGAATTTCCTCATAGGAGTGAAATCACAGATCTAACTAAACCAAAGAAAAGGGAAAGGAGAAGGGGAACCAGCCTTAAAGGCAATGTCAAATCCATTCATTCTGTAGATGCAAGATCTTGGGACCCTGGTAGAGGGAGTGATTTACCCAAGGTCACATAGGTACTAATGTGGCAAAATTGGCACTAGATTCTTGGTATCCAGGAATCCAGACTTCAAATTTTAGTGTTCTTTGACTCTGGACAAAACTGTTAGAGGTTTCTTTCCTTCATCCTCCTGGTTCTCTGTGCACCTATAACTTTGGACTATGCCTTTGGGAATAACCATTGCCCCCATGGAGAGCTTGCATATAACCCATAATAAAGGGTTAGCTGAAAGCAGGATGTGACTGCTCCATTAACCCCTTGAGATTACTTCCTATCTAGCCAGAGGGTCCGGAGGAGGCAAAAAGGTAGAAGACATCCTCTGTCACCCGGTGAGGATCCCAAGGGGGATATTGCTCTCTAGTACAATGTTTTGTGGCTGGAAGGAGACTGAGTTGGGAGTCCTCGCATCATAGGCTATCAAGCTTGCAAGGGACCACAGAAGCCGGCCAGCCTAACCCCCTCGTTTTACAAATGAAGACCCTCAGGACTGGGGCAAGGAAAGGTGGGGTTTGAAGTGACTGGTCTGGCATCACATAAGTTGGGATTCAAGCCCAGATTCTCTGACTTTAGAGTGAGGTTCTTTCGGAGAACTATGCTAAGCACCATACCAAAATAAAGACAACTTCGCAATTTCATTATATTTCAGCAAACTTTTAAATGCAACAGCTAGGTTGCCCTATTCCTGACCACCTGCCCCTGATGAGAAGGCAGTAATCTCAGAAGACATTATTTTGTAGTCAGCACATTTCAGTCCAGATCTATTATTCTCTGTGTGATCTTGGCCAAGATGCCACTTGCTCTGGGTCTCAGTTTCCTTATCTGCAAAATGACAGTGATGGAGTAGTTGATCTCCCAAGCCCCTTTCAGCTTTATACCTTTCGCTCTTGTTCTCCTCCCTGACCTTCTGTACTCCTGGGCTGTGCCCACTTTGCCATATGGAATTACTGGATTACTACTGGGTACCCCACCACCGCCATTATCACACTATTCCGTGTCTCCTCCAAGCTCCTGGATACTAGGCCTTCCTTGAATTTTTGAACATGATGACAAGGCCCTTCACCTGGTACCAAGCTTGCCCTGAGGCTGGGTGCACTCTCCTTCTGGTACCCTGCCTGATATGAGACTCTGTCCATAGGCTCCCCACTGCCTGTGTGACAGGAATCTTGTAACTCCAAGCAAACTCGGCTTGAGGCTGATGAGGGCAAGACAAGTTTTGTGAAACTCTCCAATCAGGCGAATGGGCCCCTCTGCAGTGGCCCACCAATGACTTTAGTAGAGGACCCTCCAATGATGTAGCAATTGTTGTAGCATCCTGGAGTCCACAGAGAGATGGCAGGACAGTTTGTGGCACTTTAGAATCACAGGAGGAAAAGATGGTGAGGGAAGGGGAGACAAGAGGGGAGGTACCCAGAGAATAAGGAGGAGGAAGCTAATGGGATTCTAGTCTGGACCCTAGGAGATGGACCCAAGCAGGCCTGGGCCACAGGGCAGGGGATAGCGGAGCTAGACTGCCTGATGGGTATGTTCAGTCTTGTGAACAGCAAACATGTATGACCATGCATGTGCCTTGGAGGTGCCCAGAAGCAGGGTCATGGGTGAGGGCCCCCCATAGACCCTGTGTGACAAGGCTCTTCCAGTGTCTTCTCCTCTCTCTCCCACATTGATGGTGCCTGATGGCTTTCAATCAGAGCCAAGGGGCAATAAATGTGCGGAAAACCTCTTCACGGACCTAACAGGGGGAGAGGGGAAAGGCAGTGGGTTAAGGAAGGGAAGGAGGGTGGGGGTTGGGGGACAGGGATGGAGAGGGTGATTGTCATGGTTACATCTCTGACAAAACAAATGGCCCTGCTCTACAGCGGTCACCTAAACAGCTACCAAAATGTGTGTATTCATCGGCAGGCTGGCTGCCAGTGGGGCAAGAGGCTGGGCAGGCTCTGGGTAGCTGGGCGCAGGCAGAGACCTAGCAGCAGGCGGGGCTCCCTCACAGCTGCAGGGAGTTGGGGGGGGAGGGGGCGGGACAGAGGCACAGCCGCCACCAAGAACACTCTGGCAGGGACACATGTTGCTGCTTCTCGGGCCAAGGTAAGGCAAACTCCCTCCTGGCCCCGCCAGCCCCAGGCGGTGGCAGCGTCAGGGAAAGGGGAGCCAGCCAGCCTTGCTGCTGTGGCTGCTGGGAGCCGGGGCCATGTGGGGCTGCCCCCCACCCGGCCCCTCTGCATCTCTCTGTCTCTGTCTCTCCTTCTCTCTCTCCTTTTCTCTCTCTCTCTCTCTCTCTCTCTCTCTCTCTCTCTCTCTCTCTGTCTGTCTCTGTCTCTGTCTCTGTCTCTGTCTCTGTCTCTGTCTCTCTGTCTGTCTCTCTCCCTCTCTCCCTCTCTCCCCCCTGGCTGATCTCTGCCTCTCTCTCTCTCTCTCTTTTTCTCTCTTCCTCCCTCTCTGTCATTCTCTCCCTTCTCTTCCTCTTTTTGTCTTGTTTTCTCTTTCTTTATTTCTTTTTGTACCTCTCTCTGATTCTCCCTGTATCACATTCTGTTTCTTTGATTCTTTGTCTCTTTCTCTCTCCCTGCACCTTCTCTGTCCCTTTGTTTCTCTGTCTCTATTTCTCTCCTTTCCTGAACCACTGTCTCTGTCTCTTTGTTTCTGTCTCTCCCTCATCTCTCTGTTTCTAACTCCCTGTACCACCCTGGGTATCTGTTTCTCTGTATCTGTCTCTTCATCTCTTTTTGTCTCTGTCTCTATCTCCCCATCTCTTCCATCTATCTCCCTTTTCATCACTCTTCTCTCCACTCCATCTCTCTCCATTCCTTCTTTCTCTCTCCATCCCTCTTTCCCGTCTCTCCCCCTCCCCTCTGTATCTGTCCCTTCAGGGCCCAAGGCAATTGGCAGCTCAGAAAACTCCCCTCCCTTGGATTGACAGTTAGCTCAGTCCTGCTTGCCCAGCCGCCGTGGCCGGATTTTGACGCTTTCTGAAGCTAGCCGGCTGGGTGCCATTGACAGGATCCCGTCTGACCCCTCCTCTCCAAGGTAAGCTTAGAGGCTCTCAAACAGCAGGATATGGAGGGAAGCAGGAAGGATTGTGTGTGTGTGTGTGTGTGTGTGTGTGTGTGTGTGTGTGTGTGTGTGAGATGGGGGGGCGCATGCTGGGACTTGCCTTCTCAATCTGTATGCAGTGTATCTAGTTGCCACACAAAACCTCACCGAGTGTTACAATCCCGTCACAATATTTTTGTATCCACCAGCCCCAACTGTTCAGCACAGACAAGTCTCCTGCTCCCTCTAAAGCAGACAAGTGGTTTTTTGAGGCAGGGAAATCAGAGAACAGAGAATGTCAGAGCTGGAAGGGAAAGCTTAGACTGTACAATGTCAGAGCTGGGAGGGACTTTAGAATGCAGAATGTCAGAATTGAAAGGACTTTGGAGTACAAGATGAGCAAAAAGGGACAGAATTTAGGACACCAAATGTTAGAACTGGAAACAACCTTAGAAAACAGAATGTTAGAAGAGAGTATCAAAGCTAGAAGGAATCTTAGTTGATAGAATGCCATGATATAGAACGCCAGAGCTAGACGGGAGTTTACAACAGAGAATGTCAGAGCTGGAAGGAATTATAGACATCATTTAGCCTTATCTCATCATCTGACAGATAAGTAAACTGAGGTACAGAAAAGTTGAGGCTAATCCGAGATCACAAGGCTAATAGACACGGCAGTCTCTCCTAATTCTCTTCTCCTTCCACTACCAACAAAGGGGGTATTCCTTGCAGTCTCTGAAAATAAAATGAAAAAAAGAGCTAAATGACACCACTTTTTAATTAAGTCCACCTTTCTTCTCTGGGCCTATTTCCTTCTCTGAATTAGGGGAACTGGATCTCTGAGGTTTCTTCTAGGTGTCAATAGTCTGTGATGCTATCTACAGTCATAGCATGAGCCTTCACTGCTAAGACTTTGGAGTTCCTCCTCCCCTTCCTCTCTCTGCTCCCCCAACACCCCACCCTAGGTCTGGCTCTCCATGTTAAGATCTCCATTCTGGAAATCTTGAAAAACTAAAAGATTGTGATGAACTCCTTGGGGAAAATAAAAATTGGGCTCAACTTCTTCACCTTTATTTGGATTTTGTTAGGCTATATTGCTAGCTGACCCCACTGCCTGACTCCCCCAAACACGCATGCACACTTGACCAGCATGAGAGTCAGCAAGGTGTTGTGGAAATAGTCCTGGATTGGAGGCCTGCCTCTGATACTTACCAGATCTGGGATCCTGATCAAATAACTTAACCGCTGGACCAGTTTCTTCATCTGCAAAATGGGACTACGCCTTCTTGAGCTATCTACCTCACCAGGCAACTGAGAGCAAAGCACTTTTCAGACCTTGAAGCGTTAGAGAAATGTGAGCTCTTATCATGGTTATCCCACTTGGGAGCCCTGAATTTAGTCTTTTTCTGACAAACCCTGTTGATAACCCCAGATGGTACTGCTAATAATAATAATTAATAATAAATAATGGCTAGAATTTTATTAGGCACCTACTATGTGCCAGGCACTATACTAAGCCCTCTACAACCATCACCTCATTTAATCCTCACAACAATTCCAGGAAGTTGGTGCTATTATTATCCTCTTTATGTTTGAGAAAACAGAAGCAAACAGAAGTTGAGTGACTTGCCCAAGGTCACAGAACTAGTAAGTGAGGAAGAATGGATTCGAACTCATCAGGTCTTCCTGACTCCAGACCACCTAGCTGCCTCAATGCCTTCCCCCTTTGGCTTAACTTCATTATCTTTTGTATGAACCTAGATATTTACATGTTGTCTTCCCCATTAGAATGTAAGCTCCTTGAGGGCAAGTGCTATATCTGCTTGGTCTTTTTTCCCCATCTTTCTTTGTATACCCAGTGTTTAAGCAGAGTGCCTGGCACATAGTGATCATTTAAGAAATGCTATCTGACTGATGACTGATTGACTCTGGGCCCTGGAGTTGTGGCCAGGTTGGGGATAAGACTATTGGTCTATTGCATGCCACCACCTTGGCATAATTGCTGTTAAGGCAACTGGCTTAACAGGGATGGTAGCATGACACCCCACGCCTAGCTTTGCATAGCAAATAGTCTCTTGAGAGCCTTAGCTCAGGAGGATGATGGCAGAGGATGTAGGAAAGGGCTTATCTCTGTTCATGTCATATCATCCAGCTGGATTGTAAACTCCATGAGGTCAGGGACCAGGTTTTATCTAAACTTTGAACCTCCCCAAATGCTCAGTGCCCCACACACAAATGACAATAATATAATCAGGTTGGTGGCACAATGAATAGAACACTAGATCTGAGAGACTGAACCTAGAGTTCAAATCCAGCATCAGATACATTAATTTAGTGACCCCGGACAAGTCACTTAATCTCTGTTTCCTCAACTTTTAAAATGGGTGTAATAATACTACCTACCTCCCAAGATTGTTGTAAGGATATTATGAAACAAAATTTGTGAAGCAGCTTGCAAATCTCCAAGTGCTCTGCAAATGCTAGCAGTTATTATAAACGCTTGGATTTAAATTAAAAGTCAAAGCAATATTCAGTTATGACTAAGATCTCAAGAGGAAGCCCAGTTATTAATTCATCCTTCCATGAAGTAGGCCATTAAGTTGATATTGGATCTTGGACATTATCATAGAAAGGGGAAAATGACTGTCCTACTGTCCATTGTCCTGGCCAGATCACATCTGGAGTACTGTACTCGGTTCTGGGTACCATGTTTTAGGAAGGGTATTGATAAAATGAATCACACCCAAAAAAGTGTCAGGATGCTGAGGGGACTGGAGAGAGTAGGCCATAAGGGAACAACTAGTTAAAGGAACCAAGGATATTTAGCTTGCAGAGAAGACTTAGAGAAGATGAGATAGCCATCTTCACGTATTTGAGGAGCTGTCTTGGGGAAGGGGGGATTCCATAGCTCTGCTTGGCACTAGGTGCAGAGGTGGATTTCAGTGATGGGGGAAACTTCGTGACAATTGTTGGTGTCCCAAAGTGGAGTGAGTTGACTCAGGAGGTCTCCACCCTTATCCCTGCCAAATGGAGTCCTTCAAGCAAAGACCAAATGACTATTTATGGTCAATTGTGAACACTGATTAAGTAATAGAGGATCTATAAGGTGTCTTCCAACTTTTATTTTCTGTGATTCCTCTCCAGCCCTCCTCTATAAAATGAAGAGGGTGGAATCAATGGGCCTCAGTACAGATCCTGCCTCTGAAGCTTGTGATTTGTATTACCTTTGGCTAGGCAGTTAACTTCCCTGGGCCTCAGTTTCCTCATCTGTTAAATGAGAGAGTTGGATTAGCTGGCCTTCCTTCCCACTTCCAATGAGTGAGATGAACCAGAAGACCTCCAGGTCCCTTGAAGCTCAAATTTTATCTTATGATTCTACATGATTCCCAAAGTCTATTCCAGCTCTAGGTCCTATGATCCCATGGAATCAACCATCAGTAGTAAAATCCATCAAAGGAGAGGAAGTTTGGTCCTGACCTCCCTAACCTTCCTAAGGATAGGAGTGTTGTGGTACCGTTAGGATCAGAGCTCTCTCTCCCTTCTCTCTCCAGCTGTCCTCTGGGAGTTCTCACTGGTTGTCTCTTTGCTTCCGTAGTCCTCAGGGATTGCGTTCTGACCTTCTGCTGATCTATCAGCAGACGTCTTTATTGCTCAGTTGGCCTTTCATTAGAGACAGCTGAGTTAATTGCAGATACTTAGGAGGAAAGGGAGAAACAAGAGAGCCCAGTCTGTAGTTGGGGGAAGGGAGAGGTTTGCTGGGAATTGGAGATCAGGCTGGCAGATGGTCTCCATAGGACTGCATCTATAAGCAAGGTGGTTG
Organism: Trichosurus vulpecula; assembly: GCF_011100635.1. NCBI lineage: Eukaryota > Metazoa > Chordata > Mammalia > Diprotodontia > Phalangeridae > Trichosurus > Trichosurus vulpecula. The sequence goes on from NC_050574.1 coordinate 53,557,361, forward strand.
AGGTAAAGGGTGTTAGCAACCGAGAAATTATGGGGTTCTTGGTCATTAGTCTTGTTGGGTGAGTCATCTGTTCTTTGGAAAATGAGTTTTCCTGCAGGTCTCAGTCTCCTAAAAGGCATAGCATGAGGTTGTGGGAGACAGTTTTGGGCATGGTGGGCCATGGCGTAGTATATGAACCAGCTCTCTTTTCAGCAGAGTGAAAATCCTAGGTCTATCGTTTGGTAGCTATGTGACTTTGGACCAGTCATCTAATCCTTCTGGGCCTCAGCTAAGGCATTTAGCCTGAAATATGTTCTCAGTCTAAAGCCTAAAATCCTAGGAATCAGGAGACCTAGGTTTTAGCTGGATGTGCCTGGACAATTCTGTTTCATCTTGGGCTGGATGAGTGACCTTTCTGGCAACATTTCTTTAGGATGGCCCAAGTTGCTGTTTGGCTCCAATCCTTGAATTCTAAGAGTAGGTACTCAAATGGAGTCAAAAAGCTATGAATAAATGAATTTTGGAAACACTGTGGTAAACACTTAATTTATTGTGGGCCAAGTGTCAGGGATACAAATAAAAAAAATGAGTCAATCCCTGCTTTCAGCAAGCTCACGTTCTAAATGTGAGGGTTCAGCTACAGGGTGGATGGTAATGCCCAGGGGCCTCAAGGACAATCAATGGGGATGCCTCTTTTTTAAGTTGACATCAAATCATTAATGACTAAGTTGTTTACATAGTGTTCTTCCTTTACTTTCTTCCAGTAGAACAAAGCCTCCTTCAGGGAAGAATTGTTTTTTCTCTCTCTTAATGTCCTCATCACTGAACACAGAGTCTTGTCCGTAGTAGGTTTTAAAACCAATGTCTGTTGGACTAGATTGGACTGGTTTAGATCTGGATGCTCAATCAGTTCTGAATCGGGGGCCCTGCTCTCATATAGCCCACCTCAACAAGAAAAGTATGAGAACCTTTGTCACACACTTGGTGAAAATGTACTTAAACTATCCCTACAGCTATATTCCATTAGATGGGCCTAGTAATCATGTCAAAAAAGGAAATACATTTAATCCAGAATAACTTGTTCTTACTGAAGCTGTGTAGCTTTTTGTGATCATTGCCTCTTTTTCCAGATTCACAAACCATCCCTCTAATAATATACTCAAGGATTTTCCCTGGAATTCAATTTGGTTCAACAAACCTTTATTAAGAGGCTACTCCTTACAAGATATTGTGCTGGGTTCTTGTAATAGGAGGGCAGAGTTTATAATCTCAAAGAGGATCATAAACATGTCTGAAACGTTCGGAACCGCCGGATATAAGAAACTCTCAAAGTAGAAGGCAGAAGAATCAAAACATTTATTTAGGCTCCACAGTAACCAACCCATGAACCAGCAACCCCATTTTGATATATTGATCAAAAGCTTCCAGGCCCAATAAGTACGCCTTGAAAGAGTAACCAGGAGGCTACAGAGAAGCATGATTGCGTAAAGCAAAATCATGTTTCCCCCTCTATGGTAATAAGATTACCCACTGGACTGAAGTCTTTGTTCAGCTTCCTCCCGTAGGTCAGCTCTGCTACTGGCAGCTCCTGCTTCAGCTGTGGCTGTGGCTGTAACTGTAGCTGTAACTGTCGCTGTAACTGTCGCTGTAACTGTCGCTGGCTCCAACCGGAAAAGGAAAAGAGGATCTTCAAGCTGTCCTCTCCCCTCTTATAGAGTTTTTGACATCATCAAGCACCGCCTGAACGACCAGGGCCGATTGGTTCTTGACTTGGCCCCTCCCCCTAGCATAGCCGTTAACACCTCCCCTCAGCCAGCCCCATGACTCATCACACAGGAAGTTGTCTGCTTCCTGGAATGCTCTTTGGGCTTCCTGCCCCGGAAGAGCAAGCCACAGTGTCCAGAGGCTCAATGAGGTAAGCTGAGTCATTCAAAGAAAACAAAGGCCATTCTGGCTACAGTTCTGAAGATCCAAAGGCGCAAGGAAAATAGCCCTGCCCTTAGGGAGCTTAAATTCTACTGCAAGACATGACATGTACACAGATGAGGAAATACAAGGTTATTTGAGGACAAAGGGGGTCAGGAAAGATTTCACAGAGGAAGTGGCGCCTGAGCTGAATCCTGAAAGAGAAGCTTAATATTCTGAGGCAAAGGTGATGAGGGAGTGAATTCTGAAAATGGAACCTGTCCCATGAAAGGGCACAAAGGTGAGACATAGAATGTTGAATTCAGGGAATGCCAAAGTAGGCCATTTTGACTGGAATATAGAGTTTATAAAGGATTAACATGGAATAAATCCAAAAAAATATGTTGGAGTCAGACTGTGAGGGGCTTGAAATTTGTTGGTGAGAAGTTTGAATTTTATCCTAGAAGTAACAATGAGCCAAGCCCAAAGGCCTATTCTCTTTCCTTTTTCCTGTAAATTGGGACATTTGTCCTGCTCCAGTCCCCTGGCATCTCTCCCATTATCCACGAGCTTTGATTGCTGACAACAGTTCAGTTATATCACATTCACCAGTATGTTTAGTTCTTCCGGGCCTGGTCACTTGAACTCATCCAGGGCAGTCAGGTGCTCTCTTACTTTCTCCCTACTTAACTAGCCACTATACCTCCTAGCTATGGCCCAGTGGATAGAGCACAGGGCCTGGAATCAGGAAGACCTGAGTTCAAATCCAACCTCAGATACTTACTAGCTAGCTGTCCTTGGGCAAGTCAATTCACTTGTCTGCCTTGGTTTCCTCAATTGTAAAATGGGGGGGGGGGGTTAATAATGGTACCTACCTCACAGGGTTATTGTTAGGATCAAATGAGATAACATTTGTAAAGTGCTTACTTAGCACAATGCCTGGCACATAGTAGGTAATATAGAAATAATTATTCCCTTGCCCCTTTCCCCCCGCCCACATCTTCAGAATTAAATTTCTGAGAGCTTCCCGCCCCTCCTGGTCTGACTTATCTTCTAAAATTTGAGTTCCTGAAATTCTCCCATCCTTTGTAATCTGCTCTCCCTAGAACTAGAGTGAATGATAGACCATGGTCAATTGTCCTCTTCTCCGCCACGCATTTTAAGATGGAGCATTCACCTCCACCAAACAAGGTTCCCAGCATTTGCATGTCAGCAATTGGAGAATCAGGTTCAGAATGGAAGTTTTCTTCATTGCTTCCTCTATTTTGAAGGATGAAGTTATTCCTGATGCAAATCAAAAAAATTTTTTTTAGCAACTCCACTTTTGGCACAGAATTTCCAGGGATGTCTGGACAATCGAAGCCCCTATCGCTAGTACTTCATTACTCTGTTCAAGTTTGTGTTCTCCTGAACTTTTTATCTATTCTTCTTTCTGTCCAAATGCTCTGTAGATACCCCAGTGACAAGATGGCCTCCATTTCTGCCTCCGTTGATTTTCACCAAAATGTTCTCCACCAAGCTTATCCCTCTGGTTTCTAGAGCTCCTCATTTTTCTCACATGATAGTATATTTTCTTTTTTGTTTGTTTGTTTGTTTGTTTGTTTGTTTTGGAGGGGGGAAGACAAGGCAATTGGGGTTAAGCGACTTGCCCAAGGTCACACAGCTAGTGTGTCAAGTGACTGAGGACGGATTTGAACTCAAATCCTCCTGACTCCAGGGCCTGTGTTCTACTCACTACACCACCTAGCTGCCCCAGTACATTTTCTCAATATACAATGCCACTCTGCTCTTCACTGCCACCCTTTTAACTATCTTAATTTTTGAATAAGGTATATCCATGCAGAGCCAATTTTTCCATCTTGAGTTTCACCTGCCAAGTCTCAGGAATACCTATGAGGTCAAATTTACTCCATTGAATGAGGAGCTCTTTTTTTACTGGAATTTTTAGCTATGCTTTGTGGATTTGTATAGAGGGTATCCTCAAAGTGTTAGTGCAGCTGACTAAGATTAAAACTGCACTAAGATTTTTGGGACCTCCTGTATAGCCATAAGAAACTGTGGGTTTTATTCCTTTCTTAGATTTTGTTTCCTGTGAATTTCTGGGCATCCTGCCTGCTATTCTTCCTGTATTGTAATTACTCTCGGTTAATATGGTGAACACATGTTATAACATGACAATAACATGGCAATTTTCAATCCCTTCTTCATTTTAAAAAAGTCCTATTGTTTAGATTTGCAGGCATATATATTATATATGTGTGTATATATATATGCATTTATATATAATCAGCCCTTGTTAGATAATATTTAGCTACGCTCCATCCCTGTCCAGGGTCCTAGCATTCCTGTATTTTGAGGTGTAGTCCAGAAATCCAAAACCCTTTTAAAGATATTTTTAAACCAGATTACTTGGTCTAACCACCTTATTTTAGAAATGAGACTAAGATGCATCCAGACTCATTGCCTCCATGCCTTGTCCTTTCTCTTCTTTCTCAACTCCTGGCAATCTGGTTTCTAACCATATCACCGAACTGAAACTGCTCTCACCAAAGTTACCAAAGCCTCATTGGCAATTAGCAATACAGTGATTTTTTTTTGTCTTTATCCTTCTTATTCTAATCTGTAACATTTGATGCTGTTGACCGCACTACCTACCCTCATTAATTCCCTCTCCTGGAGGTTTCATAAACCTGTTCTTTCAGTTCTCCTACCAGCCATGTGTTGTAATGCATTGACTGCTAGACTGGAGTCAGGAAGATATGAGTTCAAATCCAGCTTCAGATGCTTGCTAGCTATGTGACCCTGGGCAAGTCACTTCCTCTCTGCCTCAGTTTTCCTCATTTGTAAAATGGGGACAATAATAGCACCTACCTCCTGAGATTATTGTCAGGATCAGATGAGATAATATTTGTAAATTTACTTTGCTCTAAATGCTAGCCAACAGTGTTATTATTACCTGTCTGACTACTACTTCTAAGACTCCTAAGCTGGATCATCATGCATGCTCAATTCCCCTACTGTGGGTGTTCCTCAAAGCCCTTGTGGATCCCTTTTTCCTCTTTCTGTGCTCTTTCTAGGTGACCTCATCAGCTCCCATAGGTTCATCCATCATCTCTAAGCAGATGACTTCCAAACCTATATATCCAGCCCTGTATAGTCTATGAGCTCCATTCCCTCAGTTCCCTACTGACTGCCTACTGGACATTTCCAACTGAATGTCAGGCATCTAGAACTCAGCTTATCCAAAATAGAACCCTTTACCTTTTATCCCAAACCCACTGCTCTACTTAACTTTTCTCTTTCTGTTGAGGCCACCACCACACTTAGAATTATTCACATCATCAAGCGTCAATGTTCCTCACTCATTTCCAATGACTTGTCAAATGTTAATTGAGGTGACCTACTCTTCTTGAAGATAGTTCTCCTTGTTAGGAAATTTTTTCCAGACCTCAACACCCTTTGGAATATCTACTTGCTGCTCTCTGTTCTGCCCTCTAAACAGAGCTAAGACAATAAATCTAATCCCTCTTCCATAAGACAGCCCTTTAGATATCCAAAAAAGCTATTCTGCTCCTCCTGAAACCCCTCCAGGATTATGTTGCCATCATCTCCCTTTTAAAGCTTCTCTTCTCAAGGCTAAACATCCCTAGTTCTTTCAACCAGTTCTCTTAAGACACTGACTCAAGGCCCTTATGATCTTTCTCTAGTCACTCTCCTATTTATCAATATCCTTCCTGAACAGTGGTACCCAAAACTGAGCAGTTAGTCAACAAGAATTTATTAAGTATTTACTACAGGCCCATCTCTGAGCTAAGTACAAAAGATACGAAAAAGGGCAAAACATAGTCCTGGCAAATAAATATGTACCCACGAGATATTCTACAGTGTAAATGGAAGGTAACCTCAGAGAGAAGGCACTGAGGATAGGGGAGATGATGGGAAGGACTTCTTACAGAAGGTGAGGTTTGAGTTTAGATTTGAAAGAGGCCAGGGGAGCCAGGAGTCAGAGGGGAGGAGAGAGAGCATTCCAAGCTGAGGGATGGCCAGTAAAAAAGGCTGCGATGGAATCTTGAGATGGAGTGTTGTGTTCCAGGAGCCTCGTGAAGGCCAGTAACAATGGATTGTGGGGTACATGAAGCTGAATAAAGGGTAAGGACTGAAAGATAGGAAGAAGCCCTGGCTGTGAAGGGTTTAATAAGTCAAACAAAGGATTTTATATTTGATCCTAGAGGTCGTGGGGTGCCCCTGGACCTTAGGAAGTAAGGAGGTGATGTGACCAGGCCTGCTTTTTAGGCAAATTACCATGGCAGCTAGCTGAATGAAGGATGGACTGAAGAGATTTGAGGTAAAGGTGATAAGCCCTGCACCAAGGCTCAGGCTGTGTGAGGAAAGAGGAGGAGATAGATACCAGAGATGTTACAAAGACAGAGACAAAAACCCCCCAGCATTTTGGATATGTGGAGTGTGAGTGGGGGTCAAGGACGACACTTAGGTTTCAAGCTTGGGTGACTGTGAAAATGAAAGTGCCCTCAACAGTAATGACAAAGAAATATGGATGACAGAAAGGTCTGGGGGTGAGGAAGGCAGGGAAGGGAAGAAAATGAGTTTTGTTTTGGATATGTTGAGTTTGAGAGGCCTGTAGGGCAGTTGGTGATGCAAGATGAGAGCACAGAAGAGAGCAGATGGTGGTAGGATAAAAGGATTTGGGAATCTTTTGCTTAGATACCATAGATGAAAGAATGAGGGCTGATGAGATTACCAACTGAGGGTATGGAGGGAGAAGATAAAAGGGCCAAGAATAAACCATTGGGGAGGCACCCATGGTTAATGGGTGTGACCTAGAGAATGATTTTGCAACAGAAATTGAGAGTGTCTAGACAGGTTAGGAAGAGAACCAGGAGAGAGAAGTATCACAAAAATCTAGAAGAGAGAGTTTCCAGAAGGAGGAGTATGCTCAAGGGTGTCAAAAGCGGCAGAGAGGTCAAGAAGAATGAGGACTGAGAAAAGGTCAGAGGGACTGTCACCTCCTTATATTGACTCCTGATTCCTGAAATCTACACCTCTCTTAATGCAGCTCAAGACCATATCAATTCCCATGGCTGACACATCACACTATTGACCCTTCTAATTAAGCATGCAATCCACTCAGACCCCCAGATAGTTTTTAAACACACTCCTGTCTAAACATGTTTCTACCATCTTATGAAGTTGATTTTTTGAACCCAAGTGTAAGATTATTCTTGAGAGTATGTCCTGTGTATATAGTTTGTTTTTGTTTTTCTGGAAAGACAGTTGTTGAAAACACACCACTGCTTTCAAGTTTTACTTATGATGGCTCAGCATTCATCTCTACCAGTTTTTTCAGGACTCAAGCTGTAGTTTACCTGAGCCAGGTGAACTCATTAAGAGCAGTTAGGTGTTCTTTTATATGCTATCCCAATATATTTTTGAGTAAGAGACTTTAAGTCAGGTTTGGACTTTAGGAATTTCAGTTTGGCCACTATATGGGTCTAGATTGGAGAGGGTAGAGCAGGAGTCAGGGACACCAATTTAGAAGGTATTGTAGTAGTCCAGGTGAAAAATGATGAGAGCCCAAGATAGAGGCTGTGTGAGTGGGCAGAAGGGGTGAAGCTGAGCAATGTTGTTGAAGTTGTGACCACAAGATTTCACGACTGATTGGATAAGGCCATATAAGGGAGAAGGAAGAATAGAGGTTGATTCCAAAGTTGCAAACTTAGGTGATTGGAAGGAGATTATTTCCCTCAATGTGGAAATATGGGAGTATGGATCATAGATTTAGAGCTAGAAGGTACCTTAGAGGCCAACAAGTTCAATTATTTTCCTCATTTACAAGTGAGGAAACTGAGGCCCAGAAAGATTCAGGGACTTGCCTAGGACCACACGGCTATAGAGTATCTGAACTGGGATTTGAACATAGGTCTTCCTGAGTCAGAGTCCATTGCCTATAATATGTGTCCTCTAGGGAGAAGGGTGGATTGGAGAGGAAATATATTAAGATCTTTTTTTGTTTGTGTTTGTCTTGAGATCCTTATGAGTCATCCAGGTGGAGATATGCAGGCAGCCACTTGATAATTCAAGGCTGGAGCTCATGAGACATATTAAAACCAGACACAGGATTTTTATGTTATCTGCAAGAAGATAACAATTGAGCCTGTAGCTGCTGATGAGATCACCAAAGGAGAGAGAGAGAGATGGGCCCGGGGCAGAATTTTGGAAGGATGCTCATCATTAGCAGACTGGAGAAGGACAGTTGGTGATCCAGCAGAGGAGACTGAGAAGGAGCAGCCAGGGAGGACCAAGAGAGAACAGGGTCATGGGAGCCAAGGGAGGATTATGCCAACCATGTGGTAGAGGGTGGCCTGTAGGCAAATAGAACAAAAACAGAGAAAAGGCCATGGGATTTAGCCCTCAATAAATCATTGGCAAGCTTGGAAGTAAACAGACATCAATGAAGCACCTACTATGTGCCAGATATTGAGCCAAGGGCTTTACAAATATTATCTCATTTGATCTTCACAATTACCCTAGGAAGCAGGTGGTCCTATTATCCCCATTTTACAGCTGAGGAAACTGAGGAAAACAAAGATTAAGTGATTTGCCCAGGAACATGCAATCATTAAGAATCTGAGGTTGATTCCATTGGTCCATCCACTGGACCACCTAACTGCTTCTACTTTTAAAGAGGCCAGGGAGCTCTTTCTGAGAGTGATCAGGGGAGTGTGCATAGAGAGCCTGCCTCAGAGTCAGACCAGGGTCTGGGTCCTGCCTCTGACACCTACTGGCTGTGCAACCCTGGGCACAAATGATTTAACCCTTCTGTGCCCCCCTTGTAACTCTCAAAGGCTATCAATTGTGCACAGCAGGCACTGATTGGCTTTGGTAGAAAGAATTTCCTCTATATGAATGATCACAGACATGGTAAAAATGAAATAAAATTTTGCAGAGAGCCATTTCTTTACAGTGGCAGAGTCAGACTCCACATTGCAAGGGATGGAGAAGTGAGTGGGAGATAAGGTGACGGAGGCCACAAGTGTAATCTACCCTTTCTAGACAATTGGCAGTAAAGGAAGAAGAAATAGGGGGAAAGCCAAGCAGGTTTGTCTGTTTCTTAAAGAAGACCTAGGTATGTTTGCAGGTTGTGGGGAAGAAATCAGTTGCCAAAGAGTGAAGGAAAATGAGAGAAAGAGAAGGAAAAATTGAGAAAAAAGGTTCCTGGAGGTCATGAGGAAAGAGTACGTTAGTCAACAAGCATTTATTAAGACTTACTTTGTACCAGGCACCGTGCTGAGTGCTGGCTATTCAAAGAGAAGCAAAAACTGACCTGCTCTCTGGAAGCTCGAATTCTAATAGGAGAGGCAACATGTAGGTAATGAGGTATATACAAGATATGTACAGAGAAGATGGGAAATAATCTCGAAGCAGGAGAAGGGACTAAGAGAGGCAGGGAGGGTGGAGGGAGACAGAATACAGTGGGAGAAAGATCAGGAAAAGCCTCCTGCAGAAAGTAGCAATTGAACTGAGTCTCGATGGAAACCAGAGATGCTAAGAGGAAGAGGCCTGGGGAAAGGCAGTGTAAACTCCCGAGAAATAGAGACAGAGTTTCTTGTGAGGGAAACAGCAAGGAAGCTAGTATCACTGGATCTCAGTGTACATGAAGGAGATTCTGGTGTAAGAAGACTGGAAAGCTAGGAAGGGGACAGAAAGAGGCTTTAAAAGCTTTATGAAGAGCTAGGAAGAGCTTTAAAAAGAAGAAGAGCTTTAAAAGGCAAAGACATTTAAAACTGACCTTGGAAATAACAAGAAGCTACTGGAATTTTTTGATTAGGGGAGTGAGTGATGAAGTTAGACTTGAACTTTTAAAAAAAATCTTTTTTATTTATTTGTTAAATATTTTCCAATTACATTTAAAAAATTAACATTCATTTTTTTAAATTTTGAGTTCCAAATTCTCTCCCTCCTGCTCCCCCCTCCCCCCTTGAGAAGGCAATGTGATAATTATACATGTGAAATCAAGCAAAATATTTCCATATTAGCCGCATTGAAAAAGAAAGCACATACATAGACATAAAAATAAGAAAAAGTGAAAAAAGTATGCTTCGATCTGTGCTGAGAGGTCATCAGTTCTCTCTCTGGAGGTGGAAAGCATTTTTCATCATGAGTCCTTTGGAATTGTCTTGGATCATTGTCTTGATCAGAATAGTTAAGTCTTTCACAGTAAATAATATTCTCCTGGTTCTGCTCATTTCACTTTGCCATGAGTTCATGTAAATCTTCCAGGTTTTTCTGAAACCAACTTGCCCATCACTTCTTATAGCACAATAGTATTCCATTACATTCATATACCACAACTTGTTCAGCCATTCCCCAATTGATGGGCATCCCCTAGATTTCCAATTCTTTGCCACCATAAAGAGAGCTGCCATAAATATTTTTGAACAAACAAGTCCTGTTCCCTTTTCTTTGATCTTTTTGGGATACAGACCTAGTAGTAGTGTTGCTGGATTAAAGGGTATGACAGTTTGGGGCAGAGTTCCAAATCGTGCTCTAGAATGGTTGGGTCATTTCACAACTCTACCGATGTGCATTAGTGTCCCAGTTTTCCCACATTCTCTCTAACATGTCATTTTCCTTTTTTGTCATATTATCCCATCTGATGGATGTAAGATGGTACTTCAGAATTATTTTAATTTGCATTTCTTTAATCAATAGTGATTCAGAGCATTTTTTTCATGGGACTATTTTTTTGGGGGAGGAGAGAAGGGAAGGCAATTGGGGTTAAGTGACTTGTCCAAGGTCACACAGCTAGTAAGTGTGTCAAGTGACTGAGGCTGGATTTGAATTCAGGTCCTCCCGACTCCAGAACCTGTGTTCTACTCACTGTGCCACCTAGCTGCCCCTCATGTGAATATCAATAGCTTTGATTTCTTCTTCTGAAAACTGCCTGTTCATTTCCTTTGACCATTGAAATGGTTCCTATTTTTATAAATTTGGTTCCATTCCCTATATATTTGAGAAATGAGGCCTTTGCCAGAAAAACTTACTGTAAAATTTTCCCCCAGTTTCTTACTTTTCTCTTAATTTTGGCTGAATTAGTTTTGTTTGTGCAAAAGTTTTTTAATTTTATGTAATCAAGATTATCCATTTCACTTCCGGTGATCCTTTCTTGTTTGGTCATAAACTCTTATCCATAGATCTGATAAGTATATTTTTCAATACTCCCCTAATCTGCTCATGATATCACCCTGTATATCTAAATCATTTGTTCATTTTGACCTTATTTTGGTATTCAGTGTGAGATGTTGGTCTATACCTAGTTTCTTCCAAACTGCATCTATGTTTTTTGTCAAATGGTGGATTCTTACCTCCATATTTTAGATCTTTGGGTTTATCAAACGCTGGATTATTACGGTCATTTACTACTGTGTATTGTGTACATAATCTGTTCCGCTGATGCACCGCTGCATTTCTTAGCCAGTAACAGATTGTTTTGATGATTACTGCTTTGTAATATAGTTTGAAATCTAGCACTGCTAGGTCATTTTTTTTCACTGATTCCCTTGATATTCTTGGCCTTTTGTCCTCCCAGATGAATTTTGTTACTGGGGTTTTTTCTAGCTCTATAAAGTAATTCTTTCATAGCTTTATTGGTATGGCACTGAATAAGTAATTTAACTTAGGTAGAATTGTCATTTTTATTATATTGGCTCTGCCTACACATGTGCAATTAATATTTCTGTGATTGTTTAGATCTGTCTTTATTTGTGTGAAAAGTGGTTTGTAATAATAGTGTTCATATAGTCCCTAGGTTTGTCTTGGCAGGTAGAGTTCCAAGTATTTTATATTGTCTGTAGTTATTTTAAATCAACTTTCTCTTTCTAGCTCTTCCTGTTGGGTTTTGTTGGTTGTATTTAGAAATGCTGATAATTTACATGGATTTATTTTATATACTGCAACTTTGCTAAAGTTGTCAATTATTTCCCCTAGTTTTTCAATTGATTCTCTAGGGTTTTTCTAAGTATACCATCTGCATCTACAAAGAGTTATAGTTTTGTTTCCTCATTGCCTATTTTTATTCAATTTCTTTTTCTTGTATTATTGCTATAGCTAGTATTTTTTTTTTTGAGGCAATTAGGGTTGAGTGACTTGTCCAGGTTCACATAGCTATTAAGTGTCTGAGACCAGATTTGAACTCAGGTCTTCTTTACTCCATGGCCTTTGTATATCCACTGTGCTACCTAGCTGCCACTTATAGCTAGCATTTCTAATACAATACTGAATAATAGTGGTGATAATGAACATCCTTGCTTCACTCTTGATCTTATTGAGGAAGCTTCTACTTTCTCCCCATTACAGATAATGCTTGTTCTTGGTTTTAGGTAGATTAATCCTATGATTCCCAGTATTTTAATAAGAATAAGTGTCATATTTTGTCAAAAGCTCTTTTTCATTTGTTGATATACTTATATGATTTTTTTGGTTTTCTTATTGATATGCTCAATTATGCTTATAATTTTCTAGTATTGAACCAGCCCTGCATTCCTAGTATAAATGCCACCTAGTTGTAGCATGTGGTTTTGTGGTATATTGTTATAATTTCATTGCTAGTATTTTTTTAAAGGTTTCACATTGATATTCATTAGGGGAATTGGTCTATAGTTTTTTCTCTCTCTGTTTTACTCTCCCTGATTCTTCAATTACTTTTGTATCTCTTTTTATATTTGACCAATTCTGCTTTTTATGGAGTTATTTTCATCACTGAAGTTTTGTACCTCTTTTGCCATTTGGCCAATTGTATTTTTAAGGTGTTATTTTCTTCACTGTTTTTGTGTCTCTTTTTAACAAGCTATTAATTATCTTTTCATAATTTTCTTCCCAAACTCTCATGTCCTCACCCAGTTTTTCTTCTACAATCTTATTTGATTTTGACAATAATTTTTTTTAGCTCTTCCAGGAATTCTTGTTGAGTTTGTATCCAATTCCCTTTTCCCTTTGAGGTTTTGCTTGTTGCTATTTTGACATCATGTTGTCTGAGTTTGTGTCTTGATCTTTCCTGTCACCATAATAGCTCTTTTAGGTCTGGTTCTTTTTTGTTATTTGCTCATTTTCCAGCCTATTTCTTGTCCTTCAATTTTATGTTAAAGTTGGGCTCTTTTCCTAGTTGGGGTGGTAGTGATGGTGGTAGTGGTGAAGAGGCTCTGTCTCAAGCTTCGGAATTTTTTGCACTGCTGATTTCTGACCTGGTTCTGGGGTTTGGGAAGTTTCCAATCCTCCAAGGTGGTATGATTCAGGGAGAGGTGTGGTCATTGCTCTACTGGTCTGGGCTCTGGTCATTACCCAGGAAAGGCCCATGATTCCTTGCAGTCTCAAGTAACACTGCTTCTCAGGGCCCCTGCTTCCTTGTGATCAAAAGTGCTCCTCTCTACCCTTGAACTGTGACCCAGAAGTGGGTATAGGCAATGGAGCTGCCAAACAGCATCTGGTCCTGAACTCAGTAATCTCTTTCTTACAACTTGCCCAATATCCCCTTAAGAGCTCCCAAAGCTGCTTCTGCTGCTGGTCTCACTACTACTGGTCCTGCACCCAGGCAGGCTCTGGGCCAGTCTCAACCCCTGAGTCACATATCTCTCCTTCTGATCTCTTTAAGTTGTCTTTTACTAGAAGAATGTCTAACCCTGACCTTTTATTGGCTTTGCCCCTCCAGAATTTGATTTGAGACATTATTTTAAAGTTGTTTGGAGGGCAACATTGGGAGAGCTCACCTGCAGCACTTTGTCTACTCTGCCCTCTTGGCTCTGCCCCTGAAAGTCTTCCAGCCTTAGACTTTAAAAAAATCACTTTGGCTGCTATTGGACAGTGGACTGGAATGGAGAGAGACTTGAGGCAGAGAGACCAATTAGGAAACTTATTGCTAGCTAAGAGGTGACAGGGGCCTGAACTAGGAAGGGGGGCTGTGTGAGTAGAGAGATTGGGAATAAAACAAGGTATATTATAAAAGTAGAAATCACAAGATTTGTCAATGGATTAAAAATCCAGAGAGAAAGGGAGGGGTCAAGGATGATGCTGAGGTTTCAAGCCTAGGAGGATGATGGTACTCTGAATAGACATGGGGAAATAGGAAGATGGGAAGGTTGGGGCAGGGGGCGGGGGTTATGTGTTTTGTTTTGGAAAGGAATCCTATTTGAAATGTCTAGAAGGCGATTGGTGATGTGTGACTGCAGCTCAGGAGGGATGTGAACATAAATGTGGAGTCTGGCCTTGGCAAGTAAAGGGGTCATCCTTTCGTAAGAGACTTAGAGCCAAGGAGGAGAGAAAAAAGGGGGTGATGAAGGTGACTTTTGAGGTACAGAGGAGAGAAGAAGTATGAGCTTATTCTTATAGAAGGCGTGGTTCCCTACTGAAGAGGAAGGAGAAAGGCTTTTGTGGGAGACTCTAGGAGAGAAGAAAAGACTTGGAGCCAGAGGATTTAGGATTAGGGTTAGGGTTAGAGTTAGGGTTAGGGTTAGATTACATATCTAGGGTTAGGGTTATAGCCTTAGTAGAGAATGTGAGAGTCAATCGTGGAAAACTAAAAGGACTGCCTTACAACAGTGAGGGCCTAATTGTGATTAAATAACATAAATTTCTAGTGGACCCAATTGTTCCTACAATTGTGTAATTTTCTCTAGCAACTTTCTTTTTTTAAAAAAAACCCATCATATTTTACTTTTCCCCAATTACACATAGAAGCAATTTTTAACATTTGGTTTTTTTAAGTGTTGAATTCCAAATTATATCCATTCTTCATTCCTGCCCCTTCTCTGAGATGGCAAGCAATCTGATATAGGCTATACATGTGCAATCATGTAACACATTTCAATATTAGTCATTTTGTGCAAGAAAAGTTAAACAAAAAAGAGAAAGAAAGACAGTGAGCAAAGTATGTGTCCATTGGTATTCAGATGACGTCATTTCTTTTTCTGGAGGCAGATAGCATTTTTTCATCATGAGTCCATTGGGATTGTCTTAGATCATCGTATTGCTGAGAATAGTTAAGTCATTCACAGTTGTGCATCGTATAATATTACTGTTACTGTATTCAATATTCTTCTAGTTCTGTTCATTTCACTTTCCATGAGTTCATATAAATGTTTCAGGTTCTTCTGAAACCATCCTGCTTATCATTTCTTATAGTACAATAATATTCCATCACAATCATGTGCCACAACTTATTCAGCTATTCCACAAATGATAGACATTTTCTCAATTTCCAATCTTTGCCACCACCAAAAAAAAGCAGCTATAAATATTTTTGTACAAATAGGTCCTTTTCCCTTTTAAAAAAATCTCTTTGAGATATAGCCCTAGTAATGGTATTGCTAGATCAAAGGGTGTACGCAGTTTTATTGCCATTTGGTCATAGTTCCAAATTGCTCTCCAGAATGGTTGGATCAGTTCACAACTCCACCAACAATGCATTATTATCCCAATTTTCCCACATCTTCTCCAACATTTATCAGTTTCCTTTTCTGCCATATTAGCCAATATAATAGGTGTGACTTGGTACCTCAGAGTTGTTTTTATTTGTCTTTCTCTGATCAATAGTGACTTAGAGTATTTTTTCATATTACTATAGATAGTTTAGCATCTTTCAGTAGCATATGAGTAGGACTGAATATGATGGATGGTGGGGGTTGGAAGTCTGACAAAGTCCAATTGGTGATAGGGCAAGGGGACAAGAAATTCACAGATGGTTGAACATGCTTTTAAATTTAATCTGCATCATTAACATTTTCTCCATCACTTTCTTAAGTCTAGATTTCTAAAATGTGAAAACCATTCTTAGCTCCCAGGCTGTATGAAAAAAGGCTATATTTGGCTCATAGGACCAAGTACAAAACTCCAGACATAGTCTGACCAGAGCAAAATGTAGGGGGACCATCACCTCCTTATTCCTAAAGTCTATGCCTCTCAATTCAATCCAATATCAAATAAGTTACTTTGGCCGCTACGTAACACTCCTCACTCTGGTTTAAGGGGAGACACCTGCTTGTAGGTGACTAGTCCATTTATGACCAGATGACCTACATAAAATGAAGCTTAGGTTTTTATAGTACTTTAAGATTCACAAAGTGCCTTCTGTACAACAGCCATGTGAGATAGATAGTACAAGCATTGTTATCTCCATTCGATAAGTGAGGAAATAGGGGTTCAGAGAGGTTAATACATAAAGTGATATACCCATGATCACACAGCTCCTGTGGGAGCTTTGATTCAAACACAAGTCTCTTGACTTCAAGTCCAGTCTGTCCAACCCTCCCCCCTCCATCTTGTACTTGTGAAACTGATTGTTTGAACCCAAGTGGAAGACTTTATATTTGTCCTTCTTGAATTTCATCGTATTAGATTTGGCCCAATACAATACCGTGTCAATAACTTTCGGATCCTGATAGTTGGTTAATATGTTAGCTATTCTCCAACCTCCAGCTTTGTACCACCTGCCAGTCTGATGAGTGTGCCATCTATGTCTTCATCCAAGTCATCCATAAAACTCTTAAACAGCACAGGGCCAACCCCAGATCCCTGGAGTTCTCCAATGAGTATTTCCTGTCTATTTACCATCAAATCACTAATGACTGGTCTCTTAGTTTCATATTCAGCCAGCTCTAAATCTTTTTGTGGCTTTAAGAAACTTTAGCATGTGCAGCAGTCACACCTCAGCAAAAACCGTCTCCACAGACAGGCTAAACCAGCTTGAGGATGGCCAACAGGGTTAAACCCATCAGTGAGTTAGGGGCATGTCTACTTTAAAAACACGAAAACTTCCCCTGGTGGAGTGGGCAAATGAGAATAATGTGTTCCAATGGCCCTGAAGGCAGCTGAAGAACGTGTTGTGGAGTGCTAAGATCATGATCAGAAGACACCACTGCATCCCTAGCCATAGCCAGTTGTCTTGACTTTTATCTTGCCACTGGACTTTCATGACCCTGAAAGAGAGAGCGAGGCTCATTAACTTTGTGCAATTGTGCCTCACTTAAAAACCAATTCAATTACAAGTCAAGACATCACCTCTCAATGCCATTGATCCTCTTCAAAAACAAAGAACAAACAACTACAACAAAACTATTTAATTTTATGATCATCTAGTCTTCATTTGCTCCATCTTTTCCATAATAGTAGTATGAGATACTTTATCAAAGGCATTGCTAAGCAAAATTTATCTACAACATTCCCTTGACCTGCTAGTTTACTTAGCCTATTAAAAAGGAAATAAGATCAACTTGTCAGCGACCTGGTCTAGAAGCCTTGTTGGCCCTTTGCTGTCACCACTCCTTTCCATTTTCTCTTCTAGCAGCTAGACATTCAATAACTGTCTCTTTAATGATTCATCCTATAATTTTCCCCAGGAATCAAAGTCAAGATCATTGACTTTTATGTAATATGTGGATTGCAGACTTTTCCTCCTTTATCTCTCCCTGCCTCTCCCCCTCTGCCTCTCTCTCTGTCTCTCTGTCTCTGTCTGCCTCTGTCCTTGTCCCTGTCTCCCTCTGTCTCTCTGTCTCTGTCTGTCTGTCTGTCTCTTTCTCTCTGTCTCTGAAAATCAGAACATCTGTGCATAGCCAGGTCTACATCTGTACTTAGCCTCTTGTCCTCCATGGTCTTTCAAATATTGGTAAAGGCTCAGCAACCCTATTTATTATCTCTTTCAGGACCTTCTAGGCAAGGGGACTTGTATCAATCAAAGGTAAAATTAACTAAGCTTACTCTTAACTCTACTTTCATTTGCTTTGGCATCAGCTCCCTGTTCATCATTTTTGTCCAGTCCTCCCCAGTGCAAAGGTCATTCTCCTTGACAGAGAAAAGAAAAGCAGAATGAGAATTGAGCAGCTGATTGCCAGTTATCGTCATTCCATCTATCCCAGTCAATGGTCTCATTCCTTCTTTGATCTTACTCTTCCCCCTTCTCATAAAACTTTACAAAAATAAAACCCTCATCTTGTTGTCCATAGTTTTCCTCATATGTCTCAGAATATTTTGAAGTGTAGCACTCCTAACTATTTTTAAGGGATTGTGCCTTGCACTTATAGTCATCCTGCATTAGCTGCCACAGCTTCATCTTTTGTAAATTTACTTTTAATTAATTAAATAAATTTAATTAATTTTAATTTTTAAATTTTATTTTAATTTTTAAATTTTTTAATAATTTAATTTAATAATTTAAATTAATTTTTAATTTTGTAAATTTAAATTTTTAATTGTTAGTGACTTCACTCTTACTCCACCTTATTCTCTTCAGGTAACTCCTGTTTTGTCTCCTTATTATCATCTTCAGAATTTTATTCCTGAGAGTTTCCTATACCTCTCAGGCAAAGACTTTCCCTCTAGAATTTTAACCCATGGGATCCTCCCTATTTTTCATCTGAACTCTTTTTCTGTTTTTTTCTAGTCTAGGGTACATGTCAGGCTATACCTGGATGTCTTGCTCTTCATCACAAACTCTAGAATGAAGTGGTCATTTCTCCTCCCACCCAACCCCAGGGTTTCTGTCATCTTGACCTCAGAAACCAGTTCCTCCCTGTTAATGGGATTCAGATCCAGAATACAATTTTTTCTTGCTTGTTTCTCCACCTTGAAAGGATGAAATTATCATTAGGGCAAGTCAAAAACATTTTAGGTACTCTGCTTTGGGGAAAGAAAAAGATGGCTCCACCAGATGCCTGAATAATTAGTCTTTCATCATCACTATGTCATGGTTATGTGCCAGATTTTTTATCTGTTCCGATAATGGATTTACCATTCTCTATATCATCTTTCTATCTAGGTGTCTATAGTATACTCTAGTGAAAAAAACCACAATTATCTCTGTTTCTCATTTCTCTGATCTTCATCTAAATGATTCCCCACCATGACTTTACCACCAAGACTCAGCTACCTTCTTCCTGTCCCTTTCCTTCTACCTTTGTGCCCCATTTTATCCCTATGGTGAGTTTTCCCTAAAATCTCCATTTTGAGGAAGGGCTCAGGAGAGCCCTCTCATTTTTCTGATTCCACCGCCATTACTCAGCCACCTTCTATCTCTTCCCCTGCAGGCCTTCTACCCATTGATGAATTCTTCCGAGAACCTCCATTTTTTGAGGACAGGCCCAAGACCTCCATCCTTCATTCTCTGGACTTTACCACCATGGGCACCTCTCACTCTCCCCAGCTTTTTAGCTCTGTTTTTACATGCTTTTTATTTTCTTCCCTCATTATGTTTACATATATGAGAATGTCATTTCTCCAGATAGAATGTAAGCTCCTTGAGGGCAGGGGCTGTCCTTCTTTTTGCTTGTATTTGTATTTTCAGAGTTTAGCACTTGATCTGGCACAGAGTAGGTGCTTTGTAAATATGTATTGATTGACCCTGACTGTCTTCTGGCCCTGGATATTCTCACATGAATGTACCTTAATAATGCCTCAAACTTCTACAGTGCCTTGCAAAGTACTTGGTCCTCTCAATAGTCCTGAGAGGTAGATGATCCTATCATCCCCATTTTACAGATGAGGTTTGAGGGGTGGTAAGTGATTTTACCAGGAGTCATACAGCTAGTAGGCATCTGAGACAGCTTTTGAACCCAGGTCGTTCTAATTCCCAGTCCTTTACTGTATTTGCTACACCAGCTAGCTAGCCTTGTGATATACAGTGCCCACCCCACTACCCTCACCACACTGAACTATTTAAATAAGGTATGCCCATCCGGGGCCACGCTGTAGTCATGGGTCTCTTCCCTTCACAGGGAAGGGAAGATATATATGAAGATAAAAATATACCCTCCTTGCAGATGTATATGAGGCCAAATATGTCTCATTTCTCCACCTTGTTGCTTAAACTCTGAACATTTGTGTATAGGCATTTTGAGGCCATAGATTTTGTTGCCAATTTCCTCCTTGGATTCCTGTGTGTGGCTATGATGGTAGTAGTAAGAGGATGTACCATGTGGCTAGGGTTTTCATAGGGATATCTATAGTGACTAAGAACAAGGTATCAGAGAGGAAGATTGAGCCAGGTATTGAAGGCTTTGAGAAAGGAGGAAAAGCGGCTTAGAAGCCTGTAATTGACTGGGCTCCTCGGTACAGGTGAATGGATTAAAGCACAAAGGACTAGAGGTTGCCAGAAAGAGGACTGAGGAGGAAGAAGGGCGTCTTCAGTGCTCTTGATCCAATGAGTTGGCAGGGTGTGCAATGAAAGCACTCTCACTAGAAATCAGGACACTTGAGTTAAAATCCTGACTCTGAGTTGCCTGCTGCTGCTCTCTCAGGCAAATCTAGTTCATCTTTCACTGTGTCTCAGCCCATAAGCTGCTAATTGTTCTTGTTTGAACCTTATAGTTGTGCTTTAATTAATCCAATTAAGGAGAGGGACCCATCTATCTAGTAAACACCCACTTAGTTGGTTGCTAATTAAGGAGTTTTCTCCTAGAATAACTACAAGATTCCAGAATTTTGCTATTTAAAAATAACGACTGAGGTTTATATGGTGCTTTGTAAATATTATCTCTTTGGAGTCTCACAAAGGCAGGTACTGATGTGGTTTAGGGGTGCAGAAATCCCACAATACTGAGGTTCAGGCAGAGCTGTCTGGAAAGAATTCACAGACTCAGTCTTCCAGTCAAGTGGCAAAAAGTTTATTATAACCTGAATATGGCAGGCAGAGCTCCTTAGGGAACTCACAATCTAACAGGAGTGATGCTAAAGCTTATATAAGAAATATTCAGTGATTTGTGTGGCAAGTATGCTAATTAGGTGGTAGAAATACAGTTTCTGTACCTTGGACACAGGCATCATTCATTACTGACATGGCCCTGGCGTGGGGGTGTGGGGAGCTTCTAAGGGGTCTATATGTCTGTATATCTATATCTGTAACAAAACAATAGTCTTGGGAGTTGATGTCTAAGGCTTGGCCTCTGGATTGTATATGGTAACCATGGGAATCAGTACATGGTAGTTCTGCTGATAGAAGATAGTTCTGTTCATACAAGGGAAATTTTACAGAAGTCATCTTGTTCCTATAGCAGGGAGATATAGTTTGCCTCACTGGGCCCACTCCTGAGTTATTGCCAGAGATAGGGTTTTTGGGCTGGAGAGAGATATGGTCCTAGGGCTGGAGTCCAAATGCAAGCATCCCATCAGTACCATTATCCCCATTTTATAGATGAAAGTTATAACCATTATGAACAGTGTGGCTTGACCATTTACACAGGAAAAGTCAAGGGAAGGAAGGATACCTATATTCTGGACTAGGATATGAAGTTAGATGGGCTCATCAATCACTATATATGTCTTGGTTGCTGTTGTTTGTCCTTCATTCTTGAAGAAGACCATGACATCAGGAGGGGGTGAAGCCATGACTTGCAAATGAATTGGATTTAAGTGATAGAGGGTTGCACAATATCACTAGCCTCACTTTCTCCTCCAGAGCCATCTGGGTCCAGTGGCAAGATATAGATCAGGACAACTGGGAATGGCCGCCATATACGTCTTGGAAAGACTCCACAGATGGACAATGATTGGGGCCCAAAATTAAATAGGAGGATGAGAGACTGGATTGCTTTTGGGAAAATTCAAAGTTCTTTTCCTTTCAAATAAAATTGTATTGATGTCTTTTTATCATCACTTAAAATTTCCCAATGTATCCCTCTCCATGCTCTTTCCCAGAAAGCCATTGCTGCTAACAAAGACTTTAAAAGGAGTGTAGGGGCTATGGAAGGTCAGCAAAACTAACCAACGTTACAAAAATGTCTGACATTATATACAGTGTTCCATAAGTAAATCTATCACCTCTGCAAAGGAACAGGAGGAAGTTCTTTCTCATCTCTCTTGTTTGAGGCCAAGCTTGGTCATTATAATTCTGCATTATTCAGTTTTGACTGTTTGTGGTAGTGGCTGTCTTTCCATTTATGTTGTTGAGGTCCTTGTGTATTTTTTTTCCTTGGTTCTTCTGACTTCACCCTGCATCAGTTCATATATGTCTTCGATATTTTTCTGTATCACATTCATGGTTTTCTTGAAGCACAGGAAAATTCCATTACATTCATATACCTCAACCTGTGTAGCCATTCACTCCATAGATAAGTATTCACACAAAGTTATTTTAATAACCTTGAAACAAAGTCTCCTCTTTTTAATCTCAGCATTTTCTTGATGGTGCTGTATGGAACTTAAAAAACTACTGTTACTAACGCTATTTGGGTCTTAGAACACTACTGTTACTAAAAAATTGAAAATATGTGTTTCCCAGGTAAAGTAAATGAGGAAGGTGCCCAGCAGTTTAGGTACCACTTCACCATGGCTAACTTATGGGAATTCATGAGCAAGACCTAAATAAAATAGTCAGCCAGGCAGGCATGGTAACTTTGGAGGGAAGGCCTACCACAGTGAGTTCACAGATCTGATTTAATAAATGGCATCTCAAAAGCCATTAGAACTTAAAATTGCACTAAGACTTTTGGGACAACCCTATATCTGAGCATAACAGATGGGAAAAATGAAGCTCAGAGAGACATGATTTGCCCCTGGTCACATAGTTCATATCTGAGGTAGATTTTGAACTCAGGTCTTCACTTCAAGACCAGCCCTCCCATCTATGCCACCACAGCACCTCCACCTGTAGGGATTAGCTGGAATGTAAACCAAGCAAAGGGAAAGGGGGGGACTGCTACCCCAGGCAGTCAATCCATCATTCTCCCTAAATCCCCAACTTCTTTCCCAGGATTGTTAAGAAAGGAATATCTGAAAAGCTTAACAACTTACTACCTAATAAGCTTTCCTGAGGCATGTATTTGGAGGTCTCTATTTCTCCATTCTCGGTTGTCCTGCCCCTCCCCCCACTAATTAGCATCTCCTTTTAGAAAGTCTCCTTTGTATACTGCCATTAACATTAGAGAGAGACAGAGAAAGTACATTAGTGCTTGAGAATGAAATTCAATTTAACAAATACATTGTAAGCCCCCATTATGTGCTAGGGGGCCCCCATTACGTGCTAGGTACTATATTTGGTGCTACAAAGACAAAAAATGACCAGTAGGGAGTTTACATTCCTATAACCTCCGGGATGAAATGCAAACTTTCCTGTTAGACTGTTGAAGCCCTCTATAGCCTAACTCCAGCCTATATTTCTTTTTTTAATATTCTTTTTTTTTTTTTGGAAAAAAAATTATGAATATTCATTCGTTCATCATGAGCTTTTCAATCATTCACAAAGACAAATATTTCAAAAAACAAAATAGAAGATTCTCTATGAAATCATAAACTTCTGTTCTATAAAGTTTTAAATATATATTACATTTCAGAAGGAGTAACAAAATTGCCAGGGTTGTGTGTCTGTATGTGTGTGTGTGTGTGTGTTCTCCTTTTGAACTTGTTCCAGTCTATCTCTCTAGACTGATTGCACATGACTTCCCCTCCTTCACACCCCCGAACCACTCACAGCCAAGCTCTCCGATTCTGGCCGTAATGACCCAGTTGAGACTTCCCTGCCTGGAAATGCCATCCCTTCTCACCTTTCCGTCTTCCGTTCCTGACTTCCCTTGAAATCCCACTTCAGGGATCATCTCCTATACAAGGACTTTCCTGATGCCCCCCTCCCCCACTTATTAGTGCTCTCCTTCACCTCCCAAATGACCGTATTGCTTCTGATATGTTTTATATTCACCCGCGTACATTTTGTGTCATGGCAGGCTTGAAATCAGGAAAACCTGGATTTGTGTCACCTTGAATGAGTTAGTCAATCTCCTTCAGCCTTAGTTTCCTCGTCCATAAAATGGGACGAATAATAAAAAAAATAACTGTAGACTTACCCAACAGAGCTGTCGTGAAGTTCAAATGGAACAATGTACATGAAGCACTTTGAAAGCCTTAAAGCTTATTATTATTAGTACTATTATTATTTTTGCAGACATTAGAAGTTGTGGGAAGTTAACGAGGGACTTGTTAAGTCCCTTGGATGGGGAGGTGGTGCCATAGTGTACAGATCACCAAGGTTGGAGTCAAAAAGACTCATCTTCCTGAGTTCAAATTCAGCCTCAGAGACTTACTGGCTGTGTGACCCTTGGCAAGTCCTTTAACCCTGTTTGCCTCAGTTTCCTCATCTGTAAGATGAGCTGGTGAAGGAAATGGCAAACCCCTCCAAGTATCTTTGCCAAGAAGATCCCAAAAAGGCGGTCACAAATAGTTGGACATTACTGAAATGACTTACATATGTAGGCGTGTGTGTGTGTGTGTGTGTGTGTGTGCATGCTTCTTAAGGGCAAGGGATGTTTCATTTTTGTCTTTGTACGCCCAGCGCACAGCACATTCTCTGGCATGATAGGTTTGTTGGCATAATAAACACTTGTTGAGTTGGATGGCATGCTCGGGGAATGTGTCTAGACAGATGTAAATTCAAGGTAATTAGAGGAGGATGGGGAAACACTCAGTAAACAAACATTTACTAAGTGTTTACTATGTGACAGGCACTCTGCTAAGTTCTGGGGATACAAAGAATGGCAAAAAAAAAACCAAAAGAGGATAGGTCTAGTGAAAAGATCATGGACCCCGGAGCCAAAGAACCTCAGTTCAACTCCCACCTACGATGCTCATCTCTATGTACCTAGAGAAAATCACTTACCAATTTGGGCCTCATGAGGAGATTGGATAAGGGGGCTTCTGCTCCTTGATCCAATGAGCCTATGAATCAGGAATGGAAGTCAAGAAAGGCTTCATAAAGGAGGCAGTATCAGAGATAAAGATAATGACTGTGAAAGGCAGAGATGAGTCTGGCAACTCTGAGGCCCTTCAGGTACATGATGGATGGCCCGGGGTAATGGAATATGATGGAACCCTGAGTTCAGAGAACAGCTGGTGATCCAGTCTGGCTGGAATTTAGAGTTTTTGAGGGGACTAATGGGAAATAAGGTAGTTTGGAGCCAGATTGCAATGAGGTCTAAGGAGTTTTCTACTACATGCACTAGAGCAAGCCCCGAGGATTTGGAGCAGGGGAGTAACATGGTCCTGTGCCCTAGGAAGATGATTTTGACAGCTATGAGGAGCAAGGATTGGAAAAGAGAGAGTCTAGAGGCTGGGGCTCAAAGTGGCAGTCCACTTGATAACAGAGCTCGTAATGGTTGACTTCCATTATTTTTTTTTTCAGTGAGAAAGAGATAGGATTATTTGCTGTGACAGAGGAGAGTGGGATGATGCCTTAGAGGGTCAATCAGGAAAGGTTAACAGTCGAAGCTGGATTAATTTGAAGAAGAAATTTAGAAAGTAGAATTCTAGAGCTAAGTGTGAAATTAGAACATATACACACAAAGCTGTGAAGGACCTTAGAACACACAACAGAGAAGCTAAAATTGGGAGGGCCTTTAGAATTCAGAAGGTTAGGGCTGGGAGGGGCCTTAGAACAGAGAATGTCAGAGCTGGGAGCGGGGAGACTTAGAACAGAGAATGTCGGAGGTGGGAGGGCTCTTAGAATACAGAAGGTCAGGGCTGGGAGGGCTTTAGAACCCAGGATGATAAAGCTGGGAGGGCTTTAGAACCCAAGATGTCAGAATTGGGAGAGCTTTAGAATCTAGGATGTCAGAGCTGGAAGGGGGCTTAGAACATAGGATGTCAGACCCAGGAAGGACACGGAAGATCCAGAAGGGACCTGGGACTCCAATGAGTTCATGGCTCCCTCATTTTACAGAGGAGCAAATTTCCCATGATGGAGAGAACAAGCATTTACTAAGCAAATCCAAGCACTTTACAAATATCATCTCCTTTGATCCCCACGACAATCCTGAATGATAGATGCCGTTGTCGTCCATTTTACAGATGAGGAAATAGGCAGAGAGAGGTTAAATGACTTACCCGGGGTCTCACAGCTAGTAAGTGTCTGAGGCTGGATTTGAACTCAGGGCTTCTTTGAGCTCACTGCTCCATCTACTGAGCCTTTGGGAATGAAGTTCCCTACTCTGAAAGTTTCCTCATCTGTTAAACAGGAGAGTTGGCCTGCAGGATTTTCCAGATGCTATCAAACGCCAACAGTTACAAAGGAACAGCCCCAGGATCAGAACTAGGTTTGAATCCCAGCTCCGGCACTTGCTACCTATGTTACCTTGGAAAAGTCAACTCACCCCTCTGGGCCTCCGTTCGTTCCTCTGTAAATGGGGATGATGGCGCTTGCCTCTTTGGAGGGGGGCTTTGTTAACCTTAAAGCATTAGAAAGATGAGAGCTAGGTGCAAGGGAGAGCTGGCGGCAGAGTCCCAAGGGGAAGGCTCCAATGAGACGAAGAAGGAGGGGCAAAGCTTTCTTCTTAAAGAATACCTCTTAAAATTAGCCGGGGGGCAACTTCTCCTGTCTGAGTAGCCAATTGGAACTTAACTCATTAAGAGATCAAGGGACAAATCAGAATACGTTTGTACAGATCATGTCCTTCATCAGGAGGCTAACTCACAGGTCCCCCACCTTGGAGGTAGATTATGGGATCAATCAGTCTATTGACATACATTTATTTAGTGCCTACTACATGCCAAGCAATGTGTGAGGTTCTGGGGAGATAAGACAAAAAGGAATAGCCCCTGCCCTCAAGGTGCTTACATTCCCCTCTGTTACACTAACAATGCATCCAGCCACTGTCTCGGGTCCATCCACCAGCACTCTGTTCCTATCACTGCTCCCGTAGGGCTGTTCTTTAGCCTAGATCCTTACCTCTGAATACCTGGACTGTGCGCCCCAGATCCCCACCCTTTTCTTCTGTGGTCTCCTGGGTTCTCTGCCTTAGCTACTATCCCTGGACTTTACCCTTTTCTTGCCAGCATCGATGGTTTGTGCCAATCCCTCCACCCTCCCCCCACCCTCCCCACTTCCCTCCCTGTATAGCTGAGTCCACTGGTCCTCATCTCACCATGGTTTGTTTAATCTCTGTTGCCATCCCAACCCTGCTATTACCTTAGTTCCCTTTCCGTCTTCAAATTCTGTTTCTGCTCCTTACTGCTCGTGTGGCCTTGGGCAAATCACTTCTTCCTCGCTGGGCCTCAGTTTCTTTTTTCTGTAAAATGAAGAGGTTAGACTAGATGGCATCTGAAGTCTCTGCATTATATAGGATTTAGAGCCAAAAGGGACCCTAAAGACTACCCCCTCCTTCATCAACAAGGCAACTGAGGCCCAGGGAAGCTGTGACTTAGTCATTCACACAGCTAGTAAGCATCTGATGTGGAATCTGATTCAAGTTTTCTTGACTCTAAAGCTCCATCGACTGTGCCACCTGGCTCAGTCTCCTGAGTCTTTCTATCCCTGGGCCTTCCTTCTCAGTTAGCAAAATCGGCTCAAGTCCCCTTTCTTCCACTTACTCACTGTGTGACATTGGGATGGATCCTTTCCTTTCTCTACAAGTGTCTCCTCACCTGTTTTTTAGGGCATGGATGTTCTGATCTCTTAGGACCCCTCTGGCTCTAGCTAGCTATGGTGCTGTAAGCTGACCTCTGAGCCTATCACCCCTCTTTTTCTACCTCTTTACCCATCCCTCCTTCACAGCCCTATTTCCATTTACTCACATTAGAACTGGGAGGGACCTCAGTAGCAGCCATCTGCTCCAACCCATGACTGAAAAGAAACTGCTCTATGAAACACCAAATCAGCCGTTGCCTTTGCTTGAAGACCTCCAGTGAGGAAGAACCCACTCCTCCCCAGGGTAGCCCATCCCACTTGTTGGGTAGCTCTAATTGTTAAGAAGGTTATCCTTACTTCAGGCTGAAATTCACCTTTTTGCAGATGGGGAACGATAGAACATTGCATATACTGTCAGACTTGGCTGCAAGGTTCGTTAGTTTTGTGGAACTGGTTTTTCCCCTTTTTCTTATTATTTATTAAAAGAGATCATTTGATGGATAGTAGAGGAGGGAAGGATATATTTGGAAATTAAAGTAATATGAAAACAAGAGAGCAATATCATTTTAAAAAGAAAACAAACAAAAAAAGAATATGCACACAAAGAAATATGTCCTTTTTGCAACATACACCTCACTGCCCCAAGTTCTGCCCCCTGGGGTCAAGAAGAATAGTCTAATGCTTTTTCTAAGTCAAATCTTTCCAATCCTGTTTTGAGAATTGCCAAGGGCACATTTGGAACTGGCTGTCCCAGGGGCTTCTCAAACTCAACAGAAAACAAAATTTATTATCTTTTCCCTCAAGCCTACTTCTCTTCCAAAGCTCCAGGGCACCACCATACTTCTAGTCACCCACATTCACAATCTCAATGTCCTCCTCAACCTCTTACTCATTCCACATATGCAACTAATTGCTGCATCTTGCTTTTTCTGCCTCCACAACATTTTCCCCATCAGATCCCTTCCCTCTATCCACACAGCCACCACTTTAAATCAGGTCCTCATCTCCCCTCACCTGGACTATTACAATAGCCTCCTAATTGGTCTCCTCGCCTCCTCAGGTCTCTTCTCTATTCCATTTCATCCTCCAGACAGCCTCCAAACTGACCTTCCTAAGGTGTAAGTTAGATTATAGCACTCTCTTAATAAACTCCAAGAGCTCTCTATGACCTCCAGGATCAAATATAAACTTCTCTGTCCATTAAAGTCCTTCACATAATAAGTCCTTCTCAACTTGGTCTCTCTCTACTTTTCTAGTCTTATCAATCAATCAGCATTTAATAAATACCTACCATGTGCCAGTCACTGTGCTGAGAGCTGGCGGTACAAAAAGAGCCAAAAAGCAGGTCCTGCCCTCAAAGAGCTAACAATCTAGTAGGGGATACCACATAAAAACAAATATATATAAGGCAAGCTATATAAAAGACAAGAAATAATTAACAGAGGAAAGGTACTAGGATTAGGAAGGGTTGGAGAAGGCTTCCTGTAGAAGAGGGGATTTTAGTTGGGATTTAAAGGAAGCCAGGGAGATCAGTAGTCAGAGCAGAGGAGGGAGAGCATTGCAGACATGGGGGACAGCCAGAGAAAAATGCCTGGAGCCAAGAGATGGAATTTCTTGTTTGGGAAACAGGCAAGAGACCAGTGTCACTGGATTGAAGAGTATGTGGGGGGAGTAAGGTATAAGAAGACTGGAAAGGAAGGAGGGGGCTAAGTTATGAAAGACTTTGAATGCCAACAGAGCATTTTGTATTTGATCCTGAAAGCCACAGGGAGCCACTGAAGTTTATTGAATAGAGAGATGACATGTTTGGACCTGTGCTTTAAGAAAATCATTTTAGAGGCTGAATGGAGGATGTATTGGAGAGAGAAAAAGATCTGAGGCAGGCAGACCCACCAGCAGCTGTCCAGGTGTGAGAGGACGAGGGTTTGCACCTGGGGTGGTGGCAGGGTCAGAAGAGAGAAAAAGGCATATTCTAGAGATGCTGCAGAGATGAAATCAATAGGCCTTGGCAATGTATTGAATATGAAGATGGGGTGGGGGGAGATAGTGAAAAGTCTAGGATGTGAGCCTGGGGTTGTAAGCCTGAAGGACTGTGAAGAGGGTGTTGCCCTCTACAGGAATAAGGAAGGTAGAAAACAGAGGAGAGTTTGTGGGGGGCAGGGATGATGAACTCTGTATTGGACATATTGCATTTAAGATGTTTGCTGGGCATTCAGTTCCAGGTGTCTGAAAAGCAGTTGCAGATGCAAGATTGGAGATTATCAGAAAGTTTGGAGCAGAATAGGTTGATCTGAGAATCCTCAGGATACAGATGTTTATTAAATCCATGGGAGCTGATGAGATTACCAAGTGAAGCAGTATAGTGAGAGAAGAGAAGAGGGCCCAGGACAGAACCCTGAAGGGTACCTATGGTTAGAGGGTGTGATCTGGAGGAGGATCCAGAAAAGGAGATTGAGAAGGAACAGTCAGAGAGTTAGGGGGGGAACCAGGAGAGAGAGATTCTGAAAACCTAGAGAGAAGAGAGTATCAAGAAAGAGAAGGTGATAAACAGCATTAAAGGCTACAGAGAGATCAAGGAGATTGAGGACTGGAAAAAGGTCATTGAATTTGGTAACTAAGAGATCATTAGTAACTTTGGAGAGAGCAGTATCAGGGGAATGATAAAATCAAAAGCTAGATTGTAAGGGTTTAAGATGAGAGTAAGAGGAGAGAAAGTGGAGACATTAATGTAGATGGCCTTTTCAAGAAGTTTAGCTACAAAGGGCAGAAGATATATAGGATAGCAGCAGGGAATAGAAGGATCAAATGAGAGTTTTTCAGGGGAGAGACATGGACATGTTTGAAGGAAATGAGTCAGTAAGCAAGGAGAGATTGAAAATAAATGAAAAAGTTGGGATGACAGAGGGGGCGATTTGTTGGAGGAGATGGGGTGGAATCAGATCACTTGAATAAGCAGATAGATTAGTCTTAATGAGGAGTAAAGTCACTTCATCATGTGAGACAAGGGGGAAGGAGGAGAAAGTGGCAGAAGGCTCTTTGAGTGATAGGAGATGAGAAAGAGAGGAGAAGTTCACAGCAAATGGTCTCATTTTTCTGTAAAGTGAGGCAAGGATCTTAGTTGACAGTGGAGGGAGCCATGGGAGGCTTAAGAAGGGATGGAAAGGTTTGGAAGAGCTACTGTGGAAAGGTGGATAGTGAGTTGATGAAGAAGGTGTTTGTAGGATTGCCTAGAAGTAGTGAGGGGCCAGTTGAGGTTATGTATCATAAATTTGTGGGAGACCCAATCAGAATGGTTGTGTGATTTTCTCCACCTTTATTTAGCAGCACTTCTGTAACGGTGAAGGCATTAAATGGTGGGAGTGATCTTGGATAGGTGTCCTTGGCATTATAAGAGAGGGGAGCAGTGTAGAGTTGAATTGGTTCACCAAGTAGTTAAGATGGGGAGAAGAGGAGAAAATGATGAGTGCAGGGGAGATGTCTGGGAGAGAATTGAGGGGTCAAGAAATGGAGGTCACAGTGCAGATGAAGAGTAGGGTTGTATAGGAGAAGGCAGAGGGAAAGGTGAAAAACCTATAATAGATTGTGGTTGGATAAAGGGATTTCAGAATCCTTGAACATGGAGGTGGTATATTTGTGGGTGATGGGCAAGATCTAGGGTATAAACATCTTTGTGTATGACTGAGGTGGGATGGAGGAATAGCTCACGGGACGTGAAGTAGGTTAGGGAACTGAGTAGTTTGGATATCTGAGGGAAAGTCAATAGGTATGTTGAGGTCTTGTATGAGGGCAGAAGAGGAATAGGAGAGAAAAATTGTGATTCCTTAGGTATTGAATTCATTGAGGAAGGAAGAAGAGTGACCTCCCAGGTCTGTAGACAAGAGCTTCCAGAATTTTGATTAAGTGATAAAAAAGAACAGCATAGCTTTCAAAGGAAAAGGGGCTATAGAGTGATAGAGGAAGGGGGAGAATCTGGAAGAGGCAATGGGGAGCAAGGAGTGTTGCAATTCCCCTGCCCCTACATTATTCCTCTTTATACACACTACAATCCAGCCCCACTGACTTTCTTACTGTTTCTCAAAAATGAAACTCAATTTCCCACCTCTGTGCCTTTGTCTGTCCCTTATGCCTAGAAAGCACTTTATTCTCATTCCTGATTCTGAGAATTCCTGGCTTCCTTCAAGTCTCAGTTAATTTTTGTCCTTGCACCCCTAGAAGGCACAGTGCCTAGAATATAGTAGGTATTTTAAAAATGCTTTCTACATGAAGCCCTTCTTCATCCTCTCAATTAGATTTCATATGTTCTATCTATCCATCCATCTATCTATCTATCTATCTATCTATCTATCTATCTATCATCTATCTATCTACTTATCTATCTATCTATCTATATCTATAATCTATATGTATATATATATATATATTATCTATCTATATCTACCTATCTATCATCCATCTATCATCTATCTATCTACATCCCTATCTATCATCTATCTATCTATCATCTATCTACCTATCATCCATCTATCATCCATCTATCTATCATCTATCTATCATCTACCTATCTATCTATCTATCTATCATCTATCTATCTATCTATAATCTATCTATCTATCTATAATCT
Source organism: Trichosurus vulpecula (assembly GCF_011100635.1). Taxonomy (NCBI): domain Eukaryota; kingdom Metazoa; phylum Chordata; class Mammalia; order Diprotodontia; family Phalangeridae; genus Trichosurus; species Trichosurus vulpecula. The sequence continues at coordinate 53,589,250 of NC_050574.1, forward strand.
ATCTATCATCTATCTACCTATCTATCTATTTATCATCTATCTATCTATAATCTATCATCTATCTATCTATCTGTCATCCATCTATCTATCTAACTACCTATCATCCATCTATCTATCATCTATCTATCTATCATCCATCTATCTATCATCTATCTGTCTATCATCTATCTATCTATCTATCATCCATCTATCTATCATCTATCTATCTATCTATCATCCATCTACCATCTATCATCTATCTATCTATCATCTATCTATCATCTATCTATCATCCCTCTATCTATCATTTATCTATCATCTATCTACCTATCATCCATCTACCTATCATCTATCTATCTATCTATCTATCATCTATCTATCTATATCTATCTATCTATCATCTATCTACCTACCTATCATCCATCTATCTATCATCTACCTATCTATCTATCATCTATCTATCTATATCTATCTATCATCTATCTACCTACCTATCTATCATCCATCTATCTATCATCTATCTATCTACCTACCTCTTATCTATCTATCATCTATCTACCTATCATCCATCTATCATCCATCTATCTATCATCTATCTACCTACCTACCTATCTATCATGTATCTATCTATCATGTATCTACCTATCTATCCATCCATCTATCTATCATCCATCTATCATCTATCTATCTATCTATCTATCTATCTATCTATAATCTATCTATCATCTATCTACCTATCTATCTATCATCTATCTATCTATAATCTATCTATCATCTATCTACCTATCTGTCATCCATCTATCTATCTACCTATCATCCATCTATCATCTATCTATCTATCTATCATCCATCTATCATCTATCATCTATCTATTTATCTATCTATCTATCTATCATCTATCATCTACCTATCATCCATCTATCTATCATCTATCTATCTATCTATCATCTATCTATCTATATCTATCTATCTATCATCTATCTACCTATCTATCATCCATCTATCTATCATCTACCTATCTATCATCTATCTATCTACCTACCTATCTATCATGTATCTATCTATCATGTATCTACCTATCTATCCATCCATCTATCTATCATCCATCTATCATCTATCTATCTATCTATCTATAATCTATCTATCATCTATCTACCTATCTATCTATCATCTATCTATCTATAATCTATCATCTACCTACCTATCTGTCATCCATCTATCTACCTATCATCCATCTATCATCTATCACCTATCTATCTATCTATCTATCATCTATCTATCATCTATCTATCATCCATCTATCTATCATTTATCTATCATCTATCTATCTATCATCCATCTATCTATCTATCTATCTACCTATCAACATCATCATCTAGCTATTTATCTTGGAGAATGAAATGGCAAACCATTCCAGTATCTTTGCCAAGAAAATCCCAAGCAGGGCCACAGTTGGACACTATTAAAATGACCGAACAACAACAAAAATAAATCTATCTATCCATCATCTATTTATCTATCTTTGTCACCTATTTTTCATTTATCTGTCTGTCTTCCCTCCCTACATATAAGCTTCTTAAGGTCAAGGGCTGATTGGTCTTTGCATCCCCAGAGCCTAGCACAATGCTTGGAACATAGCAGGTGCTTAATAAATGCTTATTAATTAGTTGATTGATTTAACGATTTTGCCAGCTCTTAATCCTATGCTTCAGTCTTTCTTTTCATGGAAAAAAATGATTTGATAAACTTTTTTCATAGTAAGATATCTAGGTCCCAGTATATTGATAATGTGAGGCTATGTTCCCCTGGGCAAGCCATTCAGCCACTCTAGAAAACTCTCTAAGACTATACATGGCACAGCAGGAACCACTTTCCCACCTCTCTCACCCTCCAGCTCTTGCCAGTATGCATTGGTTGAGGGACTTTCCTCAATGAAAATTCCTTAAACCAATGAAATCCTAGATCTGATTTTAAAAATAATATTTTACCCCTTCCAGGGATACTAACATTTTAAAAGGATTGGGTCCATCTAGGGCTGCCTTGATACTAGAAGCTCAGCTCCAACCCAAGATCAGGAAGGAAGAGCTTGGAGAGATTTGCCACATAGGTGGACTGATATAAGTAATCAATAGATATTTGTTGAACAAGTACCTAAAGCCCAGCAGGAATCTTGATATGCGGCGGGGAGAGAGAAAGGAGGAGGATTGGAGGAAGCACATTGGCAACAGTTCATGTGAAAAAGATCTAGGCATCTTAGTGGCCCAAAAGCTCAGTATGAATCTATCAGGTCACACTACAACCAAGAAAGCTAGCATCATCTTTAGCTGAATTAAGAAAAGAGTCATATCCAGGGCTAGAGCTGTCCACACTAGTTCCACTGTCCTCTGCCATGGTCAAACCAGACCACATCTGGGATATTGTATTCGATTCTGAGTACTGCATTTTAGAGGAGATATTGACAACCCTGGGAATGTCCAGAAGGAGGAGAATAACCTGGGTGGTGGGAAGAGGCCATTGCCTATTGCATCAATTGAAAGACTTGGAACTCAGTTCTGGAGAAAACTGGGATGAGAGAGAAAGGAAATAGGTTAGCCATCTACAAGTGTCTGAAGATCATCACATAAAAGAGGGAATAGATTTGTTCCATTTGGCCCCAGAGAACAGAACCAGGAGCCACGGGTCTAAGCTTTAGAGAAGCAAATGTTGACTTCCTAACAATGAGTCTCAGGAAAGTGGAATGAGCTACTTCAGGAAATGGTCAGTTCCCCACTTGTAAAGTCGTCAAACAGAAGGTGGATGACTGCTTGTCAAGCATAGGATCATGGACTGAGAGCTGGAAGGGATCCCAGAAGCCATTTACTCCAACGCCCTGTCTTTCCCATTTGAGAGATGAAGAAACTGAGGACAAGAGAAATTATATAATTTGACCAAGGTCACCCAGCTAGTAAGATTTGGAGCTGGGGCTTGAACCCAGGTCCTCTCACTAGGTAACTCGGTGGCACAGTGGATAGATTGCTGGACCTGAAGTTAGGAAGACTAATCTTTCTTCCAAATCTGGCTTCAGATACTTCTTAGCTGTGTGACCTCGGGCAAGTCATTCCACCCTGTTTGCCTCAGTTTCCTCATCTGTAAAATGAGCTGGAGAAGAAAATGGCAAACCACTCCAGCATCTTTGCCAAGAAAACCCCAAATGGGGTCAGAAAGAGTCAGACACGACTGAAACGACTGAGCAAAACAACAACGAAACCTCTGACTACAGTCAGTGCTTCTTCTACCACAGTTCAAGGTACAGATTGAATTAGGTGACCTCAGCATCTTTTCCAACTCAGGTTCCATAAAAATGTCCTCTTTGGGACACAACTGAACCTTAGTGGGCAATGTGGCCAGCATAGATTCATTTCTCCAACTGAAAGATGAGAGCAGAGTGCTGTTTTATATTCCAGGCAAGAATGAACCAGGTTGGGGCCGGGTATGAGGAAGAGGGGAAACAAAGGGAAGGTGTGCCAGGAAATTAATAGCTCCTTCTTGTTCTGTCTAGGATGGCCAGCCTGTGGGCCACATCAGGGAGAAATATAGCAGGGGAAGGCAGCTGTGAATGCAGCTAGTCTTATCTGCCTCCCCACTGTCCATCAGCCTGACAGAGATAAGCTGGAATTGAGATAAGGCAGAGAGAATTGCTGCAAAGAAAAACATAATTAAAGCGTCTCCAATGGCAGGGCACCAAGGTGGGGGGAGGGGCAGGAGAGGGTCCTGGCCAAGCTGGCAAAGGACACCTGACTGGGAAACTTACTGAGTGGCTAAATAGGGGGAGCAGATTCCCCCTCCTCCTCCCACCACCACCCTTAGGACAGCCCTGAAAATAAAAGCCAGAAGGCTGCCAGCCCACAGTGTCTAATTCATCTAAACCACAGGGTAGAATCCAGATGCCAATGTTCCACTAAGGACTCAACTGGACTAAGTTTCTATGTGCCCATAAAATAGCTGTCGGTTAGGTTATACCTGGCACATGATAGGTGCTTCATAGACATCTATTGATTGAAAAAGAGAGGCTGTCCTTTGTGAGCTTTGCAATTCAACTACTACTGAGTTCATCTGATTTTGGGGTAACAAGAATTCTATCTTTGCTGGATGCAGCCCCTTGATCAGAAGGAGGGAAATATAGCTAGTCAGCTCAAGGATCATTAGATCATAAATCTAGAAATGGGATCTGCTCCAACACTTTCATTTTACAGAATCAGAAATTGACTCCTAGAGAGTTCAAGTCACTTACTCAAGGTCAAGGGATAGGTGGCCACAGTGGACCTGCAGTCAAGAAGACTCATCTTTCTGAGTTCAAATCTGGCCTCAGATACTTGCTAGCTGTGTGACCCTGGGCAAATCACTTCACCCTGTTTACCTCAGTTTCCTCATCTGTAAAATGAGCCGGAAAAGGAAGTGGTAAACCACTTCAGTATCTTTGCCAAGAAAATCCCAAATGGGGTCATGAAGAGTCAGACATGACTAAAAACAACTGAACAACAACAAAGTAATTTCAAGAGAGCATTCAAAACCTAGCATTCAATCACGAGGGTCCCTGATTGGCTGAGAATTCTCTTGGAATGGTAGAATGGTCACATCTTGGAGGCTGAGTCTCCAAATTGGGAGAGATGAGTGCCATTCTCCTCTGGCATCGCAAGACTACCAGATGATTGAGGATTGGGGCTCATGGTCCATGCCAGGTCTTTGGAACTTGAGGAAAAGATTAAGCTCTAAACCTGGGTAGATGTCTAACTACTGAAATCCCGGCATATTATTTGTGGATTTGTATACTCTGATTTTCCTTTTAAATAAAGCCAAGTCAAATGCATTTTTATGGTCTGAAAAGATGGCTGCTGCAGCTGCCACACTCCCAAGGTATCCAAGCACAATGGCAGTGACTAAAGAAAGAGGTAATGGCAACTTAGACATTGGAAGCCACACCTGTCTGAGGCCAAGGAGTCTATCAGACTCAGACACTTCACACACTTTTAAGTGCTATACAAATGCTAACTGTTAATATTACATACTAGTATTCTCTAATATAAATATTCTCCTACTAGCCTATAAGATCTACGAAGACTAAATCTTACCTAATTTTGTCTGTTCCCCAGAGTCAAGAATAGTGCTCTGAACACCATAGGTACTTAATCAAAGGTATGTTGGTTGAATAAATAAGTCAATAAATTTCCCTTTTAAGTACTGCCGCCTTACATTATAGGTGAGCACCAGAGAGGAGGAGACTCAACCCTACCCCATGAGAGTACTTTCCAAAAGGAAGATTTGATTCATTTGTGGGATATAGAATCCTAGAATTTTGGAACTGAAAGAGACCATAGCTCATAGAATGTTTGAGGACAAAGAGACTTAGAAACCAGTTGAAGTTCATTCTAGCAAAGGTTGGATGACTATTTGCTAGTAATGTTGTAGAGGAGATTAATGCTTCAGGTAAGGAAGCGACCTTTAATGACTCTTTCAACTTTTCCATTAATTCATTTCATTCATTCAACCCTAAGATTTGTCTTATCTATAAGTTAATGGTTTTTCTCAACTTCCTCATTTTACAAATGAGGCAACTTAGGACCAGTGGGTAAGTTACTTATCCACGTGGCCCTTCATGGAGAAAGTGAAACCCAAAGAGATTGAATGACCTGACTTCCAAGGAAGGAGACAGCATAGGACTAGAATAGCTTAACTTGGCCAAGAGTCAGATGTGGGTTCTAGTGCCAACTCTGACCCTTGGGTTGCTGGATGACATTGGGCAAGTCACTTAACTTCTCTTCATCTGTGACAATGAAAGGAAAATTTGTGCCCTCCCTCCCTGGCTAGGATTGGGTGCCAACAGAATGGCTAGGTGATGGGATAGTGCTTTTGACAACTGTGCCTAGTTACCCAGATTTGAGACCTCAATATCATCTTTGGCTCTTTTTTCTCTCTCACCCCCTAAATCCAATCACTTGCCAATCTTGTTGGTTCTGCCTCCATAATATCTTACAAACAATTATTTATTAAGTACCTACTATGCTCAGTGCTGGGGATGCAAATATAATACAGGAATAAATTCTCTACTCTTATGGAACTTATATTTGAATGAGGAAGATGACAGAATATATGTAATATATATATACACACATGTATGTACATATATGTACATACTGAATAATAAATAGAAAGAATAATATTAAATTAAAGGAGTTTGGCACAATTACAAAACACCCTTCACACAAATAATGACAGATCTAAACAATTCTAGAAATATTCATTGTTCATTGGTAGGCCAAGCCAATATAATAAAAATGACAATTCTACCTAAATTAATTTTCTTAGTGCCATACCAATCAAACTACCAAAGAATTATTATAACAAAATTCATCTGGAAGAACAAAAAGTCAAGAATATCAAGGGAATCAATGAAAAAATGTGAAGGAAGGTGTCCTAGCAGTATCAAATTTCAAACTATATGACAAAGTAGCAATCATCAAAACAATATGGTACTGGCTAAGAAATAGAGTGTGGTTGATCAGTGGAATAGACTAAGTACACAATATACAGAGGTAAATGACCATAGTAATCTAGTGTTTAATAAACCCAAAGATCCAAGCTTTGGGGGCAAGAACTCACTACCTGACAAAAATTGCTGAGAAAACTGGAAAGCAGTTTGGCAGAAACTAGATAAGGACCAATATCTCATACCATATACTGGGATAAGATCAAAATGGACATATGATTTAGACATAAAGAGTAATCTTAAAAGCAAATTAGAGGAGCATAGAATATTTTACTTGTCTAATTTATGGATAAAAGAAGAATTTATGTTGAGATAGGGAGCATTATGGGAGATAAAATGGATAATTTTGATTACATCAAATTTAAAAGTATTTGCACAAACAAAACCAATGCAACCAAGATTAGAAGGAAAGCAGGAAACTTGGGGCAAATTTTACAGCAAGTTTCTCTGATTGAAGCCTCATTTCTCAAATATATAGAAAACTGAGTCAAATTCATTAAAATGTGAATCATTTCCCATTGATAAATGATCAAAAGATATGAACAGGCAGCTTTCAAACAAAGAAATCAAAGCTATCTTTGATTTGAAAAATACTCTAAATGAAAAATGCTCTAAATCACTATTTATTAGAGAAATGCAAATTAAAACAATTCTAAAGTACCACTTAACACCTATCAGATTGGTTAATATGACAGAAAAGGGAAATGACAAATGTTGGACGGGATGTGGGAAAATTAAAACACTAATGTACTATTGGTGAAGTTGTATATGTGCTGATTCAACCATTTTGGAGAGCAATTTGGAACTATGCCCAAAGGGCTGCAAAACCATGCATACACTTTGACCCAGCAATACCACTACTAGGTTTGTACCCCAAAGAGTTAGAAAGGAGGAAAAGGATATATTTGTACAAAAACATTTATAGCAGCTCTTTTTGTGGTGGCAAAGAATTGGAAACTGAGGGGATGTCCATCAATTGGGGAATGTGATATATGATTGCGATAGAATATTATTGAGCTATAAGAAATGACAAGAAGAATGCTTTCAGAAAAACCTAGAGAGATTTATACAAACTGATGCAAAGTGAAGTGAACCAGAACCAAGATAACGTTGTACACAGTAACAGCAACATTTTATGATGATCAACTATTCTCAGCAATACAATGATCCAAGACAATTCCAAAGGACTAATGATGAAACATACTATCCACCTTCAGAGAAAGAACTGATGGAGTCTGAATACAGATCAAAGCATAATATTTTTTTTACTTTATTATTCTGGTTTCGTTTTTGTCTGTGTTTTCTTTCTCAATATGGCTAATGTAGAAATATGTTTTGCATGACTGCACAGTATAATCTGCATCAAATTGCTTGCCTTCTCAAGAAGGGAGAGAGAAAGGGAAGGAGGAAAAGAATATGGAACTCATTTTAAAAAAATGAATGTTAAAATTTTTGTCACTGAGAAAGAATAAAATAGAAATTTTCAAAATGAGTACATGATTTAGATATAAAGGGTGATATAAGCAAATTAAGGGAGCATGGGAAAAATGTGCCTGTCAGATCTATGGATAAAGAAAGACTTCGTGACCAAACAAGAAATATAGAGGATCACAGGAAATAAATGGATAATTTTGATTATATGCAATTAAAAAGGGGTTCATATAAACAAAACAAATGCCACAAAAATTAGAAAGAAAATAGGAAACTAGGAGTAAATTTTTATAGGAAGTTTCTCCAACAAAGGTCTTATTTCTCAACTATACAGGGAAATGAGTCAAATTTATAAGAAACAAGAGTCATTCTCCAATTGATAAATGGTCAAGGGATATATGAACAGGCAGTTTTCAGAAGAAGAAATCAAAGTATCAATAGTCACATAAAAATGCTTCAAATCATTAAAAATTCAAGAAATGCAAATTAAAACAACTCTGAGGTACGCCCTCATTCCCATTACCCTGGCTAACATGACAGAAAAAGAAAATAAATGCTGAAGGAGGTGTGAAAAATATACTAATGTGCTGTTGGTGGAATTGTGAACTAATCCAACCATTCTGAAGAATCATTTATATTATTTCCAAAGGGCTAGAAAACTGGACATAGCCTTAGGCCCAGCAGCTACTACCCACTACTACTAGGTCCGTATCCAAAAAAGATAAAAAGGGGGGTGGAGTAGAACCTATTGTACAAAATATAGCAGCTCTTTTTGTGGTGGCAAAGAATTGGAAATTGAAAGGATGCCCATCAATTGGGAAATGTCTGAACAACTTGTGGTACATGATTATGGTAGAGTACAATTGTACTATAAGAAATGACAAAGAGGATGGGTTCAGAAAAATCTGGAATGACTTGAATGAACTAATGCAAAATGAAGTGAACAGAACCAGGAGAACATTATACACAGTAATAGAAGTATTACAGAGATGATCAACTGTGAAAGACTTAGCTACTCTGATCACTATGACAATCCATAACAATCCCGATGGACTCATTATGAAAAATGCTATCCACTTCCAGAGAAAGAACTAATAAACCCTATGTGCAGATTGAAGCTTTTTTCTAAAAAAATTTTCAAAGATGTTTGAGAGGGAAAAAACTATTGGGTGGGGTGGGAAAGGCTTCCTGCCAAGGGGGATACTTGAACTGTATCCTGAAGGAAAAGAGGGATTCTTTGATGTAGTGTTGAGGAAGGAATGCATCCCAGGCATTGGAGACAGATAGTACAGAAACATGGAGATGGGAGATTGAGCATCTCAGCAGAGAAAAGGCTAGTTTAGCCATACCATAGCCAGAAGATGTGGGAGGAGAAGGGGTATGGGAAAAGGAACAAGCATTTATAAAGCATCTACTGTGTGCCAAATACTTTGGTAAGCACTACAAATATTATCTCATTTGATGAGAGGGGGAATGATGTCCAAGGAAGCTAGAAAGATAGTTTGGGGTCAGGTTGTGAAAGGCTTTAAAAGCAAAACAGGAGTTTATATTTGTTTCTTGAGGAAATTAAAAGCCTTTGTTGCTTATTGCTTATGAGAGTCACATTGTTAAATCTATGCTTGGCAGCTATGTGGAAGATAGATTGGAGTGGGCAGAGACTTGAGGCAATGAGAAGCATTGGGAGAGTGTTCCAAAAATCTAGTAAAGTGGGAATGAGTTTCTGCACTATTGGATAAGTAGGGAGAAGGGGTTAGATGTAATTTGGAGGAAGAAACAGCAGGATTTGGGGCTATCAGTTGCATATATGGGATGAAGGGGAGAGGGTAGAGTGGAGATTAATGTCAAGGTTTTGAACCTGGGAGACTGAAAGAATGATGGTGCCTTTAACAGCTTGAAAGTTTGGAAGAGGAGTTGATTTGGAGAGGGAAAATGAGTTCTGCTTTTAACATATTGAATTTGAGATGTCTGCAATGTCCAATTTGAAATGTCCAAAAGGCAATTGGTGATGTAAGGTCAAAACTCAGGGGAGAGGCTGGGGCTAGCTATCTAGGTGTGTGAGTCATTAAAATAGAGATGATTATTAAACCTTTGGGTTCTGATGAAGACACCAAGAGAAATCAATCAGCAAGCATTTATTATGCACTTTCTTTCACTTCCTAACTGTCCAAATGTTCTTTTCTCTGTCTCTCTTGCAGGATCTTCCTCCAAGTCACACACGCTAACTGTGGGTATCCTTCAAAGGCTCTGTCCTGGGTCCCCTTTGTTTCTCCCTCTACACTATTTTACTTAGTGATCTCATCAGTTCCCATTCTCAGATCTATTTATCAAGCCCTAACCTCTCTCCAGACCTCTAGTCCATGACCAGCTGCCTTTGGGACATCTTGAACTGGATTTCCCAGTAGTTGATTATAAGTACCTTGAGGGCAGATACTTATCCCTTTTCATCTTTGTATCCCCAAACAGTAGGAAGATAATAAATACTTACTCAATCATATTGAATTAAACTGGAAAATCCTGTAGCAATAAAAGGCTTAGCCCTTGCTAGCTGTGTGATCTTGAACTTTCCCTTTCTGAACCTGTTCCCTCATCTGCCAAACGGGACTAATCATATTTGCACTCTCACTCTATAGAGTTGCTATGATAAAAGCCCCACAGCCATGGGAGTTGTGGGGTGGGACCTGGGGGATGGGAATGGGGTGGATGCTCAGGAGACAGGAACCGAGAGAGAGCTTTCCCTATTGCTGTGTCTCCTGCAGATCAGTAACAGTGACGTTGAAGGCAGCACCAGCGAAAGCAGCAGTGGCAGCAGCAGCAGCAGGAGGATGCCTGGCCTGCTCAACTCTAGCACCTGGGAACCACTCCCACTCACCTCCTCTGACATCACCTCCTGTGTCCAGGGCTATGCCTTTGGCCTCATGGCCTCACTCACCTATGGCAATGTGGAAGTCCAGCCTTTCCAAGGTAAAGATCCCCCCGCTACACACTCTTTGCCCCTCCTCTCTCTGCATGGTTCCCACCCCCCCCCCCAAGCCCAGCTTGGATGCTGGATGTCCAGGGCAGGTGAACTATCCCAATCTCACTTTCAGCCCTGGGCTGTCACCCACTAAATGGTTGGGTTGGGATAAGAAGGTGGGGGGTGACTCCATTCAGATAGGGTGAGTCCCAACTAGAAAGGCTCATGTCCCCTGTGCAGAACAGGTCCGTCTCAGAGACCCCTTACTTTATGTGAAGCATCCCCCTCTGAAGCAAGCCCTGGACTCGAAGTCAGAGAGACTGGATTTGAACCCCCCAACATTGTCACCAATCCTCTCTTTGTTACTCATTTTGTTATGAGTTTCTCTGACCCTCCACCAATAAGAGTGAAGGTTCCCCCAAATGGAGGCAGCTGTGCTGAATAGGAAAGACCACTGCCTTCTGTAATCACAGTGCCTGGTTTGACCCTCCTACCATGTCTATGACTCTGAGCAATTCCTTCTCTTCCCTTGACCTCAGCTGAAAAACAGGAATGATAATCATTGCCCTCAAAGAGGAGATGCTATGGTATATGCAAAGCTGTCTGGAAATGATCCATCTAGACTAGCCTCACTTTAAGACTCATGCTGGATCCTAGGGTTGAGAACTAGGAGAGACCTTATGCAATCTGGCTCAACTCCCTCATTCTCTAGATGAGTCCCAGAGAGCACACAAGCCACTTACCTAAGGTCATGGTCTAGGACAATGGAGTCAAACAAGTGGAAACAATCCTTCCTTTTGATATTGATTTGAAAAACCACAAATTAACATTATCTATGTTTTATGGTATATTTATTTTGTTCAACATTTCCCAATTACATTTTAATCTGGTTCAGGTAGCACTCAAGGATTTTGTGTTGCATGAGACCCCAGAGTTTGACACCTTTGGCTAGTGGTAACTTGCTACATTAAAAGCATTTTAATGGCTCTGGAGGGACAGGTAGTAGGGCCATATCCTGCCTCTGACACTACCTGTGTGACTTGACTTCCCTGAACCTCAGTGTCCTCATCTGTAAAAATGGTTGTGCCAGACTGAATGGCCTCTGAGGTTCCTTCCTGCTCTAGATCTATGACCATATGATAAAATACTGGACTTGGATTCAGAAAGACCTCAGTTCCCACCTCCACCTCTTCCTGACTCTGGGACCCCAGACAGAGGAGCTTAAGCTTTCATATCTGGAGTTTCCTCATTAGGAAAATGGTGATAATAACACCTGTGGATTACAACATTGTGTGGGTCAAAAGGGACAGTGTCTGCATGAAAAAAGTGCTTTGCAAACTCTAAGGGGCTTATCTTTAACCAGACACTTATATGTCATTGTATTATCATGAGGGAAGAGTTCACAGAATCATAGACAGTGCTAGGAGGGACATTGGAGACCAAGCCCAACTCTTCACGCTACAGATAAGGCTTAGAGGAGGGAAGCCCAAGGTCATGGAGTCTTGGTCCTCTGACTCCAAACACAGCTTCTAGTGGCTATATCCTGATGGTTTCCTTGTACCACAAGGGCGACCTTCATTTTGGGGAACCTGTGAGATGTAGGGGTGAGGGGAACCTCGGGTGGATGCCATTCAGTCATTCAACGTCCGTGGTGGGGGTGGGGTGCCTTCCCCTGGCAGGCCTCTTCGTGTACCCCCTGGATGAGTACACCACCGTGGTCGGGTTTGAAGCCGTCATCTCTGAGAGAGCCGTGACAGTACAGATCAAGGACAAAGCCAAACTGAGCAGTGACTACTTTGACATGCACCGCCCTCATAATGGTACAGGTAAGAAGGCCTTTTACTGAGCCTGGGGCTAGGAATGGGACCAAGAACCTTAGCCATAACTAGGGTGGAATGACTAGAGGTTTGTCCCAGGGTGCCAAGTTTAGAAGGTACTAACCATACTTGCAATCCTTAATTAAGTAGAAATAGCAGAGCTTAAGACCTAGTTCTTGAGAATAGTTAAAATAGATAAGTTGGGGTGAGCTCTGCAGTGCCCTGCCTTGCCCAGCCCTGCTATCTCTGCCTTCTTGGGTCTCTGTCTCCCTCCCACCTTCCCCTCAACCTAGGGTTTGTTTTGAGATGCTTGCCCAAGGAGTAGTCTGGTTTTACTTGAACTAGACACATGAATTTCTAGTTATTTCTCTGCCAGGAGCCTCATAAGTCAGTTTCTTTTTAAAAAAAAAATTATTATTTATTTTTACCATTCTTTTCCAATTTTGAACTCCAAATTCTCTCCCTCCTTCCCACTCCCACCCCCCACCCACTGAGAAGGCAAGCAATATGAGACCAATTATACATGTGAAACCATGCAGAACATGTTTCCATATTAGCCATATTGCTAAAAACAAAAGAAAGAAAGAAACAGAGGAAGAGAGAAAGAAAGAGGAAAAAAGGCAGAAAACTATACTTCAATTTGTACTTGGAGCTCCTCAGTTCTCTCTCTGGAAGAAGACAGTATTTTTTTTCATCATCCTTTGGAGCTGTCTTGGATCATTATTTTGATCAGAGTAGCCAAGTCATTCATAGTTGATCATTATTAAAACATGGCTGTTACTATGTCTAGTGATCTCCAGAGTCTGCTCACTTCACTTTGTATCAGTTCATATAGGTCTTGCTATGTTTTTCTGAAACCACTCCCCTTATCATTTCTTACAGCTCAATAGCACTCCATGACAATCATATGACACAACTTGTTCAGCCATTCCCCACTTGATGAGCATCCCCTCAGCTTCCCAATCTTTGTCACCACAGGAAGAGCTGCTACAAATATTTTTGTATATATAGGTCCTTTTGCTTTGATCTCTTTAAGACATAGACCTACTAATGGCATGGCTAGATCAAAAGGTATGCCCAATTTATAGTCCTTTGGGCATAGTTCCAAGTTGCTCTCCAGAACAGTTGGACCAGTTCACTACGACACCCATAGTTCATCAGTGTACCTATTTTCCCTCGTCCCCCTTTCAGATAGGTGAGAAGTGGTACCTCAGAGTTGTTTTGATTTGCATTTCTCTAATCAATAGTAATTTAGAGCATTTCTTCATATGACTATAGAGAGCTTTGATTTTTTCCGAACATATTCATAGTCATTAACCATTTATCCATTAAGGAATGGCTCTTATATTATAAATTTGACTCAGTTCTCTACATATTTGAGAAATGAAGCCTTTATCAGAGAAACTTGGTGTAAATTTTTTTAATATTATTTCATTATCTATGGTACCCTTTAGTAAAATGTAGTTTCCCTGATTACCTTTTTTAATTAGGTCTATTTTTGCTTTTGCCTTGTCTGGGATCACGATTGCTACCCCTTCCTTTTTTACTTCAACTGAGGCACATTAGATTCTGCTCCAGCCCTTTATTTTCACTCTCTGTGTGTCTTTCTGTTTTGAGTGTGTCTCTTTAAACAACATATTGATGGATTCTAGTTTCTAATCCATTCTGCCATCTACTTCCTTTTTATAAGTGAGCACATTCAATTCACATTCACAGTTATTATCACTGTGTATTTCCCAATTCCTTCTGTTTATTATTTTCTCTCTTTTTAACCTATCCCACCTCAAAAGTCTATTTGCTTCTAACTGCTGCCTCCCTTAATCTGCCTTCCCTTTTATAATCCCCTACCCTTTGTCTTAGAGACTTTCCATCCTATTTCCCTATTGGGTAAGAAGTTTTTTTTTTACACAACCAATTATGTGTATATATTCTTCCCTCTGTGAAACAATTTCGATGAGAGTAAGGTTCAAGCGTTACCCTCCACCACCCCTCATTTCCCCCTCGACTGTAAAAGCTCTTCCTTGAGTGAATGCCTCTTTTATGTTTTTCATATCTTTTATTTTTTTAGGTTTTGTTTTATATTTTTAAATATATAAATCTATTTTATATCTTTTATCTTTATATCCCCCTTGTACCTCTCCCTTCCCCTTTTCCTGTACATCCCTCTTTCTCACCCCCCTCATTTTTTTTCAGATCATTCCAACATAATTGACACACCTCCATGCCTTCTGTCAATATAGACACCTTCTAACTGCGATATTAATGACAAAATTCTTAGATGTTGCATGAATCATCTTCACATAAGAATTTAAACAAGTGCCTTATGGTTTCTCTTATAGGTTTACCTTTTATGCTTTTCTTGAATATTGTGTTTGAATGTCAAATTTTCCATTCAGCTCCAGTCTTTTCATTACGAATGTTTTGGAAGTTCTCTATGTCATTGCATATTCATTTACCCCCTGAAATTACACTCAAGGATTAAAGGATTATATTCAATTTTGCTGGGTAGGTTGTGATCCTAACTCCTTTCCCTTCCAGAATATCATACCAAGCTCTCTGCTCCTTTAACATGGAAACCACTAAACCTTGTGTGAGTCTTACTGTGACCCCATTATATTTGAATTGTTTCTTTCTGGCTGCTTGAAATATTTGAAATATTTTCTCCTTGACCTGGGAGCTCTGGGATTTGGCTATAATATTCTTAGGAGTTTTCATTTTTGGGATTTCTATCAGGATATGATTGGTAGATTCTTTCAATGTCTATTTTACCCTCTAGTTCTAGAATGTCAGAGCAGTTTTCCTTGACAATTTCTTGAAAGATGATGTCTGGGCTCTTTTTTGATCATGGATTTCTGGTAGTTTAATAATTCTTAAGCTATCTCTCTTTGATCTGTTATCCAGGTCAGTTGCTTTTTCTGATGAAATATTTCACTTTTTCTTCTATTTTTTCATTCTTCTGACTTTGTTTTATTGTTTCTTGATATCTCATGAAGTCATTACCTTCTGCTTGACCAATTCTATTTTTTAAGGAATTAGTTTCTTCAGTAAGCTTTTGTACCTCCTTTTCTATTTGTCCAATTCTGCTTTTTAAGGAGTTCTTTTCTGCAATGAATTTTTGTGTCTCCTTTTCCATTTGGCCTATTTTGCTTTCTAAGTTCTTTTCTTCAGTGAATTTTTGTGCCTTTTTAACCACTAGGCCAATTCTGGTTTTTAAGACATTTTTTTCAATATTTTTGGGCCTCGTTTACCAAACTATTAATTCTCTTTTCATAATTTCTTTGCATCACTCTCATTTATTTTCCCAATTTTTCCTCTACCATTCTTATCTCTTTAACTCTTCCAGGAATTCCTGTGGGATATATGTCCAATTAACATTCTTCTTTGAGGCTTTGCTTGTAGCTGTTTTCATGTTAGGTGGGCTCTGCTCACCTGGAGATGGGCAGGCACTATGCCAAGCTTCAGGGTTTTTATGCCGCTATTTTCAGAGCTAGTTCTGGGGGTCCACAAGTTTTCAGTGCTTCCAAATTAGTGTGATCTGGGGTGAGGTATAGTCACTGCTCTCCTTATATGGGCTCTGGTCTTTATTTGGGAAGTGTTTCTACTCCCTGGCAGCTGCAAGCACTAGCACTTCTCTTGGCCCTGGAACTGTGACCAGGGCCCCTGTTCCCCTATGATCAACCAGAAACACTCTTCTGTGCCCTGGAACTGTGACCTAGAACTGTGTATGGGCAATAGAGTTGCCAATCAGTACCAGCTATACCTAGTGTCAGAAGTGGATCCCCTGTAATTTCTTTCTCACCATTTATCCAGCCCCCTCACCATCTCTGGGCTGAGAACTCCTAAAGCTGCTGCTGCTGCTGCTGCAGCCACTGTTGAAGGCACCCTCTGGACAGGCCTCCATCCCAATGTGACAGACCTCTCCAGTGGACATCCTAAGTTTTCTTAGGCCAGAAAAATGCCTCATCCCCAACTTTTGTTGTCTCTGCTGCTCCAAAATTTTATTTGAGGCATTATTTTAAAGTTGTTTAGAAGGGAATGTTGATAGTTCAGCTGGGTTGCTGCCTCTGATTTACCATCTTGGCTCTGCCTAAATCAGTTTCTCAGGAAGCTACATAATATAATAGAAAAAGCACCAGGTTTGGGGTCAGAGAATCTAGTTTCAAGCATAGCCTCTGCCATTTTACCAACTAGCTGTGTAACCTTGGATAAGTGAATTAATTTCACTAGACCTCAGCATTCTAATTCTTAAAGTAAAAAGGTTAGGTACCTTTAAACTCTAATTACGTGATCTGGGTTCTAGTCCCAGTCCTGTTATTACTTAGCTATGTGACCCTGGGCAAGTCTCCTTACTTCTCTGAGACTCTGTTTCCTCATTTGTCAATACTAAAATATTTGGATGGATCTTGGATGTCCTTGATACAGGTCCTCTTTCCACAGGTACAGAATCCAACCCATCCACACCTTCCTATTCTTGTCAGTTAATCCCCACCCCTTCTCTAGTAATGAGTTCCCTGTGTCTCCCTTTCCTCATCTGTAAAATGAGGCCTAGGAGATCTAAATTAGCTTCCTGCTAATCATCTCTGTATGTAGTGTCTGGCACATAGTAGGTGCTTTAAAACGCTTTTTCATTCATTCATTTATTTGGTGAGTCATTCCTCTACACTTGGATGACCTTTCACATCTCAAATTCAACATATCCAAATGATGGAACCCAATGGCTTTCCTCCAAATGCTATCCCCTTCCTAATTTCCCTGTTACTACTTCTGTATTACCACCATCCTTCCAGTCACCTCAGCCTGGTGTCACCTTCAACTCTTCCCTCTCCCTTACCCCACTATCACTCCACGATCAATCAGTTACCAAGACTTATTGATTCTATCTCCACAACTCTGATCTCTGTCCCCCTCTCTCTGCTTACAGAGCCAGCCCCCCAATTCAGGCCTTTATGACCTCTCCTCTGGCTATTGAAATGGTCTCTTAACCAATCTCTCTGCCTCTGTCCTCTCCAGTCCTTCCTCCACACGGTGCTCAAATTGTTCTTCCTAAAACACAGACTGACCGTGTCACTCCCCTCCTCAAACAACTTTGGGAGCTCTCTTTTGCCTCAAGGATAAAATCAAAACTCATCCCTCTGGCATTTAAATCCTCATGGGGGTCTGTCCACAGCCTATCTTTCTGGGTTGGTTTCACATTACTCTAGCCAAATTAGTCAACTTACAGGTCCCTATATTTGATAGTTCATCCCCCACTTCCAGACCTTTGCACAGACTCTTCCCAATGACTGAAATTCTCACCCTTCTGCTCCAACCACTTCATAGAGGTAGTACCTGAACATGGCCTTCAAAGATGGGCAGAATGTCTACAAATGTGGATGGAGATGGGGGTTGGCATCCAAGGCATGGGGGAACAGCTAGAGGAAAAACATGGGGAAATAGCCATTGGTCCCATTTGGCTAGAATATAGCAAACATGAAGTAATGAGATAAAGCCAGACAGGTAATTTGGAACAAGATTATGGAGGGCCTTAAATGACAGATTTTTTAAGTTTTTATTTGGTAAACAGTGGTAGTCTTTGAAAACATTGTAATCTAGGATTCTCTCTCCTTTTTCTCTTTTTCTTTCCCTCTTTTTTCTATTACTCTTTCCCTTTGTCTCTCTTCTGTCTCACTCCCTTCTTTCCTTCCTTTCCTTCCTTCCTCCCTCCTTCCCTTCACCTTTGTTTCAACAATTCCTAGCAACTGCTGTGGGGGTGTAAAACCAACAACAACCAGCTCACAGAACGCTGCCAGCACAGGTTCCTTTGATCTGGTTTACTAAGGAAAGCAAAGTTAAGGGGTTAACAAGCTTACTTTAATCCAGCATACAAATATCATTCACTTAGTTCAGGGAGGAAAGCCAGCACCCTGAACTTCAGAGCAAATACAAACAAGTTCAAATCTCAATGCATAGTTACCAGAGTTTAACAAAGTCTGAACATCCAGGTTTATAAGCTGGAGGGCTAAGAGTGAGAGCCCTAAGCAAATAGCTCTGTCTTCCCTTTTTATGCACTCTTTAGCCATCATCAAGTCTGAGTGACCAGAACTTAAGCTCTTACTGTTGGCCCTGGTCTTAGCAACTCCCCTTAGGACCCTGGGAGATTCACACCCACATAGGCTTAGTACCTAATAGATATGGGTTTGAGCCTGGGGCTTAGCACCTAATAAGACTTAATCAAAGACACTGAATTAATCAAAGGAAACAAAGGCCAAACTCTTCAAGGGCACTTGGTTGAATAAGTGCTAAGAGCCCATCTTGATTCCCAACACAACCTTCAAAAAGATTTTACTGATATCTTTTGTTTTTAAATCACCTTTATTTCCCAGTAGATAAGCCCCCTTAAAGCAAGGGGAAAAAAGAAAAAGAAGCCAATTGAGCAAAACGAGCCAACGTCCTGACCAAGTCCAATATCGTATGCAGGGAGTACTTTTCTTAAAATCTTCCTCCCTCATCCCCCAAAACATCTTAGATACAAAGGAGGCACTCAGTAAAAACTAATTAATTTCACTGAAATAGACTAGACTGAATTGAATTCAATTAAATTGCTTTGAATAAATTAAATAATTGACCGGAATTGAAATGAATTTTACTACTTGAAGTGAAATTCGTAGAAATTAAGTTCAATTCAGTTCCCTTCACTTCAGTTCAATTGAACTCATTTGAGTCCCATCTCCAGGGAAGCCGTTGTTTCCTGGGTGACTCTTTCCATCCCATGTCATCCTCCTCAGGCAAGATCACTCTGGATGAAGACCTGGAACGGAATGCGTTTGTGGCTAACCTGGGTACAATTTGCCCCCTGGAAAGCGTGTCCATCTTCATCAGCACCTCCTCGGAGCTCCAGACTCTACCCAGTGGAGCTGTGAGGGTCCTACTGCCGCCTGTGTGTGTCCCACCAGTCCTTCACTCAGATAACAGCACATCTGCCCAACGGCCCCGAAGGTAAGAGCACCCCCCGCCTTGGCCTGACTCTTCAGGAGGCTGACTCTTCACAGTTTGGAGGAGAGCAACAGTAGGATCTGTCCCATTGCGTTCATAGCATGAATGTTTTGGGGATGGGGAGGGTGGTCCCTCTAGACCCTCTTCTAAAAGAGAAACATTCCATGAAAGCAGCTAATACCTCCAGAGGCCAGATGAAGGCAGGCCACTTGGGAAAAGGAAGTGATCCCTCTGGACCAACTCTGGGGTTTGCAGACCTAGGGGTCCATGTTTATGGGACTTCTGGGCCCAAACAAGCTATTAGTGGGGAGCAGGGGGACCCCTTTTACCCTGTGTTGAGGTTCTGTCTCATTTGTATCTGCCTTGCCTAGTGGAGAGTTTGGGGTAAATATTAGGTAAAGAATATTGGTAAAGGGCTTCCCATGAGGCTGCTGTTAACCATTCCATGTAGGGCAGGAGGTTCTACTAGATCCAGACTGTCAGGGAAGACAGACTCTCAAAAGTGGAAGTGTCAGTGTCTGTTTTAGTATTAATAAACACCAGCCTTCTCTGATGCCTGGTGTAGAGTATTGATGGGGCTGGGCACTAGAGCATGTAGGTTTTCCACTGTAGTCTGTAACAGACTAGACAAGGCAGTTACATTCTGGACTTTTGACTTCCACTCCCATCTCAATCACTGAGGCACAGATCTGGATTTTCAGAAACAATGGTCTTGAGTTATCAAAAGGGTGGAGCAGGAGATTCAGTATCAGAAATGAAGAAAAGAACATTTAGGGTTAGGACAGAAATAATCTCCTCTCTGACTTTATGTAGTGGGTAACTCTGTCAAATACAATTATCTCTTTCACACTGTGATTTTTACCATCATGGTTTTGATATGTCATAGGTTGGAATAAGAAATCAAAAGAGAATTTTGGGAGAGTTTTCCAGAAGCCACAGACAACTTGTAAAGACCAACAGATGACAAAGAAAAAGTTTAGAAACTCAGAAATGCATAAAACGCATATAGTATTACATAATGTCAACATATTTTATCTTTTTATACCATAATAATTCAGACTTCTCTGGTGCAAAGGGAAGGCTAAAAACTTTTACATGGATTTTCCAGATCACAGTGGTGCCACGTCCCTAACCGCCACAGTGTCGAAGGGATAACTGTATAGATTTACCACAATGCAGAAATCATGAAGGCAAAAACCTAGGTTTTATTCTTATGCTCAAGCATAGGATCAGGCCTCAAAGAAAACTGAAATATTATGAGGATTCTGACAAAGCTTCTTATAAGCAAAATTATATCAGAGTGGCAGAGAAATTATTCATTTGCATATTGCAAACTTGTATGTTCCTCTCAGGGCATAAAAGTTAAGAAGATAGACCTATAATCCTATACATCCTTTGATGTCATAAAAGTTGAACAGTCATAATCTTATACATCCCTTAAGGATATAAATTTCATCAAACAAACTTTATAGGTAAACAATTAGGTTACAA
Source organism: Trichosurus vulpecula (assembly GCF_011100635.1). NCBI lineage: Eukaryota > Metazoa > Chordata > Mammalia > Diprotodontia > Phalangeridae > Trichosurus > Trichosurus vulpecula. The sequence goes on from NC_050574.1 coordinate 53,610,416, forward strand.
ATTAACTACATTTAGAGGATTCACAAACAGACTGAGGAAGAGGATTTACATGTTGCCAAGGATTCAGGGACATCTGAGATTCTTCCTCTGGCTTCCTATCCAAGTAATGTTTAAGGCTCTAAGTCACTTTTCACATCCCATGGGACAGGTTATGGTCAAGTGAGGTTAATATTAACTGAAATTTGCAGGAGCAATGGCCCTGAGTCCTGAATAATGAAAGGAAATTTAAAATTCCCATATAAAGTAACATAAGATCAAAGATTTTTGAGTTGGAAGGAGCCTCGGAGATCAATTAATTTCAACCCCATCATTTTACAAACGAGGAAAATATGACCCAGAGAGATGGCAATTATGTGAATTGCCTAAAATCATAGGTGCTAGAAACTGGACTCTGTGGTTTCATTAATAGAGGGAAGTCCCAGATGAGGAAATGCCTTCTGCCAATGCAGGACAACACCACCTCTGCAATGTATAGTCTTAGAGACTTGCCTAAGCACTCACTGAGAGGTTAATTAACTTGCCCTGGGTCATGCAGCCAGTATGAGGAACATGAGCCCAGGTCTTCTAGGTCCAAGGCCAGTTCCCTATTACTCATGACTCCTCAGCTATCTCTGTGCCTAAAATCGTAGCAATAGTAATTGGCAGGGATAAGACTGGAACTGGGTTCTCCGGCACCAAATCCAGCATTCTTTGCAGTAGAACAGGCTGCCTCCCTGATCTTTGGTATAGATAGGACATCAATTAATGGCATCATTGGCCAATCTCAAAACCTGGTACCCTGGCAACTATCGTGGATATTAAAGGCCCTTAGAGCACAGGATGTCAGAGGGCCCTTAGAACCTGGAATGTCAGAGCTGGGAGGGCCCTTAGAACCTGGAATGTCAGAGCTGGGAGGGCTCTTAGAACAGAGAACGTCAGAGCTGGGAGGGCCCTTAGGACACAGCATGTCAGGGCTGGGAGGGCCCTTAGGACACATGATGTCAGAGCTGGGAGGGCCCTTAGAACACAAGATGTCAGAGCTGGGAGGACCCTTAGGACACAGTGTCAGAGCTGAGAGGGCCTTAGAGACTTTCTGGTCCATCCCTTGCTTTGCAGAGGAGGACCCTAAGATAGAGAGAGGGGAAGTGCCCTCCCCCAAGATGATGCTGTTTATCAGCAGTAAGAGCTCAGGTCACCTGACTCCCAGTCCAGGACTTTGTCTGTTCTATCCCAGTGCATCTCACGGTCATGGAGCACCCTATTTCCCTCTGAGCTCCCCATCAGGGACCACAGAACCATCTCCAGCCTCCTCCTGAGCCCCGTTCACTGCTGCCTCAAGTCTAGTTTCTGGCTTTTTATTTCCACTCCAATGCAGGGCCTCTTTCCCCCCAGAATTTCTCTTATCCATTCTTGGTAACCAACCCTTTTGGAGAACACTGAATCAAATCTCTCCCCCATCCCAGAGCCACATTGGGCTGGAGCTTGTCATGAGAGACGAGGAGAATCATAGAGCCCCCTGCTAGCCCTGTGATTGGCTCCCTGTCTGTCTAATCCACTGGCCCAGTCCCCCTGCCTACAACTGGCCTGTCCCCGGCCCTGTTGCTACTGTCTCCCCACCCCAAAGCTCCTGAATTCTGCCTGAACTGTTTGCCCTTTCCTTACAGAAACAAACATATTTGTATGCCCAAGAACTTTGAGCACTTCAGCAAGCCCATGTGTATAACCCAGCTGTTACACAATGAAATTGCCAACCCCATGGAGTATGACTTTAGCTTCCAGCTAGAGATCCGCGGACCTTGCCTCCTTGCAGGTGAGTCGCCACCGTGGCTTTTCTTGGCTCCCACTGCCCTTGTCCAGGGACCTATGTAAACCATCCATCGGAGGGAAGGGTTGAGGGAGGAAGGGCTTTGACCTCATATACAAGACAATAAGGAAAAGGAAAGAAGGAAGAAGGATTTATTAAGTGCCATGCCTACTATGTGCCAGGCACTGTGCTTAGTGCTTTACAAATATTGTCTCATTCAATACTTACAACAACTTTGGGAGGTAGGTGCTATTGTTATCCTCCTGTTACAGGTGAGGAAATTGAGGGAGAGAGAGGTTAAATGACTCATTCAGGGTCACACAGCTAGTATGTGTCTGAGGCTGAATTTGAACTCAAGTCTTCCCAACTCTGAACCCAGCACTCTAGCCACTTTGCCACCTAGCTATAGGTCTCTATGAAGCACATTGTTTCTTGTCCTCAAACCTTATAGGCCACCATGGCTACTGGCCTGGCAGGCTCCCAAATGGGCAGTTAGTGAAGATGGCACATTAGTCAGTTGCCTCCACTGGCAAATCTCAAGTCTTCATACCATCATGGCAATCACAGAATGTTAATGTTAGAAGGAAACTTGGAACCCATATTGTTAGAACATGGCCTGTCAGAGCTGGAACAGACCATTGAACACAGAATGTCAGAACCCAGAAGGGCATTAGAGGTCATCTGGGCTCCTCGGATCATCTAGAAGAGCAGTTCTGCCTTTACATTCTTAAAAATTACTGAGGACCCCAAAGAGCTTTTATTTATGTAGGTTATATCTAGTAATATTTACTATACTGGAAATTAAAACTGATAAGATTTTAAAACATTATTAACTCATTTTAAAATAGCAATACTAAACCTGTTACTTTACAGAGGACAACACCAAGGACCAGGGTCACACAACAAGTTAATGTCAGAGGAAAGCCTTGAAGCCTGGTCACAGACCTCTTCCCACTCTATCATGGAGTCTCTCCTCTGGTTGTGGCTTGCTTGTTGTGTCCTTATCTCTCTGCTTCCCTCCCTCCTGAACCCGCCCCATCCCACCACATGTGTCTTATTGTCTGTCTCACTTTCTGTCCCATTCAGGAGTTGAAAGTCCCACCCATGAGATCCGAGCAGATGCTGCCCCATCTGCCTGCTCCGCCAAGAGCATCATCATCACGTTGGCCAACAAGCATACCTTTGACAGGCCTGTGGAGATTCTTATCCACCCCACTGGTAGGCCAGCCTTTAATTCCCCAAATCCTCTCCTGTGGCTTTGGTGTATCCCTGAAACGGGCCATTTGCCAAAGTTGAGGGCCCTGATATTGGGTGGCCATTGACAGAACCCATACTCTTGCATTATAAAAACAGCCAAGCGTAGTGCCATATTAGTGAGCATCATTAATTGAACAAAAAGCTAAGAGGTGGCACATTCTTTCCTCCAAGCTATTATACCCAAGTCAATCCCTCCTGGCCCATCTTTAGACATCTTTAGAAAGATAACACCACAGATTTTGAGCTAAGAGAATTACAGGCCATTTAGTCCAATCTACTAATTTTATATATGGGGAAACTGAGGCAGATGAAGGTTGAGTGACTTGACTAATTTTATATATGGGGAAACTGAGGCAGATGAAGGTTGAGTGACTTGACCAGAATCACACAGCCACTGAGTATCTGAGGCTAGATTTGAACCCAGATCGTCCTGAATCCAGACTGAGCACTCAATCCATTGTGCAACTTCTCTGTTGCTTTGATGGTTTGGCTCTAGGGCTGAAAGGCTCCTCAGATCATCTAGAAGAGCAGTTCTGCCTTTACATTCTTAAAAATCACTGAGGACCCCAAAGAGTTTTTATTTATGTAGGTTATATCTAGTAATATTTACTATACTGGAAATTAAAACTGATAGATTTTAAAACATTATTAACTCATCTTAAAATAACAATACTAAACCTGTTACATGTTAACATAAATAATACATTTTAATGAAAATTATATTTTCTGAAACAAAAACTAGAGAATTGTGGCATTGTTTTGCATATTCTTGCAAATCTCTTTAATGTTTGGTTTAATAGAAGACAGATATATTCTCCTGACTGCTCCCACATTTAATCTCTTGTGATATGTTTTTTTTTCAGTTGAAGTGTATGAAGAAAATTCGACCTCCCACAGATAGTTGGAAAAGGGAGGAGTATTTTAGTAGGCAAACAACATCTTAGTATGATTGTGAAAATAGTTTTGCCCTCACAGACCCTCTGAAAAGTTCTCAGGAACTCCTAGGGGTCATCACACTTACAGAACCTCTGCTCTAGACCAATCCCTTTGTTTTCAGAGGAGGAAACTGAGGCCCTAAGTGACTTACTCACCCCAGGCCCTCTGAATCCCAATCATTGAACCATGCTGCTATTGTCTGTGACTGGCTCATCATCAGGCCCTCCAGGCCAGAGTGGGCAAAGAATGATCTCCATCTTTTCAGAAATACTTAATTCTCTGCCCTAACTTCTGCTCCCTGAGTTTCCTCCCAGTCTCCCTCAGCTCCAGGGTTCAGCTTAGCTTTGTTTATTCTCCTGACCCTTTTCTTCCTCCTTCCCTCCTCCTCACCTAGAGCCTCACATACCACACATCCTGATGGAGCAAGGGGACATGACCCAAGGGCAGTTTGAGCAGCACTTGAAGGGGAGAAGTGACTTCGCCAAAGGGACCAAGAAAATTATCAGCACTCAGAGAAAGGTAAGGCAGGTGACTGGCTTGGGCTGGTAGAAACCTGAGGAGGGGAAGGAGGGGGAACACCATCCTGGTCTTTAGGAAATGAGGTACAGAATTATAGAACTATTCAAATTTGGAGTGGAGAAGAGTCCTCAGAGGTCATCTATGCCAACTCTCTTATTTTTTCAGAAAAGGAAACTAAGGCCCAGAGCACAGTATAATGGAAAATCATTCATGCCTTCAACATATATGATGGCCCAGGCACTGTCCAAGGTGCTGGAGATGCAAGGACAAAAATTAAACAGTCCCTTCCTGCAAGATGTTTACATTCTGCTAGAAAAATGTACCTAGAAAAGTAAACACATACACACATAAAACGTATTTTTGCAGGCATTTTGGGGGTGGTGTGGGTGGTCAGGATGGACTTCCTATAGAAGATGGCACTTGAGCTGAACATAGAAAGAAGTTAAGGATTCTATTAGGCAGAGGTGAGCAGGGAATGCATACCAGGCATGAGTCATTCCCTGTGCAAAAGCACAGGGGCAAGAGATGGGATATTATGCACAGAAAACAGCAATCACAGGCTAGTTTGCTTGGAATATGGGGTGCAATACAGAGAATAAAGTACAAGCCCCCAAAATTTGTCTGGAGCCATACTGCAGAGGGCTAGAAATGCCAGGCTGAGGATTTTGTATTTTAACCCCAAAGCAAGAAAGAGCCAATGCACCTTCTTGAGCAAAGGAGTGACAAGGTCAGAGGTGTGCTTTAGGAAAACCACTTTGTCAGCTGTGTGGAGAAAGGATTGAAATGGGGAGAGACTGGAGATGGAGAGACCATGTAAGTCATTCTCATAGTAGTCCAAGAGGGAGATGATGAGAACCTGTGAGAAGGTTGGACTCAATTATCTCCACAATCCTTTCCAGCTCTAACATTCATTTACTGAGTCTAAGAGCAGTGAGGTGATGGGATTTACCCAGGCTGACACACACACTGAGTAGGTGGAAGAGAACCGTAGCCCAGGGCTCTTAAGCTTTTCACCTCACCACACAAGCTTGCTGTGTAACAAGGGCTAAGCAGATGGGATGTAGACCAAGGGAGATCACATTAGTTCCAACTCCACTTTCCTGCTTTGCCCTCTTTTGCTCCTGATCCTAATCAAGTCACTAAACATCTTCAAATGTCCATTGAGAACAAGGGTCTCAAGGCAGCAAAGACTTCTCTGGGCTTTCCCTTCTTAGGAGAGCAGTGGATGAGAAGAACCCAGGCACTAATGGCTAATGGACTCTGGGTTACATTTTTTTACCCATAGACCTCATTTTCAAAATGAGGTCATAGTTCTTGCTCACTAGCTTCCTCACTGACTAGGAAAAAGCATTGTCTCTAGAGTCAGGGGACCTGGGTTCAAATTCTGTCTTTGCTTTTCTCTAGGTAGCCTGGACTTCAGTTGCCTCATCTATACAATAAGGAGGTTGATCTCTGAGGTTCAATCTAGTCATAGATATGTGATATTATGATCATTCTAACAGGGGGACCAGATTTGTGACTCTTTCAGAGCAGGGAAATCCCAGTGAGATGGTAACCACCTCTACCAACTCAGAGCCTCCAGTGCTTTGTAAACTTGTCATCTTGGAGCTTGCTGCAGGTGCTATGAGGTTAAATGACTGGCCAGTCAATGTCAGCCACAGGATTTGAACCCATGTCTTCCAGACTCTGACACTAGTTATTTATTCAACATACCATACTGCCTGTCTGCATAATGATAACAAGAGACAACAAATTGAAAGGATTACTTGTAATACCTGGGGGGCCAGTGAATAGAGTGCTAGACCCAGATTCAGGAGACCTGAATTCACATCTGGCCACAGACACTTACTAGCTGTGTGATTCTGGGCAAGTCCTCTATCTTCCTCTATCTTCCTCCAGTTACCTCATCTGTTAAATGGGAATGATAACAGCACTTACCTCCCAGGGCTGTGAGGGTCAAATGAGACATTTGTAAAAGTGCTTCGCCAACTTTAAAACACTAGACAAAGACTAGCTGGTTTTAATATTAGAACCCATCATAGGGCTGTTATGAGGATCAAATGAGACCAAGTCTGGCCATCACTTTTAAAACTTTGCATTGCAAGAGACAGACAGACAGACAGACACAGAGAAGAGAGACAGAGATAGAGAGAGAGACAGAGACAGAGAGAGAGAGGGACTATTTTTATGAAAGGACTTATACATATAAATATGGATATATGTATAGCATATACATATATAGTATATATACCATATATATGTACAGATAGTATGTGTGTGTATATATAGTATGCATGTACATATATAATATCTAGATAGATAGATAGATAGATAGATAGATAGATAGAAAGATAGATAGATAGATAGATAGATAGATAGATAGATAGATAGATAGATAGATAGATATGAACACTATTTTTATGACTAGGCTAGATAGCTATGAAAGCTAGAGCCAAGTAATGAGGAAGCCAAGGTCAGGGTTCAATTCTCCCTCTGGAACCAGTTATGGGGCTCAGGCATCAACCATGACCACCACCACTCCACCCCACCCTCACCATCTTGCAAACTCCCACTATGGGGAAAACAGACCAATGGCTTCAAATGACTTTAGTAGATCTCATTCACCCTGTGGGAGCCACATTTCAGAGCGTTCTGCCAGCGTGAGGCCAAGCCTTGTTTCTGCACTGTCTGGCTGCCCCAGCTGGAAAGGCCCCAGGCTAGATTCCCCTGGAGAAGTAGATGGGCAGAGGCAGGCATCCCAAGCCTCCCCACATCAAAACTCCAGCAGAGCCGTCTGGGTCATCAGAAGATTCCTGGCCCATGGGTAGGGGAAGCCCCCCTTGTGTCTCCCAAACTGCTGCTTGAATGAGTCAGCTCAGGAAATTCAGCCTCAAAAGGGAATTACTTTGTCACCTTTGGTTAGTTATGCAAATGTATTGAATTCTCATTAGCTCCAGGGCTGACAGAGATCAGCCAGCTCCAGGGTGATGGGATGAGTTTTTTGGTAATTAGATAGTGGCATAAGGAGGGGTGATGGCAGGGAGGCACTACAGAATCTTTCCCAGTATATGCTCTGCTGGCCCTGCCTTAGAAGCCACCTCTACCTGCTTTGCTTCAGAAAGAAATCCTCCCTTGGACAGTACGGGCTGCCACCAGATATCACTGTGACAATCAAGGACTTTTATTGGCATCATAGAGTGTTGGAGCTCGAATACTAAAACATGCAGGAAAAAACATGTCAGAACTGGCAAGGCCCTTGGAAGATCAACTGTTCATGCTTGAAGAAGCCTTAGAACAGAGAATGTCAAAGCTGGGAGGGCCTTTAGAACACAGCATGTTAGAACTGGAAGGGCCCTTAGAACACAGGATGTCAGAGCTGGGAGAACCCTTAGACCATAAAATGGCCAAATTGGAAGAGGAACTAAAACAGCAGAACTCTTAGGGCACCTAGAATATTCAACAGACAGGAGAGATGTAATGGATAGGATACAGGAAGGTCTGGGTCCAGAGCCCACCTGAGACACTCACTGGCTCTGTGACACTGGGCAGCTTGGGGAACCTCTCTCAGCCTTGTTTTTGCCACCTGTAAATCTGGTGATAGAAATGGTCTTAGAATTGTCAGCATCAAATGAGATAATATACCTAAAACACTTCAGAGAAATACAGTATTGCAATGACAGTGCTGGTGGGAATGAATAAAGAATATGATAAAATGATGGAGGCAAAAGGAACTGGAGGGAGATCTTGCCTGAGCCTATCTTTTTATGGAGGAGGCTGTTGAGAGCCACAGGGGGGAATTGACTTTTCCCTACATTTCCCAGGTAGTTAGTAGCAGGATCAGAATTCAGACTTTGGTCCTCTGACTCCAAACCCAGTGTTCTTTTCACCAGACCTCCCTGTATCCTGACCTGCAGAAAGACAACTTTCAACCAGCCATCCTCCTGGCATGGGTGGGAATTGCAAGAGAGCAGAGATTATCAGGGCCAGAGAATCCAGACTCTTCAAGGTTATCAGTCCATAAAGTGATTTAACATTTCCCAGCTGGCCAAATCATTTTACTTCTCTGACTCTTAATGCCCTCAGGTCTGGGGAAGTACCTGAATATATAAAGAGATGATAATTAAATGTGCACTACCTTCTTTCCTGATGGGGTTGTTGTAAGAATATAATGAGATAATTATGTAAAGTACAAAAAGTATTATGTAAATATGAGTCTTTTTTTATCTGGACCTATGTATGATTTCATAAGTGTGGGAAACTACAGATTTGGAAACTCTCTCCCCTAGTGAAAACTAAAAATTTTGTAACTCAGAATCTTACTGAGTTGCTTGGGGGCATTATGAGATTAAATGACTTGTTCATGGTCACACAAACCAATATATCTCAGAGGCCAGGTTTCCTGACTCCAAAGTCAGTCTTCAATTGACCATATCATACTCTCTTTATTTTTGCTTTTATTAAGCCTCATTCTTTAGTAAGAGCTCCTCCTATGATGGCCCATCATGACATGAAGTTGACCCTTAATTCTCACAACCATAGAATCTCAGCACTAAAAAGAACCTCAAAGGCCATCTGAGCAGGGATCACTGCCAAGTGGTCACCCAGATTTAACCTGATGGTCTCCCGAGTGGTCTTCAACATTGGACCAAGTTGATAAGGTGAAATTTAACAGAATCAATGTAAAACCTCATCCTTAGGCTCAAAAAGTTCAATGCCTCAACTATACAATGGGAGAAGGTATGACTAGACATCAGAGGGTTTTAGTAGACTGAACGTTCAAAAGATGAGTTAATAATGTGACACGGCAGCCAGGAAGCAATTATAATCTCAGGCTGTATTAAGAGAGATGGAATGCCCAGAACTAGGAAAATGACAGTTTTGCTGTCAGATTATATCAAGAATATTAGGTTCATTTCTGGGCTTAGGTTCAATTTTAGTAATGACATTAAGAAGCTGGAGAATATCCAGAAAGAGGACCCATATGGAGAGGAAAAGACTCAAGTTCATGCCATGAGGATTATTGGAAGAAATGGGATAGTTAGCCTAAAGAAGACTTGTGGACCTGGGCAAGAATTGGTACCTGTATTCAGGTATTTAAATGACAGTCCAATGGTCCCAGTGGGAAGAACAGGAAGTAAGAGGCCAAGGTTTCAGAGGCCAGTTCAAACTTGACATCAGGAAAACCTTCCTAACTCTGATAGAATGGGGAGCCTCAGGAGGAGGAATTATTGTTTAGGTATTGATTGGCCGAGATTTTGATAGCCCCTAAGGTTCCTGCCACCTCTGAGATGTTGTGACTTTGTCTGGGGATTCTGGCTTTTGGTCAGCTCTAACTTTTCTCAAAGACACTATTAGCAGAGGACAAGAGGTAAGACCTCTGGCAGGTCTTACCAAGGTGGGAAGGCTTCAGTCATGGGTCCAATGGCAGTATGGGCATCTGCCACCTACCAAGTGGGATCCAGAGGGATGGCCACCAAGTGATGGAAGTTTTCAGTTACAGTAACTCATGGAAAAAACCTTCTTATAAAACATGGAGGAGGGGATATCCTGGGGAATAGAAGTCACTAGTAAAACTCCATGCCTAGCACTTAGTAGGTGCTTAATGTATGCTCATTGATTGATCAGGCTTTTGAAGTTTTGATGTCTGATCATAATAACAATAGATGATTGTCCTATACGGCTTTCAGATTCTGATGGTTTCATGGTGAAACAGGTCTTCTAAGTATTACTGAGGCTCAGTGAGGTTAAATAACTTTTCTATAACCTAGCAGATGGTGTTAGAACCGGGATCTAAACCCAGGTTCCTCTTGACTTCAAGTCAAGTGTTCTTTTCATTATATCACACTGCCTTTCATAAGACCTTCTGCTTTGTGGCCAACCATGTGCTATGAACTGACAGTGAGGAAAAGAGGAGGGTACAAAGACACAGAAGGGATGTGGTCCTTGTACTTAAGGAGCTCGCAAAGGGCAGACCATCTTCCCATATATGAAACAACCAGAGATCACTTGCTGAAAAACAACTGACACAAAATGAGTACAGAAATACTAAGAAAGATGGCAAGTGGAGGAGTTATGTAGAGTCAATCCTGGAAAACTTCTTGGAGGAGGCAGATAAGTGGGGGAAGGTGTCCTGGGTTGGGCATCTTCCCCCTTCATAGTACTTCCTGATAGGCATGCTACACTCTAAACTGGGGTCTGACCCGAGCACAGACTTGTCTGTTCTATCCTCCCTAAGTGCTGCTTTTTCCACCTCTATGCTTTTGCTCACAGTTTCCTATACCTGACATGCCTTCCCTCCCTTTCTTCACCTGCTGAAGTCTATGACCCATCCTTTACAGCCCAAATCAAATATTAGCTTCTCAAGGAACCCTTCCCTCATCCCACCCATTAGTAATGTTCTCTGCACCCACCCAAACCTCACATGGCATTTTACCTTACACCTCCCTGATTCTCCCATCAGGTAACACTGTGTATGGTGGTCATCATATCCCCCTACTAAACTGTGAGCTCCACAAGGGCAAGAACTGTTCTGCATCTAAATTCTCTATGTCCTCCAGCAATAAGCACTGTGGGTGCTTGATCAGTGTTTGTTGACTGACTCATGACTGACAAGCCACAGGCTGGCGTAAGCTCCAGAGGGTTTGCCCCAGCCCTCAGCTAGTCTTCATAAGCAGTTATTCTCTTTGTCCTCCAGATGGAAATAATCAGGAAACGTCTCCACAAGGATATCCCTCATCACTCAGTGCTCATGCTCAACTTCTGCCCTGACCTCCAGCCAACCCAGTCTAGCCTTCGGAAGACCCACGGAGAGTTCATTTTTCTTATTGACAGAAGTGGAAGCATGAGTGGAAGCAGCATCAACCAAATCAAGGTATCCATGAGCTTCGGGTTGGATTTGATCGAATATCAAATTACATTTACAGCATTATTCAATTAGAGGAACATATAGCTTATTATCATGCTTCATTAGAAATTTTCAGGTTCTTTGCCGTTATAAATAAAAATTACGGATATTTTAAAAAATCACCTAAATATCAAATCATGGAATAATAATCACCATAGCACTTTACAAAGGATAATCACAGGAATTAACAAATAACAAATGTTGGATAACAAACTCTTTTCTCATCAAAGGCAATATGCATCCCTGATCTCTTTGAGTAATACTCATTCATATCTTGTCACATTTTCTGTTATGCTTCATTTTATATAATTATATACTTAAAGTTTTATTCAATTACATGAACATCATCATTTATTGCCATACTTTGTTAGAAACTTTCAGGTTTCTTGCCGTTATAAATAAAACAACTATTGATATTTTAAAAAAAACACTGAGACTAGAACCTTTAAACTCCATCAGAACTTTGTGATATGTAGCAGCTTTGCTTTCATTTCCAAACACAATAGTGTTAGAAAGACCACCCCACTGATGGGTAGAAATATAGCTGTCACAACATTCCAGAGCTGGAAGAAGGGACCTCAAATGGCATCTAGTCAGGTCATTTCATGAAACAGGAGCCCGCCTTTATAATCACCCTTACAAGTGATCATCTAATCCAGGGGTGGGGAACCTGTGTCCTCAAAGCCACATATGGCCCTGTAGGTCCTCAAGGGCAACCCTTTGACTAAATCCAAACTTCACAGACCTGTTCAGGCAAAGGGCTGCCCTTGAGGACCTAGAGGACATATATGGTCTTGAGGCCACAGGTTCTCCATGCTTGAACACTTCCAGGGATGAGGGCTCACATCTTTTTAGACTTTCCATTGTCAGTTAACAAGCATTTTTAAATGCTCGCTATGTGCCAGGAACTGTGCTAAGCACTGGAGATGCAAAGAAAGGCCAAAACATGGTCCTTGCCCTCAAGGAACTTACATTCTAATAGAGGACTTGTCAAGAAAAAAAAAATATATATATATATGATACATAGTACTGAGATACATATGATGCATAATAATATTCATATTTGCTTTAATGTTTCCAAAGACTTTACATGTAAATTCATTTGATCCTCACAATAATCCTGTAAGCACTATAATTATCCCCATTTTACAGAATAGGAAACTAAGGCATAAAGAGGTTAAGTGACCTGTCTAGGATCACATAGCTAGTAAGTATCTGAAGCAAGATTCAAACTCAGATCTTCTGGACTCCAAGTCTTGTGCTTCCTCCACGGTGGCACATAGCTGCTACAAAATAGATGAATGATAACTTTGGAGGGGAAGGCTGTGATGACATTTAAGATGAATCTTGAAGGAGGCCAGAGACACTGAGGAGAAAGGGAGAGCATGACAGGCATGAGAAACAGCCAGTGCAGTTCTGATTGGGGGAAAGATATTCCTTCTCCTGAGCTGAAATTTCCCTCCTTGCTAAATACCTCCCATCAAGCCTGGTTCTGCCTGACTTTTCCTCAGGCACAGGATTTAGAGCTGGAATAATTATAATAATAATTACATTTGTATAGTGCCTTGGGACTTGCAAAGTGTTTCACCAATACTACCTCATTTGATTTTGACAATAACCCTGGGAGATAGGTGCTATTATCACCCCCATTTTACAGGTGAGGAAACTGAAACAAATAGAGATTAAGTGACTTGTCCAGGGTCACACAGTTACTATGTTAGATAATTTGAACTCGAGTCTTCCTGAGCTGAAGTCCAATGCTCTGTTCCCTGTGCCACCTAGTTGGGAGGCACATTAGAGATCTAGTTCAGCCTTCACGTTTTTATAGAAGAAGAAATCAAAGCCCAATGAATGTATGTGACTTGTTCAAGTTCACACAATTAGCCTAGATTTGAATCCATCTCTTTTGAGAAAGGCATGATAGTATAATGGAAAGAGCATTGGATTTGGAGTCAGAGGACCTCTGCTTAAGTCCTAACTCAGTGACATTATCTGGGTGACTTTGCCTCTCTAGGTAGCAGCTTCCTCACCTCTGAAGTGAGGGAATGGGAGATTTGAGGGTTCAAAATATGATCTCCAACGTCTTTTCATTATCATATCATTATCACTATCATAAAATCCTATCTCCTGAAATCCATTGCTCTTTTGACTACAACACTGGGTTGTCATGTTATAGGGTTACTTACTGTGGATTTATTTCAGAGTCCTAGGATCAAAAGAATCTTGATTTAGATGAGAGAAGAGGAGGGAGGGAGGGGGGGAGAGAGAAAAAGAGAGAGAGAGAGGAGGGACAGAAAGAGGGGGAGAGGGGGGGGGAGAGGAGAGAGAGGAGGAGGAGGAGGAGAGAGAGAGAGAGAGAGAGAGAGAGAGAGAGAGAGAGAGAGAGAGAGAGAGAGAGAGAGAGAGAGAGAGAGAGAGAGAGAGAGAGAGAGAGAGAGGGAGAGCGCTATTCTGGGACCAGCTACTTTCTCCAAAGGACTCAAAGTTGGCCAGTTGTTACTCTGGAAAGCTACCGCAAGTCCTAGGTAGCTGTCCATGGAACTAAATTGCCACTGTGCTCCCTCAAAGAACTTCCAACCACACTAGAAGTAGGAGGGATGTTCTAAATAGTCCCTCAGGTTATGCAGGGGAATTCATCCTGGAAAGAGAATGGAAGAAGGTACAGACAGCATTCTATTTTACAGAAAATATCCCTCCATCCTGGCCAAATCACTTTCTTCATGAAACACTATTCTCAAATTATTTTAGTGTGGTGGTATAATGAAGTGATTCTCAAAGTCTGGTCCCTTTCAAGGAGTCCACAAGGTCAAAGCTATTTTTATGATAATGTTAAACTGTTTTAATTCCTAATACAGTAAATATCAATCATTATAACCCATATAAATGGAAGTACTTTGAGCAGGGTCTTCAGTAATTTTCAAGGGTGCAAAGGCATCCTAAGACCAAAAAGTTTGAGAACCATTGATGTAGTTAGTAGAGAGGACATTGGATTGGGAGGCAAGAGATCTGAGTTTAAATCTCTCCATTCTGCTATTTCCTAATTATGTGACCTTGGACAAATCACTTCCCTTCTTAAGATATCAGTTTCCTTACATGAAAAATAAGTGGAGTGAACAAACTGATCTCAAAAGTCCCTACGATGACATTCTATGTTCTAATGTCCCTTTACATCTAGCATTCTACATTCCAAGTTATCTTCCAGATTCATTATCTGATTTGATGAGAGTATCCTTGTGTTTTCTATTTTATTTCACTGAGGTTAAAATTATTTCTTCAATGAAGAACACTGAATTCCCAGGCTGACGTGGCCCTTTTAGAAAGTGTCACAGAAGTTATGGCCAAGTGTCACTAGAACCAGTAGCCTACTCACTACATCTGTAAATTGCTGAGGACCCCTCAAAAGCCTGGTGGTCTCTCCTCAAAGCACTCCCAGTCCCTACTCTGGGAATAGGGAAAGGAGGAAATCCTATATAGCCTGAGTTTATCCAATTTTATTTCCAGCAGCTTGTCCCATTCTCCAGATACTGTTCTCCAAGAAAAAAAACATTCTTGGTGGGGGGAGCTCTAATAGGTGTGAGTAGAAGCAATCTGTATGAATCAGCAGAGGCTGCTGTTAAATTAGTAGCTAATGGAAAAATGTACCGATATTGACTTCTTTGGTCGAGAAACAGAATATATTGACCCAAGCAAGGAAGAGAAGTGGAGAGAAAACTTAGGTTAATATTGACAGTGGGGAATAGGGGCAGGGAGATCTGTTGGTCCCTGAAACCAGGGAAACTATGTGATCTGAATGTTGTCCTGATGCTTCATTACTAACTCTTATTCTCTAGATTACTATGTGTAACTCTTTTTTCCCCTGAGGCCATTAATGGCCCATTTCTGCTCTGAAGCAAAAACTGAGTTAGTATTTGGATGGCTAGAAGGTTCCATTGTAGGAAACAGGCATTTATCCTTGCCTCTGGCATTCACAGTTTGAACTACGTATGGAACCCTCTCTCTCAATTTCACCCAAAACATAGGATCATAGAGTATTAGGGAACTTAGAATTCAGAAGGTCAGAACTGTAATGGAATTTAGATTATGGATAGAATAGAATGTTACAGTTTGGAGGATGTTATAATATAGAATATTAGAGCTAGAAGGGACCATAGATGATAGAATGTTAGATTTGTAAAGGACCCTAGAGATTATCTAGTCCAATCCCCCATTTTGTAGATTTCAAAACTGAGGCTCAGAGGAATAAAGCAACTTGCCCAAGGTAATGCTATATATTGATCACAGGGACTATAATTCAGGTCTCCTTTATTTCCAGACTGGTGTTTTGTTTTGTTTTGTTTTAACCATACCATGTTGTTGACATAGAATTAGCATAATAATCATTCTCTCCTCCCAAATATCACACATCCCAGATGGGGGCTAAGAAGTCTAAAAGGATTATGTTTCTAGTGGGTAATGAAAGGGATAGTGGTGATCTAGTGACAAGCCCTTTAATGACTATTATCATGGTTTGTCCTTCATTTTTGAAGTGGACCAATGACATCATAGTGTGATGTCTTCTTGGGCATGAATTGGATTTAAGTGAGGTGGAGTTGCTCAAAGTCATCAGCCTCACTCTCTCTCTTCCAGGATCATCAAAGTTAGTAGCAGGACAAAAGTCAAGATGACTGGCAATGGTATGGGATACAGCGGATAGCTTAGGCATTGGTACCTAACCAAGCTCTAAGTACTCCACAGTGCCTGCTTCAGCCACCTTCATGGCTGTTGGAACAAATTGGTGGTGCAGTGGAGAAAGCACTGACCCTGGAGTCAGGAGGATCTGAGTTCAAATCTGTCCTCAAACACTTACTAGCTGTGTGACCCTGGGCAAGTCATTTAACCCTGATTGCCTCCAAAAAAGAGAGAGAAAGAGAGAACAAGAGAGAGAATATTTGGGTAAAGACCAACAGAAATAAGGAATATTTGTCATCAACAAAATATATGAGAGCCTTGCTTTTGTATTTGTAGCCTCAGCAGTTAACTCGGTGTGTGGTACAGTAAGTGCCATTCATTCATTCATTCATCCATTCATTCGTTCATTCATTCATTTGTTCATTCATTCATTCATTTATTCATTCTTTCGTTCATTCATAGACGCTGCTTGAATAGAAAGAGGAAATAAAGGGGCAATTTAGGAAACATCACAAGCTTGACACAGCAGCATCTTATAATAGTACTAGGAGGCTTCAATTTTCCACATATATTTCAGCATTCTCTCTCTGCCAAAAGCAGGCCTGCTAATCACTTTTTAGCTTATGTTAATGATAATTTCATCCTTTAAAAGGCGGAAGAACCAAGGAAGGGAATTTCAATTCAGGATTTGATTCTGACCAGCAAGGACTGGAAAGGGCAGAACAAAAATGGCTAATAAGACATTGAAATTGAAGATAAATAGGGAGGGAAATGGTAATAGAGCTTCTAGCTGCACTTTATAATCCCAGTGTCCAGGCCAAAGTGAACCATATTACAGCAATTTGAAAGAGCTGACTATCATAAACAGGCCTGACAGAACTTGCCTTATTTTAAGGAGACGGTCTGGTGTAACAGAGCTCTGGACCTGGAATCAGTAAAACCTGGGTCTGAATCCTGATTTAAAATAGGTTTGGATATTAAATGTTCTAACAAGCCACAATTTTTCTGATAATCAGTTTTCTCCACCGTAAAACTGGGATGATAATATCTCCCTCGCAGATTGTTGTGAGGACCAGATGAGATCACGTATATAAAATGTTTTGCAAACTTCAAAGCTTTAGTTAAACCATTGTTTTAGTTTTTATTGTTTACTTTTTTGTCAGGGCTAGTAGAGTCATTGATCAGGGGAAGGCTGTAATTATAGTTTATCTAGATTTTAGTAAGGCATTGGATAAAGTATCTTGTGTTCTTCTGGATACAGTTTAGTGGAAATGCAACTGACTGAATGGCTGGACCCAAAGCCTTGTCAGAAAGGATTAGATGTCACCTTGGAAGGAGATCCCTGCACTGGACCTTGTGTTCATTACCATTTTTATCAATGACAAATAAATGAATGGATGGCTTGTTTACCAAAATTTGCAAATCACACAATGCTAGAAGACATATACCTAACACTTAGGATGACAGAGTAGAAATTCAAAAATGCCTCATTAGGCTAAAATATTGGGTCAAATTGTGTACATATGTATGTATATGTATATGCACACATATGTATAAAACAACATGAACTTTAATAAGGATGAATGTAAAGTCTTATACATAAATTCACAAAATCAAGCTTAATCTCAGCAATGCAAGGATCTAAGACAACTCCAAATGACTCATGATGGAAAATGCCATCCACATCCAGAGAAAGAACTGTGGAGTCTGAATGCAGATCAAGGCATACTATTTGCTCTCTTTTGTTGTTGTCATTTTGTTTTGTTTCTTCTTTCTTGTGGTTCCTCCCCTTGCTTCTAATTCTTCTTTACAACATGACTAATGTGAAAATGTTTAATATGAATGTATATTTAGAGCCTATATCAGATTGCATGCCATCTTGGGATGGGGAGGGGGAGGGGGGAGGGGAAAATTTAAAACTCAAAATCTTACAGAAGGGAATGTTGAAAACTAAAAATAAATTAATTAATTTTTAGAAAAAAAAAGAAAAAAATCAGAGATAAGATTCAGGGAGGCCTGGCTAAGCAGCAGTTCATCTGAAAAAGATCCTAGAGTTTTAGGGGACTCCAAGCTCAATGTGAGTCAATCAGATTGACATGACATGGCAGGTAAAAGAGCTAATGCATTTAGTAGTAAGAGAAGTATATTGTCCAGGAAGAGGGGGAAAGTGATAGTCCTATTCCACCCTGTCCTTGGCAGATCACATGTGAAGGATTGTGCTCAATTACAGATATCAAATGTTAGGGAGGAAATGATAAATTAGAGAGCATCCAGAGGAGGGTGACCAAGATGGCAGAGATCCTTGAGATCATACCAGATGAGCCTCCATTGAAGGAGCTGGGAGTGTTGTGTCTAAAGAAGGTGCAAGAGGGACATAATAGTTCAAGTATCTGAAGGACTAGATAGGGGTCATTCACATCTCAGACTCTGAAACTTACCCTCTCAAAACCATAGGCTCTGAGAGCCTGAGAATCATAGGAATTATGGAATATTCTAACATTAAAATCATAGACTCCTAGAACCGTGGAATCTTGGAACGCTAGCACATTTGAGCCTTAAAACATTAGATTTGGAAGGGACTGAAGATGTCTTTTTGCCCAGTTTTTCCCCAAAGCTTGCAATCCAATTCTCTGCTTGAATATATTGAGTGTTAGGGCACTCACTATCATGCCAAGGCAAGAGTACTCCATCCATGGCTGGACAGTCGGCATTGTTACTGTTTCCTCTATTGAGTTGAAGGATGGAAACAAACTTCTGGGAATGAAAGGACAGGAGGATGGCCATTCTGTGTCCAAGCTATGCCAGCCAGACACTGACTCCCAGAGTTCTAATAGCCCTTTTTTCCCTACCCAGGATGCCTTGATCCTCATTCTCAAGAGTCTCATGCCAACATGTCTGTTCAACATCATTGGATTTGGTTCCACCTTTAAGACCTTATTCCCTTCCAGTCAGGCCTACAGTGAGGTAAGAGACAATATGGCTGATGCCCACCGGACTGAGCAGTAAAGAGGAGAGGGGAAGACCTGAATGTTAAGGACTTTGTAATTTCTTTGAGAGCAAGGACAATTTTTCATGCTTTTTTGTATCTCCAGTTCTTAGCATAGTGCCTGACATATAGGAGGCATTTAATAAATGCCTCTTAATTTGACTTGACCTGAACTATCTTAGCTAGGCAACACAATGAATAGACTTGGAATCAGAAGGAACTGAGCCCAGATTCTGCCTTAGACACCAGCTGTGTGACCCTGGGCAAGTAGATTAACCTTTCTGAAATTTAGTTTCCTCATCTGAAAAAATGAGGTGGTGGGACCTGATGGTCTCTAAACTTGCTTCCAGCTATAGTCTTATGAAGTGACAATCCAACTAGAAACAAAGTGCAGGCGCTAAGTTTTTGAGGAAACTGCTGAAAGTTGCATAGTACTCAAATTCATGGCCCTACTGGCTTTGTCCATTTTAAATGAGATTGAACCCATGCCTACATACATGTAAGCTTACATATATCAAAAGTTCTAGGCCTCGTGAGGCCTGGACCTCAGTTTCAGTCCCAGCTCTGCCACTAGCTCACTGTGTGACCTTAAGGAAAGTCATTGAACTTCTCTGTACCTGAGCTTCCTCCTTTGTATGACAAAGACATTAATATTTGCCTTCCAAACTCATGGGGGCTATATTGTGAGGATATAATGAAATGATATGTATAAAATGCTTTGTCAACTATAAAGCAATATATAAATGTGAGCCATGTGGGGCCTGACAAGTGGTGATAACTAGATAGGGGTGATCAGTGTAGCAGCATCGAGGCACAGCATGGGACCAAAGGACCATAGGATGCTGATCTGGAAGAATCATAGAATGTTTGAACTGGAAAGGGTCTTGGAATAGAATTTTAGAGCTGACAAGGACCTTAGAAATCACCGACTCCAACTGCCCCATTTTTCAGATGAGGAAAATGCAACTGAGAGAGTTAAAGTGTCACACAACTTTTAAGAGTCACAAGTACTAAGAATAGTGTGGAAAGGAAGACAGATGGGGGGATCTTTGGAGATGAAGCAATGCTGGCCTTCATGCCCAGAATCATGCCTCCTGGGGTCTTAAAGGTCCCAGATAAGTCCAAGAGATTTAGATGGTAGCTGTTGGGACAACCTTCTCCATCTACCTCTTATAACTCAGGGACCTGATCCTTCTGACCTTGGTCTGGACCAGATCTTGGCTCCTAAGCTCCAGATCATAGGTGAAGGAGGGGCTCTGGAAGAAAAAGGAAACCTAGCTTATGTTCCCCATCCCCCAAATTTTCAGAATTAGCTTGTCAACCTGGCCAGTGGGAGCCTATGATAGCTTGTGACTATTAAGCAGTGGAGTTCTTGATTGGAAGAGGTGTGGGATTTTCTAGGCTTCTCTTGGGAGAAGAGTTGGTTGGAAAATGAAGGTACTTTATTGTTGGCAAGAATCTATTTTGCCATTGTCCTTGCCTCACAGCTGAGGTCTGACCATTCCCCACAAGGAAGGAACACTGACCTGTGAAGCAGGGGAGATGGGTTTGGGTCCTTATTCTGTCTCTGCCAAGGCCATTCACTTCTCATGGCTTCAATTTCTTCTATAAAATGAAGTTGTTGGGCTATACCCTTCCTAAGGTGCCTTTCATGTGGGACAATCTATGTTCTAGCATTCTTTGTTCTAATGTTCCATTTTAACATTCTAACGTAGGAGAAGTAGTGTGGTATGGTGAAAAGGACATGGGACTTAGAGTTAGAGAATATGGTTTCAAATCCCATCTCTCCCACAAATCATCTGAGCGACCTTAAAAAAAGCATTTAATTTCTCTGGGTCTCAGTTTCTTCATCTGTAAATTTTGAGGGAGGCTAGATGATCTCTGAGGTCCTTTCATGCCACAAATCTATGATCCAATGATTTGATAAATCTGCTAATGGGAAAGGTAGATTTTAGTCCCAAAGACCAGAAAAGTCTTGGAAGCCAGAGAGAATCAGTCTCCAAGAGTCTTAGGAAATGATCAACTTTTGGGTGACTCCTAAGGTCTTTCTGCCTTTCCCTCTGTCTCTGTCTCTGTGTCTCTCAGTCTCTCTCCTGTTTCTGTTTCTCTGTCTCTCTCTGTCTCTGTGTCTCTGTAACTGTCTATGTTTCTGTGTCTCTCAGTCTCTCTGTCTGTCTCTTTGTCTCTGTCTCTGTGTGTGTGTGTCTCTCTCTTTCTCTGACTCTGTCTCTATCCATCTCTCTCTGTCTCGTTCTCTGTCCCTGTGTCTTTCTCTGTAACTCTTTCTGTGGTTCTCTCTCTCTCTCTCTCTCCCTCTCTCTCTCTCTCTCTCTCTCTCTCTCTCTCCCTCCCTCACTCCCTCCCTCACTCCTTCCACCTCCCTCCCTTCCCCCTTCTGTTTCTCTGTCTCCTCCTATAGAGACTCTCTTCTTCCCACCTTTCAGGAGAGTTTGACTACTGCATGTGACAACATCCATTGTCTTCGGGCTGACATGGGTGGCACCAACATCCTGTCCCCCCTCAGATGGATCACCCGGCAGCCCCTCCATGTAGGCCACCCACGCCTACTCTTTCTTCTCACCGATGGCTCAGTCAACAATACGGGGAAAGTGCTGGAGTTGGTCCGAAGCCACGCTTTCACTACCAGGTTAGCTGGGAGGAGGGGCCGGGGAGTGGCATCCAGGCTTGTCTAGGAAGACGATTCTGGGAAGTCGAGGCAGAGCAGTCTTGAAAATGCACAGGGAGGTCTCAATTTTTCATGGCATTCTGCTCATTCACTAAGTCTGAGGTATATTAAATTGAGGAACGCAAGCTCCTTGGGAGCATGGGCTGTTTTGCTCTTGCGTTTGTACACAGGAAGTGCTGGATAAATGAATGAATAATTGGATGAATTTAAAAGTATTGACTAAGTGCCTACTATATACCAAGCACTGAGGATACAAATACAAAACTGAAGACAGCCCCTTCCCTTATGGAGCTTACCTTCCAATCTGAGAGATCATACACTAAGGAATGATGAGCAGGTAGGGATTTTTTGGTTTGGAAAATTAGAGATATGTCTCTGGTGCCAAGAAATGTTTTTTTCATCTTACACATGATATAGTGCTAAATTAAAATTTTTTGCAGTCAGGGCCCACCTAAGATTCCCTTCCAGGGAGGTTTTTGCTTGATTCTCCCTAAATGGTAGGGAGAAAGGGAAGGAAGTAGGAATTATAGCCCCACTCCTACCTGCCTATCTCCAACAGGTGCTATAGCTTTGGGATTGGTCCAAAAGCCTGTCCAAGGCTGGTGCAGGGGCTGGCAGATGTGTCTAAAGGCAGTGCAGAGTTCCTGGTACAAGGAGAAAGACTCCAGCCCAAGGTAAGTTGGAGGGCCACCATGACCCCAAGCTCCTTTACCTCCCCTATCTCCCTCATCCTCTCCACCCCATCCCTTCCACTCTCTCCTCTCTTCTCAGGCCATTCTGTCAGACCAATTGCCTCTTGCCACCAGGCAGCCCACCTTCTTGGATGAAGGGGGTGTCAACTCCTTCAGAGAAGCTCATAGGATGGGGCAGATACCTCTCCTCTCTGAAGGAAGGGGCCTGGGGCAGCCTTTAAATGGCTCTCCTTTCTGTTTTTCAAATGAAGATACTGAGGGTCAGTGTACACATGAGACTGGCTCAGTCATCTGAGTGACAATACAACCCCAATTTTCACTCTTCCAAATACTGTCGCATTTAACCTCTAATTGAACGCTTAGCTCCCTCCTCAAATCTCCAAGACGTCAGTAGAACAAGGATTACTCTTCCCATTTTGGTATAAAGTTACTGAGAATGCCCTAACGTCTGTGTTGTAAGGCTCCTCTCAGTGGATCTGTGAAACAAGGCTATATATTCAATCATGAAAGTCCTCGGTGGAGAATCTCTTCAGCAGGTGCTTGCAAATGCAGAGGAGACAGACTTGTCGCTGATGAGCTCTCACATGGAGTATCCAATCTGCACTCACCCTCTGAGTTCACACTGACAGATTGGATCTGCAAAGGAGAGGTGACTACTGTTCCCCTCCTGGCTCTAAGAAGAGCCTTGAGTTGTTGTGATTTTAAAATGCTGTCATTCATAAGCCCCTATCATGTGTGCTCCATGAGAATCAGTCAATTGACATCTACTAGCTTTTACAAAAGGCAGCTTACTGAGAGTGTATAAGAGAATGAAACATGTTATGAAAAATGTCCCCAAACTGAGGGTGTCTTCTTTCCTGTGTACAGGTTCAATCCCTAGGGAGAACAAGCTCAAACATAAGGCACAAATGTAGACCATATGTTGGGTCAAAGGGCACTTAGCAACATCTAGACCTAGGAGTCCTCTTCCCTCATTAAAGAGTACCCACCAAATTCAGTGATTCACAGTGGATAAGTTGCTTCTTTGGTCAATTTGGCTGGCACTTTATAGAACACAGATGCTATTATTATAGAAGACTCACTCTGAGGGTTTCTACTACTGACTCTGGATGGACCTTTTGACACCAGCTCAAAATCTGGTCAATTCTATCTCCTCATTCATTTATGTAAGATGAGGAAAGAATACACACAAGAGAAACAAAATGAACAGAGGCACATACATTCACAGACACATGGTACTCAGGTGGGAGAATCCATCTCACTGCTGTTCTATCCCCAATCTAATAGTCTGCCCCTCCCCTCCAAGGAAGAGAGGGCTGAGGGCTAAAATTGCCCCTTATTATTTCCAGGTAGTTTTTCCTCAGTAGCTACATAAAAGACTTCATCACAACACATTAGGAACCTCTGAGACATCTTGACCAACAAGAAGCAATCAGAGAATAGTCATGCCTGGTCTGAAGTGAGGCTAAGGGCCTCTCTAACACCCATGACTGGAACAGGCCTGCCCCAATCTTCCATGTGCTTGTCTAGAATTCCAACTGAGCATGCCCCAAGGTGGGGAGGTCAAAGGGATCACTATTCGATGAGTTGACAAACAGGCACAATCCTCATGGTAACAGACAAGTAGGTAAAAAGTTTCCAGATATTGGTGACATCCTCAGAGCTAAAGTCTGTGTAATGTTATGGAAAGGACCCAAGAGACCAATAGTCAGAATATCTCAGTTCTGGTTCTAACACTGCCACTAATTAGCTGATTTTAAATAAATCCTTTCACTTCTCTTGGCCTCAGTATCTTCCTCATTAAAATGAGGGCTTTGGCTAGATGATCTCTAATATCCCTCCAGGTTCTAATATTCTGTATTCTAAGACCCATTTTAGTTCTAATGTTCTAAGGTCTCCCCAACCTGACATTCTATGTTCTAAGGTCTACTCCTGCTCTGATCCTCTATGTTCTAGGGTCCCTCCCACTTCTGACATTCTACATTCTATAGACTCTCCTAGTACTGACATTCTATGCCTTAACGCCCATTCTTGCTCTGATAGTCAATGTTCTAAGATCCTACATATTAAGATCCTTGCTGCCACTTCCATCATCATGCCCCCATATTTTTGCGTATTCTGTTGCCAAAAAGATGCTTTCTTTTTTCCTGCACAGTTTCTATGTCCATGCATGCATGTGAATATGGCTTCTGCTTCCTACTTCCTACAGATGATCAAGTCTCTGAAGAAGGCCATGGCCCCTGTTCTCAGTGATGTTACCGTGGAGTGGAATTTTCCAGAGAGTGCTGAAGTCCTAATCTCACCTATCAGCTCCTGCTCCCTCTTCCCTGGAGATCGGTTGGTGGGCTACAGTATCATATGTAATTCTTCTTACCAACAAAGCTCCAGAGTTGTAAGTAGTTTCGAGGAGTTGAGTCCTCACTACAACTGTTTACATTCAACACAGAATTGAGGGTAGAGAAGTCAGACCAATTTAAATCGTTAAGAAAGCTATGGATGCCCTTGGAAGATGTGAGGAGAGAAAGAAGGACTAGGAATTGGGTGAATGGGGGGTTTGAATCTTTGCTTTATGCTGCAGTCTTGGGTAATTCACTTATTCTCTCTGGGTCTGGGTTTCTTGATCTTTTAAAAGATAGAGCTGGACTAGATTATCACTAAGATTCTTCTAGTCTTCACATTCTGTGCCCTGAGGCTTGGGAAACCCCCACCATTCCTGATTCCCTGCATTTCACCAAATCAGTATTTGCCTTCAAATAGTTAATCACAGAATTCGAGAGTTAGGGCCTCAGAGGCCCTTTAGTAAAACCCAACCATGAACAAAAATTCTCCCCACAGCCTACCCAATGAGTATCTAGCCTTTGTTTAAAAACCTTTAGTGATGGGAAACTCATTACCCCCTAAAACCATCCATTCCACTTTTGAATGGCTAGAATTATTGGAAATTTTTTCTTATGCCAAATCTAAATATGCTATATTGTAACTTCTATTGTTTGCTTCCAACTCTGGGGCCAAATAGAACAAAATTAATTCCTCTTGCTTATGACAGTCCTTCAAATGCTTGGTAGCTACACATCCCCTCTAGGTCTTCTCTGTTCCAGGCTAAATATCTTCAGCTCCTTCACATAGTTATCATATGACATGATCTTAATTAAGGCTTTGCATCTTCTTTATTGACCCCCTCCAGATACTCTCCAAGTATGTCTTTCCCAAAACTGAACACAGTACACCACACATGGTCTTACCAAATCAGACAAGAGTGAGACGGTCACCTCCTTTGAACCCTGTTCTACTAAAATCCAGAGTGCATGGTAAGCTATGTCCAGCCTTCTTCCCTTCTTTCTCAAACTAAGTAAACTTAGTTTCAAGGTTCCCATTGCGCTGATCCTAGCGACCAGTTCATCCTTTTTAGTACAAATCAACCTTGGATTAGAAGGTCTCATCCTTGATTCTTCCACCTTCTGAAGGATGAAATTATCATTCAGTCAAGAAAACATTAACTGTTCTACTTAAGCCAGACAGAAAACTGCAGCAGCTAGGTGTCTAGGTTATTGGACTATACCATGCCACTTTGGCAAGCTTGTTATCTGTTTCCCAAACTTCCCATCTATTTCGTTTTCCCTTCTCAATGCTCTTGTTGTATACCCCAATACCATTATTTTTATTTATCCAGTTGATCATTACCCAGTTGCTTTCTGCCATGTTTCCCATCTCTGGTTCCTGTGTTTCCTCACAGGAAAATTTCTTCTTAATATTCAATCTTTTATATACCCTGTTCTTCCCTTTTATATGCCCTGTTCCTTTTGAATAAGATATGTCCTTCCATCCAAAATTTACTCAGAGGTCACATCCCACCAAGATGTGTTAGTGATACCAATGAAGTTACTTTTCCTCAATGTATTAGCATCTGTCATTTCTCTTGCTTGTTACTCACATTCATGCACTTTTATGAAGTCATCTGAGACCATGGACTATATTGTTGGTTTGGAATGGTTGAGGTTGGTTAAGGAATATTCTGGGGAATAACTTAGATTTTGTCCTTTGTGAATTTGTGGATACCTCTACCACCATTCTTCTTTCCTCCTACTCTGTAGAGTCTATTTTGGTGCTGAGAGTTTTCTTCCTCTCCATCCTGTTCAGTTAAAATCTCTTTTGATTATAATTACAAGACTCCAGACAAATGTATTTTACCAACTTTTTTTAGATACACTCCATCCTTGGTCAAGAGTCTGTCATTCCTATATTTTATGCTGTGGTTCAGAAATCCAAATCCATTCCCAGGCACCATTTTTGTAATCAATTATTCATTTCCCAAATCTGCTTTTCTCTTTTAAATCCCATGCCTTAGTCAGCAACGAAACTACAGGGACACATAGACAAAAATGCATATTTTGAAATATTTGTAATATTAATAGACCTTAGCCCCCTTGACTTCTTTTTCAGGGGTATGCTAAAGAAGGTGTACTCAATGAAAATCACAGATGCAACACACTTGATTGAACACATAAAGAGTGAATGTGCTAAAACTGACAGCAATGTGGAGTTATTGCATCGAGTTCACATGAATCTTGCAAAGCGCATCAACCTTTGCATCACAAATGATGGAAATCATACTGAAGATGTTATTTGTTAATATTCCAATTAAATAAAATGTTGTTGAAAATTTAACTCATTTCATTTCTTGAAAATAGGCATTTTTCCTGTGTCCAGACTTTAGGAACACCCTATTTATACCCTAAAATGTCCAGTTACATGTCCAAGACTTTATAATCTTCAGAAATTCTTTCCAGATTTCTTCTATCATTATCATTTCCCCATATGAATCACTACAATTTATTACTATTTATTTTGTCTGACTGGTCTCGGGAGGTTCTCTGTCATACCTTAGATACATGGCCCAAGAAGATAGCAGACCTGTTTACCTCAGGACCCCTCATGAGAGAAGTAATCAACCCTCACTTACTATCCCTTCTTCCTCTGCCCTTTGCTGGGTCTCCCATCAGATAGTACTTGTAGATCCATGGTATCATTCCTTGGAGAACACACAGCTTGTTTCTGTTTTTGAATCTCAAGTGTTTCAACATCCTTCTTGAATCTCTCCCCTGTACCATGGTCTTCTACTCTACAAACTCCTGGCATAAAATAGGATTTCCTTTTTCCTCTCCAGCAACTTTTTCTTCTTCGTTTTTGCATTTAAGACCTTCCAGTTTTATGTTGTCTTATTTTGTTTATTTGTTTTTAAGGAACATTCCTTCTCTTCTAGAAGGGAGCCTAGCCTGCACTTTGATCATGGATAGAGGTCGCTTAGACATGACAGAAAAACAAGCATTGCCCAGTCTTGCAGCAGGTCACTGCAAGAAAGGTTGTCATGGGCAAGAGAAGGAGCTAGAGTCATCATGAAGTAGTGGAAGATCACTGGTCTAGGGAGCAGATGGACTCAGGATCAAATCCATGCTCTTCCCCTTACTAACTTTGAGACTATGGGGCAGCTAAGTGGTGCAATTGATAGAGCAAAGACTCTATCTAAAAAACTCTATCTAAAAGACCTGACTTCAAATCCAGCCTCAGACACTTATTAGCTGTATGACCCTGGGCAAGTCACTTAAGCTCTGTTTGCCTCAGTTTTCTCATCTGTAAAATGGGGACAATAGTATCACCTACCTCCCAGCGTCTTTGTGAGGATCAAATGATTAAAATCAAATCAATTATCGAATATTTATTAAGTACCTACTATTTGCCAGGCACAGTAGTATGCTCTGAGGATACAAATATAAAGGATGAGACAATCTGTACTAGCAATGAGTAATGGGGATTATAACAAATATATGCATAAATATAAAGCTCACATATATATATACACTTACATTCATATACATATAAACATACATTTCTATATATATACAATGTAGTTCAATTGAAGGTTCTTTGGGAGTGAGGGCTACAGATTTGAGATCAGGAAAGTCTTCATGCAGAAGGTGGTACCTGAGCTGCATCTTAAGGAAGAGGGAAACTCTATGAGGTAGAGGCAAGGGAGGAGGAGGGCATCCCAGGCATGGGGCATGGCCAGTGCAAAGACATGGAACCTGGAGATGGAATGTCATGAGCCAGGAACAAAGAAAAGGCCAGTTTGGCTGAGTCACTAAGAACAGACAAGGAAATAAAATTCAATGAGGATGAAAAAGTTTGGGGAACAGATTTTTATAGGGTTTTAAAAGTCAAACTGAGGATTTTATATTTTTATTCTAGAGACAATAGGAAGTCCCTGGGTGGGTTAAGTAGAGAAGGCATATGGTCAGGTTTGCACTAAAGGGAAATTCCTTTGGCAGAAGTGATGTATACATAGACTAGAATAGAAAGGGAATCTAGGCAAGAGGTAATGAGGACCTGAACTGAGGAGGTACCTGGGGGAGTAAGGAATGTGACTATGTAAACTTTTATATCTGTGAGCATTATGTATGTATGCTATGTATGTATAGTGTTCAGGGAGGTCTAGCAACCCTGCTGTGAGGGCTTGCTGAGCCCTTTCCAGGCTGTTCACCCACCTTTGGTGTCCACCTGCCAGCCAACTCTCACTTGTAGCTCCAAGAATCTTCCTGTGATGTAAACAGATCACATGGCCTATTAATGGGTGGGAAAGATATTCGAATCTAAATTGCTATTACACATGTGCAGCAGCCACACCCCAGTAATACCTCTCTGCAAACAGGCCAAATTATGAGGTTGAGGGTAACAGACAGGCCTCAGACTTTCTGGTAAGTTGGGGGGTGGGGATGTCTACCGCAAGCATCTGAAGACATCCCCCAGTGGAATGATTAGACTCTTTCCAATGGCCACGAAGGTGGCCGAAGCAGGCAGGTACTGTGGAGCTCTTAGAGCTTGGTCAGACATCAAAGATGCCAAGGTCATCCACGGCATCCCAGGCCATGGCCAGCTGTCTTCACTTCTATGACTTTGGAAGAGAAAATGAGGCTGATGACTTTGCAGCTTTATCTCACTTAAATCCAGTTCACTGGTAAGTCAGGACATCATCCCCTTTTGTCATTAGTGTCATCGAAAACAAAGGAAAATAACATTTTAAAGAGCTTGTCAGTTATTACAAGGCTTCTTTCCCTGCCCCCAGACAAAAGGATGATGGACAGTGGGTGGAAGTTGTAGAATCAAACTTAGGCTTGAGGTAAAGAAATACTTTCTAACAGTTTACTGTGCCCAAGTGGAATGAGCTACCTTGGGAAATCATGAGTTCCTCATCACTGGAACTCTCTAAAGCAGAAGTGGAAAGATCACTTGTTGGGGATCTGAAATCTAGCCCTGGAAGGTGATTCAGTCTGGCCAACCATCCCCTACATTTTATGGATTAGAAAACTTAGGTCCCAAGAAGTTGTAACTTGCTTACATTCATACAGGTAGCAGAGCTTTGGGATTCAGACTCTGCTCCTCTAACCACAAACCCTATGCTCTTGACATTACAACACAATGTTTTGCTGGATGCAATTCAGGGAATTCCTGCTCAAATATACAATGGCAAAAACAGGAAAGTCAATCAGAAGTTCAGACAAGATAAGGAGGATCCATGGCAGAGTAAAAGAGCTCTGGATTTAAAGTCAGAAGACCTGGGCTTTAATCCCACCTCTGTCTACCTGCATGATCTCACTACATGAGTCACTTCAATTCTCTGGGTCTCAATTTCCTCATATGTAAAATGATGGCCTTAGGCTGGATGGCTTCTGAGGTCCCTTCTAGTCCTAAGTACATGATTTAGTGGATCAGAAGAAAAAAATGAACTCAACAACTCAGTGTGTAATAGACCTGAGAGCATATATTACTTGAGGGAAGTACTCCATCTGACAAGAACTACTGGGAAAACTGGAAAGCAGTTTGGCAGAAATTTGGTTTAGTCCTACATCTTATACCACATACCACAATAAACTCAAAGTGGGCATGTGACCTCAATATTAAAGATCACATCATAACAAAGAAATTAGAAGGGAGCCAGATAAGGTTCTTCTCAAGCTATGGCTGGGGGGAATTCTGTAGCTAAACAAGGTAAAGCAGTGATCACAAAAGATAATAGAGATAACTTTAATAGTATTTTATTTTTCCAATTACATGCAAAGATAGTTTTCAAATTCATTCTTTATAAGATTTTGAGCTCCAAATTTTTCTTCATCCCTCCCCACCCACCCCCCACAAGATGGCAAGCAATCTGATATAGATTATATATGTATAGTCATGTTGAATATATTTCCATAACAGTCATGTTGTGAAAAAAGAAACAGAACAAAAGGAAAAAAACACCCCCAAAAAATATTCATGCATACATACATACATACACATCCATCAGTTCTTTCTATGTATGTGGATAGCATTTTCCATCATGAGTCTTTGGGAATTTTCTTAGATCATTGTATTGCTGAGAAGAACTAAGTCAATCATAGTTGATCATCATACAATGTCACTGTTACTGTGTACAATGTGCTCCTGGTTCTGATCACTTCTCTCAGCATCAGTTCATGTAAGTCTTTCCAGGTTTTTCTGAAATCTGCCTGCTCATCATTTCTTATAGCACAATAGTATTCCATTACATTCATATACCACAACTTGTTCAGCCATTCCCCAACTGATGAGCATTCCCTCAATTTCCAATTCTTTCCCACCATAAAAAGAGCTGCTATATATATTTGTGTACATGTAGGTGCTTTCCCCTTTTTATGATCTTTCTGAGATACAGACCCAGTAGTGGTATTGCTAGACCAAAGCATATGCACAGTTTGATTGCCCTTCGGGCATAGTTCCAAATTGCTTTCCAGAATGGTTGGATCAGTTCACAATTCCACTAACAATGCATTAGTGTCCCAATTTTCCCAAATCTTCTCCAACATATATCATTTTACTTTTCTGCCATATTAACCAATCTGATAGGTGTGATGTGGTACCTCAGAATTGTTTTAATTTGCATCCTCTAATTAATAATGATTTGTACCTTTTTTTTCATATGACTATGGATAGCTTTAGTGTCTTCATCTGAAAACTGCCTATTCATATGCCTTGACCATTTATCAATCGGGGAATGACAAAGAAATGATGTTGATTACATGGAATTAGGAAGGTTTTGCATGAACAAATCAGCATACATGAGACAAGAAGGAATACAGACAAGTATGAATTGGACTAGATAAGCACTGAAGTTCAGCTCCAAGATTCTAGGAGTCCAATTTGAAAGTCAAGGCCAAAGGCCTGCCCAAGGAGACTATCCACTGCATTCCATCCTGAATGTACAGTTAGATACAATATTTCATGTTCATCCCAGCATTAGAGAACTGCAAACACATTTCTGTGCGAAGTCTAAAAGAAAAAGTTGTAACCAACAGCTGGGATGAAGTAAAGCTTCATGGAAGAGAAGGAATTTACGTTGGGTTGTAAAGGGTGGATTCAGTAGGAGAGAAGAAGAAAGGCATAAGAAATGGCAGAAGCAAAGGCATGGAGAAGAAAAGAGAGTACAAGGTGTCCTGGGGCAGAGTAAGGGGAGCAGACTTTTGCCACATTTGACTGGGGTGTTGAATGAGTTAGGAGGTGATATTGGTGATGCAGTAACAAGTTGGCAATGCAGAGTGGCACCAAACTTGCCCTCCAGATACTTTGTTGGGTCTAAGTTCCTTGACCAAGATGAAGCCCCAGGATATGACCCACTAGGGCTAAAGGGGGACAAGAAAGCTAATTTGGTTCCTGTCTCTTGCCTTTAGGCAGGATTTTAGCTAAACCACTAGCCTGATGAGTGCCTCTAATGACTTGAAATTCTTCCTTTCTCTCCTGCTGTTCCTTACGGCCAGGTTCATCATCACGGTGCACCACGCTTCCAGACCTCAGTGTTCTACCAATCTCTGGACAAGGGATCTGCTCCAGAGAGTGGGGACTGCACCCAAGAGGCCCTGGCATTCAGTGCATCTCAGAAAAGCCAGGATACACCAGCATTCATCAGAGATGCTAACCTGATCCGAGGTCAGTCCTACAGACACATCCTCCTCCTAGGCAGCTTGACCCTGAGCAAGAGGTTTGATTTGATTAGGGGTGGGCAGGCCTGACCCAGGTGTGTCTTTATTTTGAGGAGAAGGGTAAGAGGTCTTAGAACCTGGGGTGTCTTTGGGAAAACACCAGGAGGCAGTCAGATGTGCCTTCCAGCTGGGCCACTAACTTGTTCTATGAATTTGGGTGAGATGTTTTCCTTCTTTGGGGCTCATTGTTCTAACCTATACATTGACAAGTCTGGACTAGATAATCTTTCAGGTGCTTTTGAGCTCTAATATTCTAAGTCTTCCAGCTCAAATATGACATTCTACATTCTAATGTCCCTGTTACCTCTTAATGTTCTTTGTTCTAATATTTTATGTTGTAAAGGACTTTCCAGTTCTAATATTCTATGACTCTTTCCAGCATTAACATAACATGTTCTAAGTTCCCTTCCAGGTCTGACATTCTAAGGTCTAAGATCCTTTCCATCTGCAACATTCTATGTTCTAAGATCTCTTCCAGCTCTGATATTCTGAGGTCCTTACCAGCTCTAATATTACATATTCTAAGGGCCTTTCAGTCTCTGATAGTCTATGTTCTGAAGTACAACAACTTACACAGCATCTGGCACATAGTAGGTCCCTAATCAATGCTAGCTTACTAACTAAAGTCTCTCCCAGTCACAACCTTGCCCACTCCATTCCAGACCTGGAGAGGGCATTCCTACCTATAGTAAACCACAGTCCCATTGGATGATCTGTTCTGTTGGGGCTTCTCCAAGCACTAAAGGCACCCAACCCGTTTTGTAACCAGAGATGACTACATCAACTTTGGGGTGTTGTTATAATTTGCTGCCTTTCATTCAATTGGTACATTCAACTTGGTTGAAGGGTTTTCACAGCCATTATCTCTTTGAGTCCTCACAACAATACCATAAGGTAGTCAGGGCTAGGGTTATTATTCTCATGACAGATAAGCAAACTGAGACCAAGAGAGTCAGTGAAATGATTTGCCTAGTGTCACACAGCAAGTTAGTTTGTGGACAATTGGGGCTAAAATCCAGGTGTTGGGAGTCGCCATATTTCCTCAGTAGCCCTACTATGATATCTCTCAATTGCTGTCAGCAAAAAAAAGCCCAGGGAAGCAGTTCTGTGAGATAAGAAATGCAAGTTAGTGGACCTCAGGGCCTAATACCTCTCAATAATCATGATCCACCTTCTTCATTGAAAAGAAAGCACTTTCTTCATTGTACCCTGGAATACATGCAGGCAGTATTTTGTGGATAGGGGAAATGGAAGTTCAGACTTGCCTAGGGTAAAATCTGGAGAAAGTCTTAGATCCAGGACTCAAATCCATGTCTCCTGACTCCACAGCCAGTACTCTGGCCACCATGGCAGCCACTAACTTCTTTGAGGCTCCATTTTCTCACATGTAAAATGTTGCTGGGTCGGGGGGTGGGGGCGGGTAGAGGCATGGACCTAGATGATCTCTGAAGCCTCTTCCAGCTCCAAATCCTCTGGTTCTAATATGTTTACAGACTCTAACTTTACATCCTACAGCTTGGCTCCAGGACAGACTCATCCCTCTGATTTCACCTTCCCTATTCCCTGGGTCTCTAACGCCATCTTGCCTCCTCTCCAGGGATGGATCGCTCTGTGCGCCGTCGAGCATACAGCACCAACCAGATTCCTGAACTCAAATCACACCCCAGGACCCCTACCAGCAGTGACTCCGCCATCATAGCAGGGAAGCACCTCCTTCGGAAAACCCAAGGGCAGGACCTGCTAGACCAAATCACCCCAGAGCCATTCCTGTGGCAGGCCAAGTCTCAGGTATTGGGGAAACAACTTCCAAAAAAATTATTCATTAAGAAGGCAGCATGACAAGAGATTAGAACCAGAGGAGCTGGGTTCAAATCCCATATCTGATAATCTCTACTCTGTGACTTTGAACAGGCAAGTCACTCAAAGTTATCCTCAATGTCCTCATCTGTAAAATGGGGGTGGGGGGGATTGGCCAAGATGACTTCTAAAGTCCTTTCTTGCTCTAAATCTCTCATCTATGATGATCCTGTGTTTTCTGAGGTCCCATCCACCTCTGAGAGAACCAAAGTGCCATGAGCTATTCAGTGACAGAGAAAGATGACTTCCAGTGGCAGAAGAGAAAGGGTCAGGGAATCAAGAAAGTATTGATGGAGGTAGTGGTATGTGATCTGGGACTTGGAGAAAGGAAGGGAGAGGGAGAGGGAGAAGGAGAAGGAAAGGGAGAGAGGGAGAGAAGAAGGGAGGGAGGGAGGGAGAGGGGGGGGTGGGGGAGAGACAGAGAGAGAGAGAGAGAGGGAGGGAGGGAGAGAGAGAGATGGAGAGAGAGAGAGAGGGAGGGAGGGAGGGAGAGAGAGAGAGCCATTGGGGAATCCATTTTAGAGGACATGATGAGCAAAGACCCAGAGGAGAGAAAGAGCTGATGGCAGCATCCCAATATGACTGAAACAACAAGCTCACGAAAGGAGAGCAGTGTGGGAGGAAAGCCCAAGAGGCTTCATGTCATCTCCCATCCCTGAGTACAAAGCTATTAAAGACAGTAAGCATTGAGGACATCCTGGGGAGAAACTCTCTGTGTCTCAGGCACTCTCCTCCTCTACTCTTGAGCTCTTCCTTCTCTAGCCCTCATTTCTCCTCCTCTCCCCACCCCACCTTTCTCACTCCCCTCCCCACCCCACCTTTCTCACTCCCCTCCCCAAACTCCCTCTTCATCCTTCCCTTACCTCCAGCCACCATCAGGCAACCACTGGCAGAATGCTGGACTAAATTCTGGGATGGTGTCTCCATAGTCAATTTCAGCATGAAAGCATTTTTGGTATGCTTTAGTGTCAAGTCTGACACAAAGCTTGAAGGTATAGCTAACATTCTCAAGAACGGGATTAAGTGAGGAGCCAAAGAGATATAGACAGGCTAGAACACTGGGCCAAATTGAATAACTTGACATTTCAGAGGAATTAAATGTATGATAATCTTACCCTTTGGATGGAAAAAAATCAACTTTCCAAGTAAAAGATAGAGGAAATGTTAGCAATTCTTCTTTTAAAAGATCTGGAGATTTTAGTAGACCACAAGATCATCAGTAGGATTCAGCATTGTGATGCAGTAGCTCCAAAAGCTAATGTGATCTTGGACTGCATTAAGAGATGCTGAGCTCCTAGAAATGAGGAGATGTGTACTCTGTGCTGGTGAGACTGTTCAGGCCTGGACATCACAATTAACAAGGAGAGCAATCAGGTCAGGGAAGGGTCTAGATTACATGCCATATGAGGATTAGTTCAAGAGAATGGAGATATTAGTCTGGAGAAAACTTCAGGGGAAATGACAGACATCTGCAAGGATTTGAAGGGCTAAAATATGGGGAAAAGGATAAAACTTACTAACTTGGCCCCACAGAGTAGAACTTAGCACAGTGGGTTGAAGTCCCACAGTGGGAAGTTTATGCTGGACATCATGAAAAAGTTCTTAACGATTAGGCTTCTCAGGAAGTGGGATGGGCTGCCCTGAGAGTCGCTGGGTTTCCAAGCAGAAGCTGAGGGTCCCTTTGTCAGGAATGTTATATTGAGGAGAGAGGCTCCTTTCTGGGAGGGGGTAGACCAGATGGCTGCTGAGATTTCTTTCAGCCTTTAGACTGGGATACTCTGGCTGACAACATTCTGGTCTCTTAGCCTAACACATACGAAATCAAGTCAGTAATCCGTGATTATTCAAAAGAGGTATTCCAATTTATTTGAATATTAGTCTCAGCCCAACAGAGTGAGGAGGACAAATTTGCTGCAGACACAGCGAGGTACTCTGTATCCAGGTAGATTGCTTTCTGGATTTTCCCTAGTTTGGGGTTATCTGTGGCATTGTTTCCTCGAGGGTACACGAGGGGCGCCTGAGGGTTGAGAACAAGCTGGGCACACTGGAGCATGGCAACGGGGCTAGGAAAAGAGGAGATGATTCGAGTTAGAGAATCCCTCCGCCATCAACTCCCCACAACGGGACTCCCGTTCTCACTCTCCCGCCCCATCACAGCTCTCCAGATGTACCAGCCCAGAACTCCAGCCACTCAGGGGAGTGGGGAGTCCTCGGAAGTCCTTACCACGCCCAGGCTGCCAGTCCTTCCCCCGCTTGTCTGAGGGCCAGTCCCTGGGCCCAATGAAAGATCAGGACCAGTGGGACACAGTCCTCTCCTTGAAATCGTCCTCCTCCGACAGCCACAGCCTCGGGGACCAGGGTGAGAAGGGCGAGGTGGTGGGAAGGCGACTGCTAGGGGAAGTTGTGTGTGAAAGCGCTTAAAAAAACGGGTGGAACGAGGGAAGCTACAGACCGCAGGAGGGTTGGAGGCTATCCAGGACTGGGTGACTCCCAGCTAGGGAGAGTGGGTAGGGCCCAGGG
This sequence comes from Trichosurus vulpecula, assembly GCF_011100635.1. Taxonomy (NCBI): domain Eukaryota; kingdom Metazoa; phylum Chordata; class Mammalia; order Diprotodontia; family Phalangeridae; genus Trichosurus; species Trichosurus vulpecula. The sequence continues at coordinate 53,647,270 of NC_050574.1, forward strand.
CCAATGGGTGTGGTCAACCAAGGGGCACCAATCAGTGAAAGCAGATGGAAGCAAATACAAAAGGCCGCCCTTACACTCCAACACAGTTTCAGACGTACTATGGGTGATGAGGTGGCGCAACTGATAGAGTCCCGGGCCTGGAGTCAAGAAGCTGCATCTGGCCTCAGACACTTCCTAACTGTGTGACCCTGAGCAAGTCACTTAACCCTGTTTGTCTCAGTTTCCTTATATGTAAATTAAACTGGAGAAGGAAATGACGAACCGCTCCAATATCTTTGCTGAGAAAACCCCAAATGGGGTCACGAAGAGTCAGACACGACTGAAAAAAAACCAGAACCTTCCTCTATAGATGTCTATTTGGGTTCCAGGAAAATTAAATAGTAACACCCTTCACCTGGATTCTGTCTATTCCCCATCCATAGCGTCAGAGCTGGAACCAGAGCAGGAGTCCCCCTCCAAGGGGGATGCATCATCTCAGGCCATACAGAAAGTACGTCTGGGCTGCCCCCTGGCCTCCCGACCTATCTGCAAGGCTGTGGTCAAAGGCATGAGGAATAACAAGCCTGTGCAGTGGGAGGTAGTCTTCGATCTGGGAGCCCTGGACCAGGAGCTGCCGACCCCTGACAACATCGACAGCGAGTATGATGGTGACCTTTGGATAAGGACCTTCCACCACTTGGCTGCCAAGTCCATCATCAGAGACTTTGAGCAGTTGGCTGACATGGAGTGTGAGATTGAACCCGGTGAGCACCACCACCCCACCTATTCTCTCCTCTTCCTCACCTGTGTTGCCTTCTTACCCCACCACCTTCCTCCATGAAATGCTCCATCCTTCAAGGCACTGTCAACACGTTCCCTCACCCATCCCTTCTCCTTCCCCAGGCATCTCCTCCTCTTTCTATGGCTTCTCATCTTCTACCATCATTCTGTATTTTCCAGGGCTCCTCTTTATTATCCTTCATTCCATACCTCCCACTCCAAGTATTTCTCCATGGATATTCTATCCCCACTGGTTCTTCCTCCAAGGCTTTTTCTCCTACATCATTGCCCTCACTACTCTCCCCTTTCTTCTGGCTTTGTCTCCCTGTACTGGTACAGTGGAAAGAACACTAAAGGATCTGAGTTCAAAGCTCACCTTTGGCACTTACTTAATATGGCATTCATTCTTTTAACTTCCCTGGGACACAATTTCAATCGATCAATCACTCAATAAACATTTAAGTGCCTACTATGTACCAGGAGCTGTACCTAGGGGGATACAAAAGGAAGCAAAAAACAGTCCCTGCTCTCAAGGAGCTTCCAGTCTAATGGGGGAGACAACATGCAAACAAATTTATACAAAGCAAGCTATATAAATATAAATAGGAAATCATTAAAAGAGGGAAGACAGTGGAATTAAGAGGGGCTGAGGAAGGCTTTCTGTAGAAAGTGGACTTAAAGAAAGCCAGGGAGGTCAGTAGTCAGAATAGAGGAGGGGAGTATCCCAGGCATGGGGAACAATCAGAGAAAATGCCCAGAGCAGAGAGATGGAGTATCTTCCTCTCAGAACAGCCAGGGGGCAAATGTCACTGCATTGAAGAGCACCTGTCAGGAAGTAAGGTGTGAGAAGACTGGAAAAGTAGGAGGGGACTCAGTTATAAAGGACTTTGAATGCCAAACAGCATTTTGATTTGAAACTGAAGGCAATAGGAAGCCAGTGGAGTTTATTGAATAGGAGCCTGACATGATCAGACCTTCAGTTTAGGAAAATCACTTTAGTGGCTGTTTGGAGTTGGGCTGAATGGGTTGAAGTGGGGAGAGATGAGGAAGGCAGACCTGCTGGTAAATTATTGCAATAGCCCGGGCAAAGATGATGAGGGTCTTCACTAGAGTGGTAGCAGTGTCAGAGAAGAGAAGAGGCATATTTGGGAGATGTTGCAAAGGCGAAATCAACAGGTCTTGGCAACAGCCTTCAATATGGAGGATGAGATGGTGAGGAATCCAGGATGACTCCTAGGTTGTGAACCTGAAGGACCGGAAGGATAGTGTTGCCTTCTAGACTAATAGGGAAGGTAGGAGAAGGAGAGACTTTAGGTGGAGAGATAAGGAGTTCTGTTCTGGACATACTGAGTTTAAGATGTCTGCCGGACATCCAGTTCCAAATGTCTGAATGGCAGTTGGAGATGTGAAATTGGAGGTCAGCAGAGAGCAGGATTGGGAGATTTGAGAATCATCAGCATAGAAATGGTAACTAAATCCATGGGAGCTGATGAGATCACCAAGTGAAGTAGTATTGAGGGAGAAGAGAAGAGGGCCCAGGACAGAACCCTGAGGGACACCTGTGGTTAGAGGGTGTGATCTGGAGGAGGATCCAGCAAAGGAAACACAGAAGGAGAGGTTAGGCAGGTAAGAGGAGAACCGGGAGAGAGGGGTGTCCTGAAAACCTAGAGAGAAGACAGTATCAAGGAGGAGAGATTGATCAGCAGTGTCAGAAAAGGCCACTGGATCTGTCAACTAAGAGATCATTAGTAACTTTGGAGAGAGCAGTTTTGGTGGAAAGATAAGGTCAAAAACAAGCTTGTAAGGGGTTTAGAGAGTAAGAGAAGAGAAAGTGGAGACACCTATTGTAGACGAGCCCTTTCAGGATTTAGCTACAGAGAGAAGAGATATAGGATGATGGTGGGGATGGAAGGATCAAGTGAGGGTTTTTCCTAGATGGGGGAGATGTGGATATGTTTGTGGGCAGTAGGAAATGATTCAGTATGAAGGGGGAGATTGAAAATAAGTAGAAGACTGGGATGACAGAGGGGGCAGTCTCTTAGAGGAGATGGGACAGAATGGGATCACTTGAATGAGTAGAGGGGTTAACCTTAGAAAGGAGTAAGGCTACTTCATCACGTGAGACAGGAGTGAAGGAGAAAGCAGCAGAAGGCACCTGAGATATAGAAAATGAGGAACAGGAAAGAAGAGGGAGTTTGTGGAGAATGGCTTCAATTTTATCTGTAAAATAAAAGGCAAGGTTCTCAGCTAAGAGAATGCGGGGGGAGGGATGGGAGATTTGAGGAGGGATGAAGAGGTTTGAAAAGACGCTGTGGAGAGTGGAATAGTGAATTGATAAGAGAAATATAGAGCAGATAGGTGGTGAAGTGGACAGCGTGCCAAGCCTGGAGTCAGGAAGATCTGAGTTCAAATCCAGACTCAGACACTTGTTAGCTGTGTGACCCTGGACAAGTCATTTAACCCTGCTTGCCTTAGTTTCCTCATTGTAAAATGGGCTGGAGAAGGAAATGACAAACCACTCCATTATCTTTGCCGAGAGGACCCTAAATGAGGTCACAAAGACTTAGATATGACTAAGATGACTGAACAACAAGGGAGATATAGTAGGATCGCCTAGCAGCAGTGAGGGCCCAGTTGAGGTTGTGTACCATAAATTTGTAGTGGATCCAGTCAGAACAGTTGTGTGATTTTCTCCACCTTTGTTTAGTAGCATGTGTGTAGGCAACACATGGTGGGAGTGATCTAAGGCTAAAGTTTAGGTGGGTATAATCCATGATATGATGAAAGTCTGGGGATTGAAGAGCAATTGGATTGATTCACCAAGGAGTAAAGATGGGCAGAAGAGGAAAGTGTGTCGAGTGCAGGAGGGATGGTCTGGGAGGGAACTGAGGAGGCCAAGGGATTAGAGGTAGATGAAGGCAGATGAAAAGTAGGGTTTTGTAAGAGAAGGCAGAGGAAAGAGTGAAAAGCCAATAGACTGAGGTCAGATAAGGGCATTTCAGAATCCGTGGACATAGGGGTGGTGCATTTGTAGGTGGTGACAAGATCTAGGGTATGGACATCTTTGTGTGTGACTGAGGTAGGGTGGAAGAATGAGTCATAGGAGGTGAGTAGGTTGAAGAACTGAGTGGGTAGGATATTAGAGGCAAAATTGAAGACCCTAATATGAAGACAGGAGTTAGGGAGGAGAGAAAAATTATAAGCCATGTTATCGAATTTGTTGAGGAAGAAAGGGGACCTAGAGGTCTTTAGACAACAGCTACCAGGATTTTGATGGGGAGTGGGGGTGGAGATATGAACAGCATGAACTTCAAAGGAAGAGAGGATACTGAGTGATGAAAGAAGGGGGGAAACCTGGAAATGGTCATGGGGAGCAAGGAATATCCCAACTCCCCCTCCTCGACCAGTGAGCTGAGGAGAGTGAGTGGAAGGGTAACCAGTACCTGGACAGTGGCTAGGGAGGCTTGGGAAGCTGTGTCATTATGGGGAAGCCAAGCTTTAGCAAGATAGAAGAGACTATTGAGGAGAGAGTGATTGGCAGTATTGAAGGCTGCAGAGAGGTCAAAGAGGATGAGGATGGAGAAAAGGCCATTGGATGTGGCAACTAGGATGTGGTTAGTAACTTTGGAGAGAGCAGTGCAGGTAGAATGATAAGGTCAGAAGCTGGATTTTAAGGGGTTAGGATAATGAGAGGAGGGAAGGTGAAGGCACCTATGTAGACAGCCTTTTCGAGGAGCTTAGAAAGGGCAGGAAGATCAAGGATGAGTTTCCTTGTCTGTAGAATGAGGGGGTTGGAGCAGGTGACCTCTTAGGTAGTCCGAAATCCCATGATCCCTCCACTTTCTGTTCCTCCTTTACCTCCCTGGCCCCTCCCCCTCTGCCAGACAATCCTTAGGGCTGAGTTAGAGACCAGGTCCCTCTTCTGTTGAATTATGGGTCAGAATGTGAGTTGGAAACACTCACTTCTTCACTCACTCATTCACTCAAAGGAAATTTCCTGAATGACTGACTGCCAGATGAGTCCTACCTGGTCCTTGCCCTCATATAGATCAACATCTATTCAATTCAATCCAACTAACATTATCAAGCACCTACTATGTCTCAATCACTGGGATAGGTGCTAGGGATACAAAGACAAAAAAAAAAAGAAATGTTCCTTACACTCTACTGGGACGGGTGAGGGACACAAGCACGTAGAAAATCAAATGTGAAATACGCATATGTTAGAATATAATGAGATGTAGTTTGCATTAGTTATCAATTACGCCCCAACAAGGGACTAGATATCCTGATTCCAGCACTTAACTGTCCATATGCCATCTTCTTAGGTGGTACAGTGGGTATGGCACTAAATGTGGAGTCGGAAAGTCCTAAGTTGAAATCTGACCCAGGTGCTTATAAGTTACGTGACCCTGGGCAAGTCACTTAACCTTTGCCTCTCTGCCTGCCTCAGTTTCTTCATCTGTAAAATGGGCGTAATGTTAGCACCTACTTTGCAGGGTTGCTGTAAAGCTCTTTGCAAACTTTAAAATTGCCACATAAATGCTAGCTAGCTGGCTATCTTCATCATGACTTATGGCTCTGAAATGCAGCCCTGATCCAGGTACGCTTTGGGGTGCAAAGAAAGGAGCAATCACAGTCTCACACATCACCGAGATGGCTGGAATCCCTTCAAAGACAACCCTAGTATCCTCAGATTTGAGTGCTGGGAAGGGTCATGGGTCCCAGTCATTAGAGGTCATCCAGTCCAGCCCATTCATTTTACAGATGAGGAACCCAAGGCCCACAGAGGTTAAATGACTTGTCCAAGATCATTCAGGTAGTAAGCATAAAGGGCAGAATTTGAACCCCAATCCTTTAACCTTAGAGCCAGTGCTTTTTCACCACATATGCTAAGTCCTAACTGAATCCTTAAGTGTGGCCTTGACCAAGTTAATTCCTCTCTGAGCCTTAGTTTTATCTTCTGTAAAATGAGGAATGGTAATTGGACCAAAGGATCTCTGAAGACCCTCCCAGCTCTGACATTCCATGTTCTGAGGGCCCTCCCAATTCTGACATCCTGTGTTCTAAGGACTATCCCAGCTCTAATGTCCTGTGTTCTAAGGCCCCTCCCACCTCTGACATTTAATTCTAATGACTCTTCCATGGGCAATATTCTCTATTCTGACATTCTATTTTCTGTGTTCGAAGGTCCCTTCCAGTTCTAAAGTGCCCTGAGTCTAGAACTATGTATCCAGGTGCTCTGGAAGTTCAGAGAAGGGAGTAATCATTATGGACCCAGGTAGTCAAGGAAGGCTTCCCAGAGGGAGCATCCATTGAACTGGGCCTTGGAGGACAGGTAGCATCTGAATAGACAGAGAGAAGTGAATTGGGTGCTAGTGGCCCAAGGAAAGGCTCAGAGAGAGGACAAGTGAAGAATATGTTTTCAAAGCAACTAATCATTGGTATATTATGAGTCTATGAATACTAGAGTTCTGGGGGGAGGCACAGAGAGAGGGAGTGAATGAGGATAAACAGGGTGGAGGGTTTAACAGGAAAGGCTTCCAACAGGAGAAACTGTGACCAGAGCTTCTCCTGCCTTCAATCCACTACCCCTACCCTTTGCCAGGCTCTGGCCATCGATACCAGGTAAATGCTGTGCACACCAGCAGAGCTTGCAATGTCATCAGCAAGTACACAGCCTTTGTGCCCATGGACCTCAGGAGCCGGGGTTACCTGCCCACCATGGTGGAATACAGCAACACAGGTAAGGGGACTGCCAAGGGGCTGCCGTTACACCCAGGGGTGGGCCATGGGGATGGGATTGGGGACCCAGAAAAAGAACATAATATAGGAGGAGGGCCATGGAGACTTTGGACTCATTCCAGTCCAATCCATGGTGTTATTTGAAGGGTACTAGATTTCAAATCACAAGACCTAGATTCGAGTCCCACTTTCTAACTCTATGGCCCTGGGAAAATCATTGTCCTTTTGGACCTCCATTTCTCCATCTTCATAATAACCCTCGCTTACCTTCACCATAAAATTGTTGGAAGGAACACCTTTGAAAATAGTCAAATGTGAATAATAATAATAATAATACCTACCAAACAAGGTCATTGCCGTTTAAGGAAAGCACTCTAGAAATGTGATCTGTTATTATCAGTCCCAGCTCTGCCATTACCACATAGCTGTGTGACTTTGGCGAAGTCCTTTCTTCTCTCTGGGTTTCGTTTTCCCCTGATGTAAAATGAAGGAGCTGGGCTAAGTAATCTCTAAAGACCCCCTCTAGTGCTAATGTTCTCTGTTCTAAGTCTTCTCACTCTAACACTAATGGCCTCTATTCTCAGTCTTCTAACTCTAGCACTAATGTTCCATTCTAAATCTTCTGACACTAATGTTCTGTGTTCTGAGTCTTCTAATTCTAACAACTAACATTCTGTGTTCTAAGTCATCTAACTCTAACGCTAATGTTCAGTGTTCTGAGGCTTCTAACTCTAACATTCTGTGTTCTAAGTCTTCTAACACTAACATTCTGTGTTCTAGGTCTTCTAACACTAACATTCTATGTTCTAAGTTTTCCAACTCTAACAACTACCATTCTGTGTTCTAAGTCTTCTAACTCTAACCCTAACATTCTGTTCTAAGTCTTCTAACACTAACATTCTGTGTTCTGTCTTCTAACTCTAACAACTAACATTCTGTGTTCTAAGTCATCTAACTCTAACGCTAATGTTCAGTGTTCTGAGGCTTCTAACTCTAACATTCTGTGTTCTAAGTCTTCTAACACTAACATTCTGTGTTCTAGGTCTTCTAACACTAACATTCTATGTTCTAAGTCTTCCAACTCTAACAACTACCATTCTGTGTTCTAAGTCTTCTAAATCTAATACTAACATTCTATGTTCTAAGTCTTCTAATTCTAACACTAACATTCTATGTTCTACATCTTCTAACTCTTAACAACTAACATTCTGTGTTTGAAGTCTTCTAACTCTAACCAAAATATTCTGTGTTCTAAGTCTTCTAACACTAACATTCTGTGTTCTAAGTATTCTAACTCTAACCAAAATATTCTGTGTTCTAAGTCTTCTAACTCTAACACTAATGTTCTATGTTCTGAGGCTTCTAACTCTAACACTGACATTCTGTGTTCTAAGTCTTCTCACTCTTAACAACTAACATTCTGTATTCTAAGAATTCTAACACTATAGTTCTGTGTTCTAAGTCTTCTAACTCTAACCCTAACATTCTGTGTTCTAAGTCTTCTAACACTAATATTCTGTGTTCTGTCTTCTAACTCTAACAACTAACATTCTGTGTTCTAAGTCTTCTAACTCTAACCCTAACATTCTGTGTTCTAAGTCCTCTAACACTAACATTCTGTGTTCTGTCTTCTAACTCTAACGACTAACATTCTGTGTTCTAAGTCTTCTAACTCTAACACTAATGTTCCATGTTCTGAGTCTTCTAACTCTAACACTGACGTTCTGTGTTCTAAGTCTTCTAACTCTAACACTAATGTTCTGTGTTCTAAGTCTTCTAACTCTAACACTAATGTTCTGTGTTCTAAGTCTTCTAACTCTAACCCTAACATTCTGTGTTCTAAGTCTTCTAACACTAATATTCTGTGTTCTGTCTTCTAACTCTAACAACTAACATTATGTGTTCTAAGTCTTCTAACATTAAAATTATGTGTTCTAAGTCTTCTAACACTAGCATCCTGTGTTCTATGTTCTAACAGTTCTGTTTTAAAGTTCCTTTCAGCTCTGACCTTCTATGTTCTAACAAGCACTGTTCTATGGTCATCTTCATGTCTGGTATTTTAACTTCTAATGGCCCTCCCTTCCCAGCTCTGACATTCTATATTCTCAAACTCTGCTATGCTCCCTTCTAAAGTCACTTTTAGCTCTGATGTTCTATGTTATAATGTCCTTTCCATCTCTGACACTCTCCCTTCTTAAGTCCCTTCCAACTCTGACATTCTGTGATCTAAAGTTTTTTTGATCTCTGACATGTTCTCTTCTAAGGTTCCTTCTAGCTCTGATTCTCTGTTCTAAGGCCACTCCCAGCTCTGACATTCTTTGTTCTAAGGTCCCTCTCCTCTCTGACATTCTGTGTTCTAATGCCCCTCCTAGCTCTGACATTCTGTGTTCTGAGATCCTTTTTAGCTCTAACATTCTAGATGTTTTATCTCTAACTTTCTGTTCTATTATCTTCCTCCCCCAACACACATGCAAGGCTTTAGAAGTCTATGATTCTTTGAAGTAAGAAGATAGGATGATGGGTGGATACCTTTGTGCCTCTCTCTCCATTTGACCTACAAAATACACTGGGATACACTGGGATACCAACCATCTTCATTGATCTTGTCAAGGCATTTCATCCAGGTCAAGCAGTTCAAGGACCTCAGTCACAGAGAATCAAAAACAGAAGAGCTTAGCCATTAATCTCAAGCAAGCACAGTTCCTCTTCAAGCAGGACCTAGTGATGGATGGTGGACTACAGAGCCTGAGTAAGCCCTTCACCTTGTCTCTTCTTGGTTCCCTGGGAAACCTGCTTGGGAGAGCTCTGAGCCCTCTGGTTTCACTCATCCAGGACCAGTGGGGAGCGGGGAGCCAGGTAGGAGCAAGGGCTTCTCTTCCTCTTATGCTCTGAGCTTTAACCTGAGAGTCAGCCTAGCTTGGGAGTCTCCTCCAGCAACGAAAGAGGGGCCTCTAGGGCTACCTGCCTCCAATGGAATTAAAGAATCAATAACACAAAGAACTCTGAACTTGGATACCTGAGGTCTGCCTTTGAATCTCACCACCTGGCATTGCCAAATGTGTGACAGTAGGCTGTTTTACTGGAGCCTCAGTTTCCTCATCTGTAAAATAGAAATGATAATCCTTACCTATCTTTGTATATCTTACAGTGTTACATGAACATGTAATTATTAGGGGCAGGGGCAGGGATTGAAACAATGATTTCATGGCTGGGTTTATTGTAATGTAAAAAAGGCCTAAGATGAAGAGAGAGTGACCTAGTGTGTTCAGGTTTGATCTCAGCAGAGCCTGCCCTCCTCCCTCCCTCTCCCTCCCTCCCTTCTTCTTCTTCTTCTTCTTCTTCTTCTTCTTCTTCTTCTTCTTCTTCTTCTTCTTCTTCTTCTTCTTCTTCTTCTTCTTCTTCTTCTTCTTCTTCTCCTCCCCCCTCTCTCTCTCTCCCCCTCTCTCTCTCTCCCTCTCTCTCTCTCTCTCCCTCTCTCTCTCTCTGTCTCTCTCTCTCTTTCCCCCCCCTCCCATTTCCTGGCCTTCAGTCTCCAGGAGTGAAAGCTTAGATGAAAGGAAAATCTTGACCCTGTGGTTAACCAGTGGCCCTCTACAAACAGAATCCTTGTCCTATCATCATTCATGCCTTATCAAACCACAGCCCTGGGTGACCTCCACCATCTGCTTTCTCTACTTCCATTCAAGTGCTGCTAAGTATGACTGGAGGAAGTCACACAGTCCTGACTGGGGCCAGTGAGAATTTGTATTATCAAATATCAGCTTGCCCTCTTTTTCCATGATTGATTAGCCATTATTCTCCTCCAAATAGCTAGTCTAAACCTTTTCTTTGGCCAGTCCTCCTATACCTTCCTCCCTCTCAGTAAAGAATCTTGCCTCCTACTTAATGATAGAATCTAACCATCCTGAGTCCCCTCTTTTCCCCTCTTCTATACCTCAAAATTCTTCTACATCATTTTCTATTCTCTTCCCCTTTGTTCTGGTCTCTAATGAAAAGTTGGTCCCCACCCCTTCTCTTTCCTCCCAGAGCTTCCTCCTTCTAACATTCCCCTCTCTCTTTACTCTTCAGTCTATTGGTTCCCTCCCTGCGTCCTACAGACATGTCCAGGTCTCCCCCAACCTTAAGAAACAACACCCTAAGTAAAAAACTCACATTCCCCCAAATTATCCTCCTATACCACTCCTCTCTTTCAAAGTTAAAAATTAAATCTTTGAGCCTTGGAAAAACTAGTCTCCCACACACCTCAGCACCTGGTTTGGGTTGAAAATACCACCATCTTTTCAGGTGTCCAGACTGGCCTCTGTCCTTTAACTCCTCCTGTCTTTATCCTCCCCCGGTCCCTATATCTGACAGAGGGGAACCTATCAAAGGCAAAGGGAAAAAAATCCCAAACCTTGTTGATACTCAAAAAAGTGACCAACAAAATATCAATAATGTCTGGCCTACATACCTGTTTTCCTGATCTGTGCAAAAGCTTTACAAAGAGCATTTACACACAAACTGAGGTGGCGGCAAACAGGCATTTGAAATCAGCAGTCCTTTACTGCTTCACAACTTACTGAAAGATGCAGAGAATAAAAGATTCCACTAGGCTTGTTTGTTGATTACATGATTCCATCTTTATCAAATCAGATAATATGTAAATTATTTTGCAAATCTTAAAGAGCCATATAAATGCTACCTCTTGTTGTTGTTAAAAAAAAAAAAAGCATTGAACTCAGCAGAACAAAATGCCACCTCATAGGCTCCTTCCCAACAAGCTCTCTCTCATCCATATATCAAGCTATCCCAGGATTCCTTGAAATCTGTAACAACAGAAATAACCCTATTCTAATAAACCTCTGATGATAAACATCAGGCAAGTCATAAAGTAGGGAGATATATCCATTTAATACTATGTTGGGAAAGATCCAGTGTAGCAGTCTAGGTTGAGGATAATATCCTGTGGATGGTGAGGTCATCCAGATGCTTCTGTTTATGGATGACATTGGGTTAAGCACATCAAGTCCCAAGAGCCTGGGAGAATGTAGAACTTCCTTGAAGAGATCTGTAATCACTCAGAGGAGTTTGGCCTATCCATCCACACAGGAAAGATCAAGTGGATGCACAATGTTTGTTGCCCAGATTTCAACATGTCCGCATTAAATACCCTCTAGAGCTAGTCCCACAGTGAGTGTTATCAGGGACAGATGGTACAGATAAACAATCAGCCAGGCCCAGAGTTGAGAAAGAAAGTGATGTGAAGTGCTTTCAGGAGAATGCAGAGCTTGTTAATGAACTTCAAGTTTCTCATAACAGCAAATGCCCCTCTTTTCAATACAAACGTTTTACCAGTGTTACTGCATAGCAGCAAACCTAGAATATCACTGCCTCTAAATAATTAGAGATGAGCATCACCCAGAGGGCAAAGGAGAGGTGAAATGGTGAGTATTAGCAGGCTGTAATGTATAAGCAATGAGGAACTCCCAAAAAGAATAGCAATAAAGGATGTCATCAAAGAGTTGTATGATAGAAAGAGTGGATGGATAGGGGACACATGGCAAGAGTGAAAAGCCAAATGACAGGTGGACGCGATGAAAGGTGGACAACCACAGTGCACCTGCTGGTACCCCGTGGTGTTGGGAAAGTTTTTCAAAATTTGTTTTATTTCCTAGCATGTTGGTCAGACACTCGTGAGAAGTTTGGGGGAGGATGTGGATGAGAGTCACATGGGATGGACAGGCATGAAGGGTTTTGATCTGCATAGTTAGAAGAAACTTTCCGATCACTGAGATCCCAAATCCTTTTGAACAAGCTACCTCACAGGTTTTCGTGAACATCAAATAAGTGCCTTGTGTCAAGTGCTTTGTACAGCTTAAAGTTCTAGTTAATGTCAGATATAAGGAAGGAGGAAGAGGCGGGGGAGAAGGAGGAGGAGGGAAAGGAAGAGAAGGACAAAGGAGGAGAAGGAAAAAGAAGGAAGAGGAAGAGGAGGAAGAAAAGAAGAGAGAAGGAGAAGAAAAAAGAAGAAAAAGGAGGAGAGGGAAGAAAAGAAAGGAGGAGGAAGAGGAGGAGAAGAAGAATAAGAAAAGAGGAGAAAGGAGGAGGAAGAGGGAGAGGAGGAGGAGGAAGAACAAGAAATGGACTTGGAGTCAGAAGACACAGGTTAGATACTTAGATACTGCCTTAGATACTTAGTTCCTACGTGACCTAAGGCAACTGCACTCTGAGCCTCAGTCTTCTTACATATAAAAGAGGATAATGATATTTATACTACCTACTTCACAAGGGTTTTGTGAAGAAATTACTTTGGGAGTCTTCAAGTGTTATAGAAATAGGATTTGTAAATATTACCCTGAAAGGGGTCATTCTTTATCTGAGTGGGGTTGAGGGAATGGCAAAGCAAGAACCCTCCTGGAGAAAAGGAATAGATTCCAAAGAAAGCAGAAAAGAGTAAGACCACAGGCCCTGCAGAGTTGGTAACAGGGTTTCTTCAGCAGCTAAAATCCTAAGAAGATGCGATACCAGGATGGCTGGTTGCAGGTGAAAAAAAGACCAGGAATGAATAACACCCAAGTAAATACAATGTGAATACCAAATGAATAACACCCAAGTAAACACAAAAATAGAAATTTTATGGGGAAAAAAGTTATAAAAAGAAAACAGAATAAAAATAACTATTGATGTGGTAAATAAAATTTATAAACTATTATCTAATTGTATTGATTTTAAAAGAAGAGATAGAGAGAGAAAGAGAGAGAGAAGGAGAAAGAGAGAAGGGAAAGGGAGGAGATGGGAGAGAGATTGGCTTCAGGAGCAGAGACCCTGGCAGAGGTGAGGTCAATGTTTGATCAGCCAGCGAGATATAAGGTATATTTGAGATGATCGACTTATCTACCAAAGTTTTAGCACTTTTTTTGGAGCTGTGTGCTGTGATCCTGGGGCCATGTCCACAGACTAACCTATTCTAGTAAGAATGTGAGCGATGGGCTGTAGGTAAGGATGCAGTAAGGATGTAGGGCAGAGGTCACTCTGTGGGTGCAGGGACAGAAAAAGCCAGACAATGGTCAGTGGTCAGAGAAGACAGAAGGTCAGGAATCCAGGCAGGTGGGGTGAAGGTTGAGAAGTCTGAAGTAATCTGTCAGAAAAGAGGGCTGATATGAGGTATCAGCATTGAGAATACCTTGAGATGAACTGAGAAGTTAGAGACAGAATCATGGGATCATAGAATTTGGAGCTAGAGTGGACCGTGACAACCATCAGACCAAATGCCCCATTTTATAGATAAGGAAACTGAAGCCCAACTTTTTGTATATTCTTTGGAAGGAAACATAAAAGAAAGAATAAACTTGGAGTCAGGAAGACCTCAGTTCAGGTTCCAACTCCAAAATGTATTAGCTCTGTGACCTTGGACAAACCACTTCTACCCTAAGCCTCAGATAACCCAACTATAAAGACCATCATAATATTTGTATACTCATAGAACTCAAGAGGAAGGTATATTGTAAACTATAAATTTTTATAGGAATGTAAGATTATTATTACTTCTTCCAGGGGGCGACCATCAAATGAGGTATGAGGAGGTATTGACAATAACAGGTATACCCAGAGTAGAGATTCCAGCTTTGTCCAACTTGCCAGGTTCATATTCATAGGCTCCTTGCTCTAGGACTGTGGTTCAGCCTCTTCATTTTACAGGTGAAGAAAGCAGAGACAAGGGACTTACCTCAGAGTCACATAGTTAGTGGGCATCAAAGGTGGGATTTGAACCTAGGTCCTCTGACTCCAGAGACAGTGTTCTTTTCACTATACCACACTATCTAAATTCAAACATTGGAGTCCAGCCATTAAAGCAGCTAGATGGTGCAGTGGATAGAACTCTGAGTCTGGAGTCAGGAAGGCTCATCTTCATGAATTCAAATCCAGCTTCAGATGCTTACTAGCTGTGTGACTCTGGGCAAATCACTTAACCCTGTTTGCCTCAGTTTCCTCATGTGTAAAATGAGCTGGAGAAGGAAATGGCAAACCACACCAGTGTCTCTGCCAAGAAAACCTCAAATGGCACAAAGAGTCAGACATGACTGAAACAGCCCAACAACAAAAAATCCTTCCTTCCTTGGCTCACTCTGGTTCCACCCATTTTTCCATGACTCCATCCAAGGATCTGGAAGAAACAATAGCTCCATCTGTATCCCCAGTTCTTTCTAACCCGGTCCCTTGGACCAAGTATACACAGGATTGCTGTAGTGAAGGAAACAATTTTAAAGACATTGCTGAATCGGTTCTGAAGTGATCTTAAAGAGGAGAGAATACCAGTTGTGGAAAAAAATGTTAAGCTGTATCATTAAAAAAAAGGAGGTAACCAAGAGAATACCAGTAATTATAGACTACTAATACATCTGTATGAAGTTCTTATGTTAAAAAGTTTTATACACAAGAAGAGCTTCCTTAACAGATGGCATAAGAAAGTAACAGCCTTCCACAGAAAATATTCCGTGGTAGGCCACGTCTTTACAATCATACTGAAGTTGGCTGAAAAATGTAGAGAATAAAGGATCCTGCTATATTTATTGTTTGTTGGCTATTTTAAAAATTGATTTAGTAAAACAAAACCCCACCTTGAAGGTTCTACTCCAACAAAGGTACCTTCTATACATGTTTCGAAAACTTTTTTTGAAAGATTTGATAGCAGAGACAACTTTGTTTGATAAACATCTAATTATTGATATCAAGCAAGGCATGAAGCAAGAAGACATATGTTTGCCAAAAGTGCCTGTCGCTATCACGGAGAAGCTCTGATGAAGAGTCCACTTTCAAGAGGAGTTCCCTCTCCATGGTGATGTCCTCTAAATGCCACTATTTATGGACAGCACTGTGTTGATTGTGTCAAGCCTCATAACATTGCAAAATTTTATAAAGGACATCCATAATACATCTAAAGTGTTCAGCCTACCTATCCACACAGGAAATACCAAGTCAGTGAAGAATGTCTAATACGTAGCTAGATAGGCAATCACTTTGGACAGACATACTATGATCTAGGCTCACAGTCAAAGAGGAGGAAGAAAGTGGTCTGGATTGTGTTTAGAAAGTGATGCAGCACCTTTATTTTAATGACTTCAGTCTTAAGACAAAGGGTCATCTTTTAGATGTTGTGATATGCCTTCAAGTCAAAGAATGACACAGTGACTCTAGAATTAAATGAGAGTGTCATCCAAAGGGCAGTGGAGAAGTGCATGATGGGGCAATGAGCAGGCTACAGTACATTTTACCAATCATGGACTATGCCTGAGAATTGCTGTAAAGAATGACTGGGGGAAAAAGATAGGCTTATTATTAGGTGGGAAAGGCTTCTATGGAAGTATGGATTCTAATCCCAACTCTACAACTTATTTGACATGTGTGACCTTAAGCGAGTCATTTTACTATCTCTGAGCTTCAGTTCCTCAAACTGTACAATGAAGGCATTGGGACAGATGGTCTCTAAAGAATGAGAGGAGAACCAACGGAGAGCCCATGTTCTCCACTGGTTATCTATACAATGTCCAGGGAACTTGCTGGAGGCTCTCAGCACCTTGGATGGACTCCCTGTGGTCCATTTACAGGCAGATGCAGACAAGAGACTCTGGGCCACTAGCATACATGAATTGGGATTGGCATCATTAGAGGAGGAATGCCCATAATGGATGATTAGAGCACAGACCCATCAAAACACCAGAGCAATGCACAGTCTACCCCAACAAGTCTGTTGTCAAGAAAGTGTCTCATCAGCCTTAATCCACCTTAAAAAATGTTTTTGTTATTATGGTTGCAGCCCTGGAAGCCAAGAATTAGGTCTTTTGATTACTGTCTGCCACTAGATGGCAGGACTGCCATCAAGGTGTTTGTGTTCGGTGCCTGTGAGTTTGTGGTGACCTATATGTTGGCATAAACACACTTGATTTTTCATTTGATTCCACTAGAAACAACCAATGGCATCTTGCCTTCTCCCCTGCCCTCTTTTGCCAGATGGACAAACAGGGAGAATAGGAGACACTGATATCTTCAGGCTTTTCAAGTAATGTTTATCTTAAAAACGAAAGATCCTACAATTCCAGGGGCTGCCTCTCCACACCTAGAACTGGACAACTTCTTTCCAGAAGGTTGAGAAAATTCTCAGGATACCTAACTAGGGAGTGGCTAGGAAAAGCAATTCTAAGGATTACCATGGAGGTACAGGGGATTTGGGTAGTAGTAAATTTGGGGTTTAATATATGAAGGAATCAAAACTAGAAGGGGCCTTAAAAACAGAATGCTAGGACAAGTAACAGTAGAACCTAGAATGTTATAACTAGAAGGAACCATAAAAGAGAATATTGGAACTCTAAGGGCCTTTGGAACTCATGACTGTCAGAACTGGCAGGACCCGGGCGGGGGCCAAGAATATCAAACCTGATGGGTACTTTAAAAGAGAGAGTGTCCAAGCTAGAAAGGGCCTTAGAACATAGAGTGTCATAGCAGGGAGAATCATAGGCTTGGGGCTAGAAGGAGCCTCAGAGATCATCCAATCCAATCCCCACATTTTACTAATGAAGCTGAAGCCCAGAGAAGTAGAGTAACTTGCCTTACTAACCCACAAGTACTAAGTGGCAGATCTGATATCTGAACAGAGATTTTTCAACTCCACCTTCAACCCTCCCCAGTTCACTATTGTTCCAGTGGACCTTAGGAACCCAGAAGTGAGGGCCAGAAGGGATGTAAAATGTTTGCACAGAGACTGGAGAGATCATGTAAGCCAACTTCTCCTCTTACATTTTGGGAAATCAGGAGAGGGTAAATAGACTCACTAGAGGTCCTCTGTCTAGCTAGTGGCAGAGCTAGAACTAGAACCCAGGCCTCCTGATTTCCAGTCTAATGCACTTAGTGAAGCAGACAAATGGCAGGAGGGAGCGACCTTCATTTTCCTTTACCCAATGGAAAGTCCCATTGCTCCTGGGCCAATCCCATCCACCCAGTTCTAATTCTAAATAAGGAAGCTAGAGTCCAACCTCCTCCTGCCCCCACCCTGGGCTCTGTCCCTTAACCTGCTCTGAGTAGGCATCTCCGAGCCACCCCCCACACACACACCCATACATGCATACAGGACCTGGGAGATAGACACAAAGACAGGCTGGCAGCTGATGGGACTAAATGCAAAGGGAAGGCCAAGCCAGATCCTGGAATGCTGGAGCTTCTCCAGCTCTCAGACCCTTCCCTGGAAGTCTTCCATTGTTAGGGACACCCACCTGCCCACTGCTTCTCACCTTTCAATTGGCAGCCAGAAGGAAGAGGAGAGGGGATCCAGTTGGCCTATCGGTAAATCATCAAGGGATACTGGCATCAGTGTGTTCTCTCTCTCTGTCTCTCTGTCTCTCTCTGACCACCCCCCCCCCAACACACATACACACTGCTTCCTAGTCGCTATGTCAGCTGCTTCTTAATCTCAAACAAGCATCCTTCCACAGTCACCTTAGAGCCAAGTGCAATTGTGCTGGGGAAGAAAATAAAAACCCCAGCTTGGGCTTTTCCCAAGGCTAGAGGTCAGTAGCTTGCATCAGGATCCTCATGGTGACTGACTGGGGTGAAGAGGTCAACCAGTAAAGAGGTTCTGGTTCCTGACAAGTCTCAGGGTGATGCCTACAGAAAATCAGGAATATCTAAAGAGAGAATGTGGGGCTGGGTCTCCTCAGTATGGCTCAGGAGACCAAGGAGAAGGATTGAGTCCATCTTTGAGGTCCTTCCACATATTCCAGGAGGCTATAAAATGGATGTGACCGCACCCATGGAAGGGAGGCCCAGGGCTTTTCAATGGCCTTCTGGGCTTTCTTCTCAGCCTTTAAGCAGCAGTTGAAGGACCCCATTCCTTGGCATTAGCCAGCTGCTGCACAGGCGAATTTACAGGGGATTAGGCAGATAGATGTTGGAACAGTTAGACATCTCCACCTCAGTTCCCCTAATCATGGGAGAAATACACCCTGCCCCACTCTGCTGGCTGAGTCTCATTCCCAAAGCACATTTCCTTGCAGTATCCTTCCTGTGGATTGTGGCTTCTTCTCGGTCCAACATCATTAGTGTAAGCACCTGGGGGACACCTGAGGTTTATAAATTATACAGTGTTTTGTTTGTGGTAAGTAAGGCCATACCAGGCAATCATAAGATGTGGCACTTAAATATGACCTTCCAATAATAGCTCCTGGAACATTTCCCAAATACAGATCATAGAATATTAGTTCTGGGAGGAGCCCAAGAACATAGAATGTCAGAGCTGGGAGGACCCTTAGAACACAGAATGTCAGAGCTGGGAGGGACCTTAGAATATAGAATGGCAGAGCTAGGAGGGACCATAGAACCTACAATGTCAGAACAGGGAGGTGCTTTAGAACACAATGTCAGAGATGGGAAGGGCCTTAGAATATAGAATGTCAAAGCTGGGAGAGCCCTTCAAATACAGAATGTCAGAGCTGGGAGGACCCTTAGAACACAGAATGTCAAAGCTGGGAGGGGCCTTAGAACACAAAGGGTCGGAGCTGTCAGGGAGCTCAGAAAAGAGATCATCAGAATGGGAAGGAACCTTAGAACATGGAATGTTACATACCTTAGACATTGTCTAGCCCAACGCCACCTCACCATAAAAACCTTGAGGGAAGAGGCAAAGGGAGAAGGGGCAGGGGGTGACATTGAATTTGGATGTTTTGAAATCCCTAGGAATGTAATCAATATCCTTCAGCTCCAGAGAAACATTGCTTCTAATCCACCATCACCAGAATAGGAGCTGTGAGTTTTGTCTTCAGTAGTAGAAATAGACAGTATGCAGTCATCCATATTTTCTACTGTCCAGAGATCAATCAATGTTAATTAAGTGTTTACTGTGTGTGCCAAGCACTGAGCTAAGTTCTGGGAATACAAGTACAAGCAGAAAGAGAGACAGTCCCTTGTCCTCAAGGAGCTTATGTTCTAATAGTTAACGACAACACATAAAATGAAGCTGAAAAGGCAGGCATTGTCCTTCTTTTGTGTCTCCATTGCCTGGCACTCGGTAGGCACTTATGTGTCTATTGATCGACTGATTAACATCGTAATTGTTTGTTGACTGTTTAGTTATATGGTTCTGGTGGAGGTGGTATCTTTGGCCTTGGTGTTGGCCTAATGAGTCCCTGTGAGCTCTCACTTGAGGAATTTTGTGTGTTTAGCGATGTCTCCCATTCTTGCCTAGTAAGATGAGAAGAATATTGTTCGAATTGAATTGGAATAAATGACATGAAGCAGCAGTTGAGTTCAAATTGGAATTAAATTGAATTGAAAGGGGGAATGAGGTGAGTTAGAGGAGGAACAGGTAGATGGCACCGTGGATAGAGCACCAGACCTGGAGTCAGAAGAACCTGAGTTCAAATGCAGCCTCAGATACTGGCTGACCCTGGGCAAGTCAATTAACTCCAATCACCTGCAAAAAAAAAAAAAAAAAAAGAAAGTGAGGGAAGAGGGAGGGGTGAAGCTGGGAGAGTGAGAAGTAAGGGCTCACTGGGCTTTCTCTCTTGCAGATCTGGATGAGACCAATGTGTCCTGCAGCCCACCTCCCAATGTCAGAACCAAGAGAACCAGCCTTCGGGACCGTGAGTGAATGGCCCCTCGGTCTGCTTGTCTCCCCTTCCATTACCCTATGGCCGTCTCTGACCAGGACCACACTTCCCCTGCCTGGGGTCCAAGTCTGAGGCCAGAGTCAAGGGTTCCTTCTGCTCTCTTCCTGCCTCCCCCAGAACACTTGGGCTGCCCTAGTCATGGACACTCCTAACATTAGAGGACTTAACTTCTCTGTGTCATTTTGCTCTGTGACCTTAGATAAGTCATTCTTTTCTCTGAACCTCATTTTCTGGAAGGCCGCCTAGTCTGGCAGATGTAGAGAACTTGGATTTGAACCCCAGTGCTGCCATTCACTACTTATGTGTCCCTGGGCAAATCTGACGGCCTGTTTCCCCATCCGAAAAATAAAGGAGCTGGACTATGCGATTCCTATCTGCTCAAAATCTATCACCCCGAAGTGGGCCCAATTGCAAGGTCCTCACGTGTCAGAGGAAGGGGAGAGAGTGCCACAAGGGCCCAGGAGGGCAGGCTGCCAGGGTAGAGTGCTTCACATTGCCTGGAGTGCTGCTTTTATCATACAGGGCCTAAGGGGCAGCTGAGGACATCCAGATGGCCTGTGTAAGGGGCAGTGTGTTCTGCCCCTCTGTGGGCAACCAACCTCAAAGTTCCTTTAGACAGTGAAAAATCACAGTGTGCTTTGGGTCAGAGACTGTAATAAACAACTTTCCACATGTCCGTCCTCACCCTGGAGGCCTCTAGAGCCCCTGGAGGAAGGGGACAAGGAGGAAGGGCTGAGATGGGACCTTTGCCTCTCATCAACACTCACCCTGAAAAAGTTGAAGTAGAAGTATGGGAAGATTGTGGCATAGCAAGGAAAGCCCTGTGCTACACCCGGAAGGCATCTTCATGCTACCCTCCCGTAGGTCCTACCACTGACCCACAGTGCCTTCCCTTTCTGGATCTGTCTGCCCATCTAGAAAAGGAAAAGAATGCCAGCCCTACAGACCCAAGGGGAAGTTACTTAGAAAAGGGACTGAACTGACCCCTTGAGCAAGTCACTTAACCCCACTTGCCTCAGGGGAAAAAAAAGAAAAAGGAAAAGAGTGGGAAAGGGATGGACAAACTAGTAGACTTGTTTGGCTGCTTCAGTTGTGTCTGACTCTGTGTGACCCTGTTTGGGGTTTTCTTGGCAAAAATACCGGAATTGTTTGCCATTTTCTCCTTTGGCTTATTTTATAGGTGAGGAAACCGAGGCAAACAGGGTTAAGTAACTTGCCCAGGGTCACACAGCTGTGGTCAAATTTGAACTCAAGATAGTCTTCCTGACTCCAAGCCTGGTGCTTTATACACTATGGTGCCACCTAGATGCCCAGACTTATTACTAGTATGGGAACAAATAGAATTCTCTCTGCCCACTACACTATAAAGTCTTTACCAGCTCTAACATGTCAGGATTCTGCATTCTTCCTCAGGTCCTCCGCACAAATCTTTGTCCAATACTGCCCCCAGCCTTAAGGCCTCAGAGACCCTCTTTGGTACCAGGTAAGAGCTGCCTGCCTGGCATTCCTCCCTTCCCTTGAGCTGCAGTGGGGCAGAATTCAGAGCAGTCAGCGTAGTTGAAATAAGTAGTGGCCTACTACAAGTGTGAATAAAGGACCCTGAGACATATATATGCACCTGCCACCATGCCTATAGTTCTACCATTAAGAATTATTGCTTCGAATTGAGAGTTACCTTCTCTGGACTTTTAAGATACAAGCTTCCAAATGTGCCTTCTTACTTTCCTTGAAGAGCTGGGGGACTATGGGTATGGAGTGAGCAATTCACTATCAGGTCTAATAGATACAGCATTGGCAGTGGGAGGATCTATTTTTTTCATTGAACAGGGAAGAATCACTGGGGGAAGAGAGAGGGAGGAAGGGCAGAAGAGAGGGGGAATGTATCTGAGAATAACTGAGATTAAAACCAAAAGTCATCAATAAAACATTCTTTAAAGAAAAAGGAAGAAAAAGAAGCAACGAACTCTTGGCTGAAAGAACGAATATAATGCAATCCTCTACCCCTTTGGAGATGGAGTTCATTGGGTCCCTAATACCTCCGTGTGGATGAGTTATTCAGACTCTTTCTTTCTGACAGAAGGAGCTGAGCAAATGGAACATGGGGATTCTGGGGGTGGAGATGAGGCTGCCCCCTCCACGAGGGGGCACTCAGGACAAACTTTCTACATCCTGTCACTGGCCAGCCCCATGGCCTAATCCTCCTCAGAGCAGGGATTGCTGTGGGGTGAATGGGGGACTCAGGCAGGGCTCTCTTGAGGAAAGGGATCACCCAGGACAGGAGGCTGGGTCAGGGGTCTCACTATTGATGTGTGAAAAGGAAAAGAAGGTCTTTGATGCTTATTCAAAAGGCTTTCATTTTCAGATACTCACCGTGTCCTCTAGGACCAATCCCTTCCCTTCCCTGGGATTCATTTTCTTTATAAAATGAAGATTAATCCCCCATCAATATTCTGTCTCCAAAGAACCTTTTAGTTCTGACATCCTGTGTTCTGAGGCCCTTCCCAGCTCTGATATAATGTGTTCTAAGGGCCTTCCTAGCTCTAACATTCTCTGCTCTAAGCTTCTTTCCACTTCTGAATCTCTCTGTTCCAAGAGTCCTCCCAGCTCTAACATTTTTCTGTTTTAGGGCCTTCTCAGATCTGACATTCTCTGTTCTAAAGCTTTCCCAGCTCTGACATTGTCTGTTCTAAAGTCCCTAATAGCTCTGACATAGTCTATTCTAAGGATCCTCCTAACTCTGACATTCTGTGTTCTAAAAACCCTCCCAGCTCTGACTTTCTCTGTTCTAAGGCCCTTCCCAGTTCTGACATTCTAAGCCCTAAGGTCCCTCCCAGGTCTGACCTTCTATGTTCTAAGGCCCTTCCCAACTCTGACATTCTGTGTTCTAAGAACCCTCGCAGTTCTGACATTGCATGTTCTAAGGCCCTTTACAACTCTGACCTTCTGTGTTCTAAGGTTATCTCCCAGTTTTGACATTCTTGTTCTAAGAACCTTCCCAGCTCTGACATTCTCTATTCTAAAGTCCCTCCAGGTCTGACCTTCTGTGTTCTAAGAACCTTCCCAGCTCTGACATTCCATATTCTTTTTTTTTTTAAAAAAGCAATTTATTTATTTAACATATTTGGTTTTCAGCATTGATTTTCACAACATTTTGAATTACAAATTTTCTCCCCATTTCTACCCTCCCCCCCACTCCAAGATGGCTTATATTCTGGTTGCCCTGTTCCCCAGTCAGCCCTCCCCTCTATCACCCCCCTCCCCTCTCATCCCCTTTTCCCTTCCTTTCTTGTAGAGCAAGATAAATTTCTACGCCCCATTGCCTGTGTATCTTATTTTTTAGTTGCATACAAAAACTTTTTTTTGTTATTGAACATCTGATTTTAAAACTTTGAGTTCCAAATTCTCTTCCCTCTTCCCTTCCCACCCACCCTCCCTAAGAAGTTGAGCAATTCAACCTAGGCCACACATGTATTATTATGTATAACCCTTCCACAATACTCATGTTGTGAAAGGCTAACTACATTTTGCTCCTTCCCAACCCATCCCGCTTTATTGAATTTTCTCCCTTGACCCTGTCCCCTTTCCAAAGTGTTTGTTTTGATTACCTCCACCCCCATCTGCCCTCCCCTCCATCATCCCCCCACCTTTTATTTATTTTTTTTTATCTTCCTCCCTCTTCTTTCCTGTGGGGTAAGATACCCAACTGAGTATGTATGGTATTCCCCCTCAGGCCAAATCTGATGAGAGCAAGGTTCACTCATTCCCCCCTCACCTGCCCTCTCCCCTCCTCCCATAGAACTGCTTCCTCTTGCCACCTTTATGCGAGATAATCCACCCCATTCTATCTCTCCCTATCTCCCTCTCTCAGTATGTTACTCTCTCATCCCTTAATTTCATTTTATTTCTTTTAGATATCTTCCCTTCATCTTCAACTCACCCTGTGTCTGCTCTCTCTCTTTTGCATATATATCTATATCTATCTATATATATATACACATAAACACATATATATATACACACATACATACACATACATACATATACACATAGATATATACATACATACACATTCACTTATATATATACATAAACATATATATATACATGTATACATACATATATATATATATGCATATTCCCTTCCAACTACCTTAATACTGAGGTCTCATGAATCATACTCATCATCTTTCCATGTAGGAATGTAAACAAAACAGTTCAACTTTAGTAAGTCCCTTGCAATTTCCGTTTCTTGATTACCTTTTCATGCTTCTCTTGATTCTTGTGTTTGAAAGTCAAATTTTCTATTCAGTTCTGGTCTTTTCACTGAGAAAGCTTGAAAGTCCTCTATTTTATTGAAAATCCATATTTTGCCTTGGAACATGATATTCAGTTTTGCTGGGTAGGTGATTCTAGGTTTTAATCCTAGCTCCATTGACCTCCGGAATATCGCATTCCAAGCCCTTCGATCTCTTAATGTAGAAGCTGCCAGATCTTGGATTATTCTGATTGGGTTTCCACAATACTCAAATTGTTTCTTTCTGGCTGCTTGCAGTATTTTCTCCTTGATCTGGGAGCTCTGGAATTTGGCAACAATATTCCTAGGAGATTTCTTTTTGGGATCTATTTGAGGAGGCGATCGATGGATTCTTTCAATTTCTATTTTGCCCTGTGGCTCTAGAATATCAGGGCAGTTCTCCTTGATAATTTCCTGAAAGATGGTATCTAGGCTCTTTTTTTGATCATGGCTTTCAGGTAGTCCAATAATTTTTAAATTATCTCTCCTGGATCTATTTTCCAGGTCAGTGGTTTTTCCAAGGAGATATTTCACATTGTCTTCCATTTTTTCATTCCTCTGGTTCTGTTTTATAATATCCTGATTTCTCATAAAGTCACTAGCTTCCACTTGCTCCAATCTAATTTTTAAAGTAGTATTTTCTTCAGTGGTCTTTTGGACCTCCTTTTCCATTTGGCTAATTCTGCCTTTCAAGGCATTCTTCTCCTCATTGGCTTTTTGGAGCTCTTTTGCCATTTGAGTTAGTCTGTTTTTTAAGGTGTTGTTTTCTTCACTGTATTTTTCAGTATTTTTTTGGGTCTCCTTTAGCAAGTCATTGACTTGTTTTTCATGGTTTTCTCCCATCCTTCTCATTTCTCTTCCCAATTTTTCCTCTACTTCTCTAACTTGCTTTTCCAAATCCTTTTTGAGTTCTTCTATGGCCTGGGGCCAGTTCATGTTTTTCTTGGAGGCTTTGGTTGTAGGCTCTATGACTTTGTTGTCTTCTTTAGGCTGTATGTTTTGGTCTTCTTTGTCACCAAAGAAAGAATCCAAAGTCTGAGACTGAATCTGGGCACGTTTTCGCTGCCTGGCCATATTCCCAACCAACTGACTTGACCCTTGAGTTTTTCAGTGGGGTATGACTGCTTGTAGACTAACGAGTTCTATGTTCTACGTTTGGGGGGGAGGTGCCAGCTCTGTCAGAGCCGCACTCCTCCTTCCCCAAGGACCCCCAGTCCAGACTGGGCTTAGATCTTCAGCAGGCTGTTGCACTCCTGCTCTGATCCGCTACTTAATTCCTCCCACCAGGTGGGCCTGGAGCCGGAAGCAGCAACAGCCGTAGCTGCCCCACCTCCGCTGCCCCCGGGGCTGGAAGCCGAACCGTGAACTCCTTCCACTCCCACAGCTTTTCCCACTAACCTTCTCCGCAGTCTTTGGTGTTTGTGGGTCGAGGGGTCTGGTAACTTTCGCAGCTCACTGAATCAGGGCGCTAGGGCCCCCTCCGCCCGGCTTCTGGTCTGGATGGTCCACGCCGCTCAGGCTGGGCTCTGCTCCACTCCGTTCCCAGCTCCCAGCTCCGTGTGGAATAGACCTCATCCAGAGACCATCCAGGCTGTCCTGGGCTGGAGCCCTGCTTCCCTCTGCTGTTCTGTGGGTTCTGCCATTCTAGAATTGGTTCAGAGCCATTTTTATAGGTTTCTGGAGGGACTCGGGTACGGAGCTCACTCTAGTCCGTGCTTACCAGCCGCCATCTTGGCTCCGCCCCGACATTCCATATTCTAAGAATCCTTCTTGCTGTGATAGTCTAAGTTCTAAGGTTATCTCCCAGTTCTGACATTCTGTGTTCTAAGGGCCCTCCTAGCTCTGATCTTCTCTGTTTAAAAGCCATTCTCAGCTCTGACATTCTATGTTCTAAGTCCCCTTCCAGCTCTGACATTTTGGGTTCTAAAATTCTAAGTTCTGACATTCTGTGTTTTAAGGGCCCACCCAGCTCTGACATTTCATATTCTGAGGTCCTTTCCAACTGTGACGTTCTGGGCCCTCTATTGATACCTTGTCCCTAACTCAGAAATAACAAGAGATTGAGGATTGCCTTGGATCAGAGGCCAGAGATCTGAAAGGAGTCATGGCCAGGGAGTGGAGAGGGATGGATCTGTCTCCATAGCAGGGAATGATGGGTGAATTGGGAACAATAGGGCCCGGCCTCCTCAGCAGGTGGCTTTGGGGAGAGTCAGGGAGGCCTCAGGGGAGGCTATTGGAGCATGGGTGCTGGCGGGGTGGGGGGAGACTTGCAGGAGGGAGAACTAGCCATCCCAACGTTGCCCTTTGCCCTGGTGTGTTTGCATAGGCTGAACCTGAATAAGAACAGATTCTTGACTCGAGCAACCAAGGGGTTGGCATCCAAAACCCCAGCACCACCTTCCCAGGCACAGGAGCTTCCCCTTGAGGAGAATGTGGATTATTTACCTCTGGTGAGTTCCCTGACACATGTTACTGCCTGCCTGGGAGGCTGGGGTGTATCTGAAGGGTGGTGGGGGAGAATCGACACTAAACGATCCAGAGATCATAGAATAGTAAATTAGTATACTGTAGTAGTAGAGTGTGGCCAGTCTAGAATTAAGTGCTAAAAACTTTATTTGGAATGAAAAAGTTACTAGAGAGTACCCCAGCTCCATCATCCACTCCCTGGATGCTTAGGGCAAATCATGTCCCCTCCCTCCATTCTCTCATCTGTAAAATGAGGGGGTCAGATGGTTTTGGATCCTTTCCAAATCTAACTCTATCCCCTGCCCTGTGATCCCTTTCAGCTCTGGATCTATGCATGATCTTAACTTCCTTTTGCTATCCAAACCATGGACCTGAACTGCCCAGAAGGAACACAGTTGGCTAGTTTGAGTGCCCACTTCTTTCTTTGCCCCATTTATCCTCTGATATATCGTTCTGGGAAAGGACCTTAGAATGTATAAAGCCCCAATATCTAATATTGTCATTATCACCAAACACTGACGTGCACCAAAGGTGAAGGAGAAAGGATGCACCGTTTCTTTAATTTACAACCACATCTCCTGGAGACTTCTCTTTCCTCCCTTTCTCTTTCCTCCCCTCCTCCTTTCACAACTTCCTCTCTTGGCCACTTTCCTCTCCCATTTCTTCCCCTCCTCACCATTTCGCTTCTCTCCCTTCTCCTCCTTCTTCCCCTCCCTTCCATCTTCTCCCTTTCTGTCCCCTCTGTTCCTCTCCCCTCCCTATATTTTTCATCCTTCCAAAGCCAACCCTTTCCCCACTTCCCCTGGTTAGTAAAGCCGCTTCTTCCTTCCCACACCAGCCAAACCTCCACTAGCATAGCAGTCACTTTGAAAAAAGATTGGTCTCCCAAGATTGAGAAATGCCTCTACAATTCAGTGGTGTTCTAAATATTATATAGACATCTACAGACTGGCTCCAAAGGCAGTGGGGAAGAGAAGGAGTGGAGAGGAGACAGTAAGTGCTGATTTCTGGGCAAATCAACTGGCAGAGAGAAGAAGTGTGTGAAAGGATGATTTGGCACCAACTGAACAGAATTATCTTCCTTTGTCCTAACTTCCCTTGTCCTTCAATGTGGTTCAACGGAAAGAGTATTAAAGTAGACCTTAGGAGACCTGGGTTCTAATACTTTTTGTGTGACCTTGGACAAGTCATTTATGTCTATGAACCTCATTTTACACATTTCTAAAATGAAGAGATTGAACTGCTTGATTTCCAAGTTCCCTTTCAACTCTTCTAGTTTGCACATTCTATGTTCTATGGTCCCTCCTTAGTGCCAAATTGCTTTTGTATCTGTCTCTGATCCAAGTTCTCTCCACCATTCTGTCCCTCTGCTTTCTGGATTTCTTTATATGAACTTATCTTCTAAATAGTATTAAATGCTACTTCTCTTAAAAAATATTTATTTTTAGTTTTCAACATTCACTTTCATAAGATTTTGATTTCCAAATTCCACTCCCCCCAAGACAGCATGTAATCTGATATAGGCTACACATGTACAATCATATTAAACATATTTCCACATTAGTCATGTTGTGAAAAAAGAATCAAAACAAAAGGGAAAAACCACAAGAAAGAAAAAACAAAACAAAAAAAGAAAATAGTATGCATTCAGATTCCATAGTTCATTCTCTGGATATGGATAACATTTTCCATCATGAGTCTTTTGGAATTGTCTTAGATCATTGCATTGTTCAGAAGAGCTAAGTCTATCAAAATTGGTCATTGCACACTGTAAGCAATTTATATTCTTAAAAGACATCTATGGAAGATGGAGGTGAGGGTAGGTAAGAAAGTATGGATATGAAAACATGCTCTACAATGCATTGTTGGTGGAGTTGTGAACTGATCCAACCATTCTGGAGAGCAATTTGGAACTATGCCCAAAGGGCTATAAAACTGTGCACACTCTTTGACCCAGCAATACCACTTATAGGTTTATATCCCAAAGAGATCATAAAAATGGGAAAAGGACCCACATGTACAGAATGTTTATAGCAGCTCTTTTGTGGTGGCAAAGAATTGGAAATTGAGGGGATGACCATCAATTGGGGAATGGCTGAACAAGTTGTGGTATATGAATGTAATGGAATACTACCACACTATAAGAAATGATGAGCAGGCAGAAAACCTGAAAAGACTTATATGAATTGATGCTGAGGAAAGTGAGCAGAATGAGGAGAACATTATACACAGTAACAACCACATCGTGTGATGACTAACTTTGATAGACTTAGCTCTTGTCGGCGATGCCAGGATCTAAGACAACTCCAAAAGACTCAGGATGGAAAATACTATCAACATCCAGAGAAAGAACTCTGGAGTCTGAATGCAGATTGAAGCAGACTATTTGCTCATTTCTTCTTTCTCGTGGTTCCTCCCATTGGTTCTATATTTGTTCTTTACATCATGGCTAGTGTGAAAATATGTTTAATATGAATGTGTTTGTAGAGTCTGTATCAGATTGCACACTATCTTAGAGAGAAGGGAGGAAAAGGATGGGGAGAAAATTTAAAACTCAAAATCTTATGGAAGTGAACATTGAAAACTAAAAAATAAATAAATAATTTTTGAAAAAGAAATGAAAACATGGTCTAGTCCTATAAGTATAATGTTATGGATGCTAAAGCTCAGAATGAACTGAAGATGGTGAGGAAAGCTAAGAACAACAAAAGGAAGGAGGGTTCTCTCTCTTTTTAAAGCTAAGTTGGGTAAAAGAAATCAAAGAAAAGGGGAATACTGCTGCTTTGGTTGGATGAGATGAGGACATCGGATGCTTGGGACAGCAAGGCTATTCAACTTATTTCTTGGCCAAGGGTCTGTGGATTGTAAAGGGCAGAACAAAAATCTCTAACAGGTAGTTGATAGCCAAAGTAGATAGAGGGAGAGTAAAAGATCACCTATGTATCTTTGATGAATTCAAAGCACTAGCTCAGACTGCATCTTTGAGTACCAAAAGACCCATCAAATAAAAGCCAAGATTGGTGATCTCTGAAATATCATGAAGAGTGGAATGATTACCAAAGACTTGGAGGGTGGCAAATATCCTGATTTATTTTAAAGAGGAGAGAATAGAATTTGCAAATGAGAGACCAGGGATTTTTTGGTTCACTTCTTGGCAAGATTTTAAAATGTATTATTAAAAGTATGGTTTGAGCACATTTGGAAGTGGCCACAGTGATCACAGAGCTGGCACAGCTTCATCAAGAATAAGCCAGGCCAGACCAGCCTCATTTCCTTTGTTGATTGAATTAGTAGACTGGTAGATCAGGGGAATGCTTGAGATTGTCTACATTTTAACAAAGTATGGGATAAAATTTTTCATACTTTTCTTGTAGAAAAGATCTAGAGGGACATGTGCTAGAGGATAGTACAGTTTCAGCACTGGTTGAATGATCAGACCCAAAGAGTCCTCATTAATGGTTCACTGCCAGCAGGGAAGGAGGTCTTCAGTGGAGTGCCCTGGGGCCTTGTGCTGTTGAATATATTTTTTTATCAATGACTAATGGCATAGATGCCATGCTTATTAAATTCAAAGATGACACACAACTGGTAAAGGTGTTAGACACCTGAGTCAAGATCTAGAATGATCTTGACAAGCCAGAATTTTGGATTGAATCTAAGATGATGAGATTTAATTGGGATAAACTTTAAAAAACTTAATTGGAATAACGTGGGCTCAGAACTTTATAAGTAACAGGATGGAGGAAGGTTTGTCTGAAAAAGATCCAGGAACTTCTTAGTGGATCTTAGAACTTGAAATGTTAGGAAGCATAAAATCAGAGCTGTGAGGGGTCTTAGAATATGGAATGCTAGCTGAATGCATAAATTGCTTGATGCACATAGATTGATCTCTTTACACAATTCCTTCTTTTTTATTCTTCAAATAATACCTCAGGTGTCTTTACAGGAATTCACCAAGAATATGTAGGAAGGTAGCACTGAAACCTGGTGAAATGAAACCCATGACTGGGATATGTCTCTGGAAGAGGCTAGACCTTAATTGAAAGAAACAGAATAGGCAAAAGTGAAGGTGAGGATAAGGAAGAGAGAAGTAGCATTTAATACTATTTAGAAGATAAGTTCATATAAAGCAGAGGGACAGAATGGTGGAGAGAACTTGGATCAGAGACAGAAACAAAAGCAATGTTGTCATCGGAGCATTCTACAGACCACTTAGCCAGAAAGAGGAAATGGATGAGGAGTTTAGTGCATAGATCAGAAGCCTGTTGTCCAGACATCTGCTAGAGCAGGGAGTTAAAATCTTAACTTGCCCAGATTATCATTTCATCCTTCAAGACATGATTGTTGTGTCCAACACTGGGGTTTTCTTGGCAAAGATATTGGGCTGGTTTGCCATTTCCTTCTCCAGCTCATTTTATGGATCAGGAAACTGAGGCAAACAGGGTTAAGTGACTTACCCAGGGTCATAGAGCTAAGTAAGTGTCTGAGGTCAGATTTGAACTCAGGAAGATGAGTCTTCCTCACGCCAGGCCTAGTGGTCTATCCACTGCATCACCTAGCTTCCCCTTCAAAAAGTGGAGAAACCAACAAATGGTAATTCTATTCTTGATCTGATCTCACTAACAAGGAAGAACTGGTTGCTGAGGATAGAAATAATGGGACTTTTCAGGAAAATCAACTACTCCATCCTAGAATTTATGATAGAGGAGAGGAAAGCTAAGAAGAGTTAAATACATACCCCAAATTTAGGCTGATCAAATTTCACAGGTTTCGGAGAAAAGTTAAGTAGGGTTTTATGAACTATAATTCAAACAGGAGGGAAGTTCCTATGGACTAAAATCTGAAGACTCAAAGGGAAAGCATTCTGATGAGGAAGAAAAAGCCTGTGGAATGGCCAGTGAAAATAGCTGGACTTAAATGAAGTATCAGGGCACTGGCCTTTTGAGTATGTGTGGGGAATAAGGTGAGAATACTGGAAAGGTAGGAAGGGGCCAGGTTATGAAAGATTTTGAAAGCCAAACAGAGAATTTAATAATTGATCCTAGAAATAATGGGGAACCACTGGAGTTTATTGAACGGGGTGATAACAGGATCATATCCAATAGATATCTGTGCTTAAAGAATATCAATTTGACTACTGAGTGGAGGATGGACTGGCTAGTAATAGTCCAGGTGAGAAACGACTGCACCAGGATAGTGACAGGGATGGAGGAGTGATGGAAGAGAAAAGAGAACATATTCTAGAGATGTCACACAGGTAAAATTCATAGGCCTTAGCAAGAGACTGGATATGGAGAGAAGATGTATGAGAGAATAAGGATTTTAGGATGACACCTAGACTTTGAACCGAGGTGATTGGCAGGATAGTGGTATTCTGAACAGTAATAGAGAAGTTAGATGGGGGAGGGTTTGAGGGAAAAGACAGTGAGACATAGTGAGTTTTAGATGTCTATAAGACATTCATTTGGAGATTTCCAATAGATAGTTGGAGTCCGTAAGACCTTCAGTTAGAGATTTCCAATAGATAGTTGGAGTCCGTAAGACCTTCAGTTGGAGATTTCCAATAGATAGTTGGAGTCCGTAAGACCTTCAGTTAGAGATTTCCAATAGATAGTTGGAGTCCGTAAGACCTTCAGTTGGAGATTTCCAATAGATAGTTGGAGTCCGTAAGACCTTCAGCTGGAGATTTCCAATAGATAGTTGGAGTCTGTAAGACCTTCAGTTGGAGGTTTCCAATAGATAGTTGGAGTCCATAAGACCTTCAGTTGGAGATTTCCAATAGATGGTTAGAGTCCGTAAGACCTTCAGTTGGAGATTTCCAATAGATAGTTAGAGATATAAGACTTGAGTTCAGAAAAGAGTTTAGGGCTGGACAAATAGATCTGAGAATCAGCATAGAGATGATAGATCATAGGAGCTGATGAAATCACCAAGTGAAAGAATATAAAGAAAGAAGAGAAGAGGGCCCATGACAGAGCCCTGTGGGACACCAACAGTTAGCGGATATGATCTGGGTAAAGATAAAGTAAGAAATAATGAAAATGAATTGTCATGCAGGTAGCCAGAAAACCAGGAGAGAGGAGTGTCATGAAAACCTAGAGAAGAGAATATCAAGGAGAAAAGACCGATCAATGGTATCAAGAGCTGCAGAGAGAAAGAGAAGAAAAAAAGAATGAGAGAAGGTCATTAGATTTGGTCATTAAGAGATCATTGGTAACTTTGAAGACAGCAGCTTCGTTTGGATGATGAGGTCAGAAAACAGACTACAGAGAATTAAGAGAGTGAGAGGAAAGAGAGGGGAGGCTCCCATTGTAGGCAGCCTCTCAATGAGTTTAGCCAGGAAAGGGAGGAGAGAAAATAAATGGTGCTATCCAGAATGGACAGAGCAAGTGAGGCTTTTTTGAGGATGGGGGAGATATAGGCATGTTCGTAGGCAATGAAGAAACAGTATATGGGAGAGATTAAAGATTGATGAGAGAATAGGGATGATAGAGGGGCACCCTTCTGGAGAGGATGGGATGGAATAGGACCTTCTGTGTATGTAGAAGGGTTTGCCTTGGCAAGGAAAAATGCCAGCTCTTCATGTGAAATGGATGAAGAAGAAATAGTAGCAGAGGGCATCTGAGTGATGTGAGATGAGGAAGAAGAGAGAAGAAGGAGGAACTCTTTGCTAATGGCCTCAATTATTTTTAGTGACAAATTAACCAAAATCTTCAGCTGAGAGAGTTGGGAGAGGGAGAGCCATGGCAGGGCTTAAGAAGGAATGAAAAGGTTTGGAAGAACCATAGTGGTTAGCAGGATAGTAAGTTAATTAGGGAAGCCTTGCTGCAGTGAGGGCCCAGTTGCAATTAGGGATCATAAATTTGTAATGGACTCAGCACTTTTGTGATTTCCTCCATTTTTGTTCAGTGGCATAGAGCAGGAACATGGGTAGATGGTGGAAGTAATCCAAGGGTAGGATTGACCTGGATAAGACCAGTCAATTTACTCTCTGTGTCTCATTTTCCTAATCTGTAAAATAAAAGATTGGATTTGATGACCCCAAAGGTCCTGTCCATCCCTCAATCTAGAATCCTATGAATAAACATTCTTGTTAAGCTATGCCTTTTAGAATCTTCTACTTCCTTCACATCAGATGCCTCCTCCTCCAGGAAGCCTTTCCTGATTCCCTCCTGTTTTCTTATATTTACTTGTACAGGAACATGTTGTTTTCCCTAATAGAATATAAGCTCCCTGAAGGCAGAGATTGTTTGGGTGTGGTTTTTTTGTTTGTTTGTTTGTTTTTTGTCTTTGTATTCCCAGGATCTAGCACTGTTCTAAGCACTTTGATAACTGTTGAATCTAATTTAATTGAGTGACCCAGGTTTGTGATTGTGGTCACACAGATGGTGAATGTCTAGGACTGGACTCTAAGCCAGGTCTTCTGACCCCAAGTCCAGCTTACTTTCCACAAAGTCCTTCTAAATCCTTCTCTTTCTCCTTGACCCCACAGGTCTCTCTGCAGCTGGCCTCAGGTGCCTTCCTACTCAACCAGGCCTTCTGTGGGGCCACGGGCATCCCCATGGAAAAGCTCAAATGGACCTCACCATTCACCTGCCACCGTGTGACACTAACTTCCTGCTTCCACGATTCCTCCCGCAACCGAGACATCCTGCCCCTGGAGTCCAAGAGTCCAGTCCTCAAAAGGCCCAGCAGCACCTTCCAGATTTCAGCCCAGAGCCAGCTCTTCTCAAACAGCTCAGAGACTTTCTGCCTCATACCCTGTGCTGAGCCATCCCCAACAGAAAACTCCCCAAGCCCTGACTGGCCCCATGGGGCTGATAGCAAGCCAGCCCTGGAGATTGATGGACCTGAACAAGCTGGCAAGGTATGGGCCACAGCAGTGGCCTTGGGGTGGCTGGAAAACAGCTCAGCCTCCTACTTTGTAGAGTGGGAATTGGTGGCAGCAAAAGCCAGCTCCTGGCTGGGAGAGCAGGAAGTCCCTGAGGGCCGCACCCTGGCCTCCGTGAAGACTGCAGCCCAGCAGCTCTTTGTCCTCCTTCGGCACTGGGATGAGAACCTTGAGTTCAACCTGCTTTGCTACAACCCCAATAGCGTGTAGGATTTTTGCAGGGGTGGGAAATTTGGGATGGGGGAAGGTAAAGGAGCAACGGGGGCCTGGGAGAAACCCTTGAAGCTGTGGCCAATATATTTGAAAAAATCATTAAGAGGACTGAACTGGGAATCAGGAGGCCTGGGTTCTAGTCCTGGCTCAACCATTAACTCACTGTGTGACCTTAGATGTGACCTTTCCCTCTCTGGGTCTCAGTTTCCTCTCCTGTAAAATGAGGGAGATTGGAGTCTTTGAGGTCTGGTCCCTTACAGTTCTGAGGTCTCTATGATCTTCCAAGAGCTGGGGTCTTCAGGCTCAGATGCTCTAGTAGGTACTTTATCCTACTGGCCAACCACTTGTGCTGTTGTCCTGAAAGAAAGGACAGTGGCTCCCTTTCCCCATCCCGGAGGATGAAAGAATCCCCATTTCCCCACTCTGCTGTTTAACCTCCAGCCTCCAATCCCAGGGCCCTGGGGACCCATCCCAGCAATTCTGGAGGGCAGGACCTAGAGTGACTTGACTCTGCTCTGGGACCATCCTAGATATACACAGGCAGTGGAGTAAGGTAGGATCCACCAGCCCCCAAGGGAATTATGGGAGAGCTCAACCCTATCTGGACACTTTGCATTTTGGAACAGAAGGAGGGAGATACCAGTAGGGAAGACAGCTTTGCCTCTAGTGATTGTAAGAGGAAATGTTAGAGGTTTCTCTTGCCCAACCCTGAGGTGCTAACTCACTGCTCCCTGATTCCCATTAACACCTGGAACCTTAGTGACCTCTTGGCTCCCAACCATTGGCCCCATAGATCTTGGTCCAAGAGTGGTTTCATCTGACCAGATGCACCTCCCACCCCCCAAAGCTGAGCTTACTCCAGCTTCCCTGAGCTTGATGAGCCCCCTCACCTGATGCAAGACATTTGCCTTCTCTGGGCTCCAGCTTCCTCATCTGTAATGAGAGTCAGACTAGGTGGCTTCTAAGATCCTTCCATTCTAGGTTCCCCCATCCTCTCCTCTAAGCTTCCTTGCCAGAGAAAGGAGTTGAGGAGCTCTGCCTTATCTCTAATATTCTCTTGTTCTAAGGTCTTTCAATTCTAACATTCGATTTTTCCAAGATCCCTTATAGTTTCACATTCCATGTTCTAGGGCCCTCCCAGCTCTGACATTCTGGGTTCTGAGGCCCCTCCCAGCTCTGACATTCTGGGTTCTGAGGCCCCTCCCAGCTCTGACACTCTGTGTTCTAAGGGTCTTCCCATCTCTGACATTCTCTGTTCCAAGGCTTTCCCAGCCCTGGTGTTCCTTCTCTTAATTCTCTTAATTCTAAGTCCTGACTCACAAATAAGCAGTACCTTGGGGCTGTCATCATCCAGACTACAGCTATCCCAGCTCCGGCCCAGAGGCATGAACTCTTCTCAGAGGAAAAGCAAGCCTTACCCAGAAGGCAACACTCACAGGGAAGAGCTTTCTTTCTCCTTTGAAAGGCTTCTTTGTTTGTGGATCAAGAAACCAGTTGTTCTGGGGTCCAAACTTCAGAGTTTGACCAACAACTGTCCACTGTGGATTCTGAGGGCAGCAGCATCCACGAATGAGGCAAATCCTCCAACAGGCTAAAGGAGGCTATTATTTTCTTCTCTGCTACTTAACTACCTGTGAGGAGACCTTAGACTTTGTATCCCTAGACCCCGGCTTATTGTTCTTTAAAATGGGATCATGGATGAGTCCCCTTCCAGCTCAAAATTCCATGAAGTTGCCACATAAGGACCAGTAAAAGGAACTTGGAGATGTTTTTGATGGAGAAGAGAAGACTTATCAGGCACATGATGGCAGCCTTCGTATTTGAAGGGCTGTCAAGTAAAAAGAAAAGAAAGCAATAGTCTTATTCTGCTGCACCAAGTGGACTGGGCTACTCTCTGTCCCTGAAGGTCTTTGAGCAGGGGCTAGATGGTTGTTGGGGTTGCTGAGAGGGGATGCTGACTCAGGGTTGGGCTAGATGGTCTCAGAGGTCCCTTCTAGCTCTGTGACTCTGTGATTCTATGGTTCATTTACACCCTCCAGAGGCATAGCAAGGGATGCAGCTTTTATGGACACTGATGGGATTCACCTGGGGGGGAGGGGAGAAAAAGAGGTAGGGGAAGGAGAGGAGAGGGAGGAGGAGGAGGAGAAGGAGGGGCAAGAGAGAGAGAGAGAGACAGAGACAGAGACAGAGACAGAGAGGAGAGAGAGGAGGGGAGACAGAGAGAGAGGGGAAAGAGGGAGGAAGAAAGAGAGAGGGAGAGACAGACAGACAGAAACAAAGACAGACAGAGATCAAGCCTAAGGAGGCAGAGTGATGTTATGGAGACACTGTCTCCAGAGGAAAACCTGGGTTTAAATCCAGCCTCTGCCTCTGAATGCCTGTGTGATCCATAGCAAATCTCTTAACCTCCCTAGGCCATGGTTTCCCCATCTGGAAAATGCAAGCATTGGCCTCAATGGCCTCTGAGTTTTGGATCTATCAGCCCAAGACTCAAAGTCATTTCCCTTGTCTTGGCCTCGGAGTTCTTCTGTGCCAAGTTAGGAAAGCAGCCTAAATCAATTTCCCAGGTTCCTTCCAGCTCTACCCCTACTGTCTCCTTTTCTATCCTTCTTGAAATAAAATAACCAACATAAAACACTTTAAAGTTTGCATAACATTTTACATATGTCATTTCCTTTGGGCCCCCCAACATTCCTGTGAGGTTCCAGAGACAATCACAGAATCATAGAATTTAAGAGCTAGAAGGAACTTCAGCAGCCATCTAGTCCAACCTGGACTGTCCTGGAATGTCATCTGTCAATCAAACATTTTTTAAGCACCTACTATGTGCCAGACACTGCACAAACATTGGAAACTGTTTTTGTTCAGTTGTGCCCAACTCTTCATGACCCCATTTGGGGTTTTCTTGGCAGAGATACTAGAGTGGTTTGCCATTTCTTTCCCCAGCTCATTTTACAGATGAGGAAACTGAGGTAAACAGGGTGAAGTGTCACACAGCTAGTGAGTATCTAAGGCTGGATTTGAACTCAGATCTTTCTGACTATAGGCTCAGTCCTCTAACCACTTTACCACCTAGCTGCCCAGGAACTGCCCAGGAGTACAAACACCAAAACAATCCCTCAATGAGTTTACATTCTGTTGGTTGAGACAAGTACGTATATGGGTAAATACATGACAGATATAAAAATAAATACAAACAAGCATGACATAAAGACAAGGTAACTTAGGGAGAGGAGGGAAGAGGAGGGAAGAGGGCCCTAGAAGCTGAGATCAAGAATGGATTCCTGTAGAAGGTGAATCTGAGGTTTTAAGGCAGAGACATTATGTGAGAGGGATGGAGTATCATGAGTGAGGAACATCGAGGCTACCAGGTTGGTTGGGTACAGCTGGAAGAAGAGACTGGAGCCATGTTTGGAAAGTCTTTAAAAGAAAAAAGTGTTTATATTTTCTCCTAGAGGAGATAGATAGGAAGTCACTCAATGGATTAGGGGAGTAACATAGTCAGATGGACACCTAAGGAAAATCACCTCGGCAATGGAGGACAGCCTGGAGCGGGGAGATTCTTGAGGTGGGTTGACCATTTAGGAGGGTGTTGCAATAATCCAGGTGAGTGGTGATGAGGGCCTGAACTAGTTTCCTGGCTAGGTAAGTGGAGAGAAAGGGATGGATGGGAAGGTTGTCATAGAGTAGAAATGGCTGAGATTCAGTAAGTGACTGGATGTGTGGGATTAAGATGATGGTGAGGTTATAGACCTGAGAGACTGCAATCATGGTGGTGACTTCAAAAGAAATAGGAAAGTTTGGGAAGGGGGTCAGTTTGGGGTGGGGGAGAAGGTGAGTTCTGTTTTAAACATTTTAAGTTTGTGATGCTCACAGGACACCAAGGTTGGAAGATCCAACGGCGATTGATAATGTGGGCCTGAAGCTCGGGGGAGAGTCTAGAGCTGGATATAGAGATCTGCTAGTCATCTACACAGAAAAGATGAATAAATCCATGAGAGCCAATGAGGTCACAGAGAATGTGACCAGAAAAGGGTCTAGGGCAGAGCTTTGGGGGCATGTTTACAGCATGCCCAGTGCCTAACCTTGAAGACCTCTGAGGAGGGGAGACCCTCACTTTTCCAGACAGCTCACTATTCTACTTTGGGACAGCTCTAACCATTAGGCTATCTCCCTTGAAATTTGCTTCTCTTCAACATCTGCCTTCTGTTCCTAATTCTGCCCTTTGGGGCCATACAGAACAGGCATCAATCCTTCTCCAGAGGACAGCCCTTTAAACACTTGAAAACAGCTTTGATTTCCTGCCCACTTTCTCCCACTCCCCACCCCACCCCAAAGTCTTCTCTAGGCTACTATCCAGTTCCTCCAACTGCTCTTTATCTGCTATGGGTTCTGAGCCCTTCACTACATTGGTTGCCCTCCTATGGGATATGCTTTCCAGCTTATTGAAGTTCTTTCAACAGTGATTCCCAGAACAGAACACAACACTCTAGGTGGGCTCTGACGTGGAGAGAAAACAGAGAGACTTGGGGACTCTGCATCTTGCATGAGGAAACTGAAACTCAGATTGTCACTTGCCCATGATTAAACAGCCAGTGAGTCATTAAGAGGCAGGATTTGAACTCGGATCTTCCTGTTTCCAAATGCAACTCTATTCTCTAGCCCATGATGCTTCTCAATTAAATATCCCCTGATTCCGCCCCTTCCACTTGTGTGTCCCAACTGAGCAGAAAAACTGAGGGAGAGAGTCACTGTTCCCAACCAAATGAGTTTCTTGATGATATCTGAGGCCACTGATGGTCCTTGCAGGCCCTTATACAAGACCTACACTCTCCCAAGGCCTCAGGAAACATCTCCTTCACATAGGATGCAAAGAGAGCAGGGAGAAAAATGCAGGAGGAGACCATGAGAAGAGGCGAAGGTTCGATTTCCTCATTTACAAAATGGAGAGGTTGAGTTATATTTGAGGTCCTTTTCACCTCAAAAATCCTACAATCCCATGAGAGGAGGTAGCCACAGTCAAGCTCCAATCCAGTCCAGCAAACATTGATTAAGCGCCTACTATGTGCTATAGGACTACTAAGACAAAAAGAGCCCAATGAAAAGCCAATACCTACAGTAGTATTGGGGTACTTCCCCCCCCCCCCGCCGTGCCCTGCCTGGTCAGCCTTCTATGCTTTATCCCAGGGGCCTCTCTCAGGTAACAGCCCAGGCATTCTGGGGGAGTCCTCAGAGGAAGTCCCATGACAGCTCACTGTGGGGTATTATAGGTAAGCCTTGAATGCCATCCCAAGCTTCTCACTCACAGGCACCAGAACCTATCCACTCAGCTGAGAATCTAGCATTGGGTTTAACTCAGTGAGGGAGATGAAGGTGGTTTCCTGAGGCCTGGCCATTGTGGCCCTGAATGGAGAGGGAAATCCCGCTCGTTTGGTTGACCCAAGGTCAATGTTGTTGAATGCAGTGAAGGTTCTGAGTCCCCTGCCTTGGTTCTCCCTTCTGTGTGGGGGTGGAGGAGTATACAAATGTAAATATTTGCCACACATACATGCCTGAGCATGCGCATACACACACACACATACACACACACACACACACACACACACACACACACACACACACACACACACCCCTACACCCTTTTCCTGTAGCCAGTGGTTCTGAGACCTGCCTAAGGAAGATCGAAAAGAGCATTAGAGCTATCTCATTGGAAAAAGGGTGACAGTAGTCTTAGATTTGGAATCAGAGAACCTGAGTTCCAATCCAGCCCTGCTGCTTACCTACTTGGGATCTTGACCAAATCTCTTCCTCTGGACCTTGTTTTCTTCATCTGTAAAATGTGGGGGTCAAACGGGATGGCCTCTATGGGCCCTTCCAGGTCTGGAGACATGATCCTATGAGCTCTGAGATAGTTCCCTCCAGCTCTGTGATCATGAGCCACTCAAGGATCCCAGGGATCCAGGGGCAGAGTAAACCACCCATGTTGCTCTGTCCATCCCTCTTCGAACCTACAGATTGCTGCCTGCCTAAAGGTTTCCACTTACCTGGTCTTTGGACTCCTGTTGGACTCCTTTGGACTTGGCTAATGCCCAGTGTGGGAGAAAGTGGCCACTTTCCCTTCTGGATTATGAAACAACCTGGTTGACTGCCTATCTCCCCTTGCTCTATGGTCAAGGAATATAGCTGGTCCATGAACAGAGGAGATATTTAAGGGTCGGGTCCACCGACAGAGACCCAGAGGCCAAGACAAGAAGCATTCCAACAGGATACCTGCTTTCTCCCAAGACACTTAGGTCTCAGCCATGGTCCTTGGCCCAGCCGTCAGAGGCCTAACCTGGGAGCAACTGGGCCACCTACAGAAAAAATCCACCCAGACCTGGAAGATCATAAAAATTATTGACACCGGCCTTGTAAATAAACACGGCAATTTGTCAGCCTGCACCTATTTCTCCAGCCTTCAAATGCCTGAAGTGCAGGGACATCCAAATGAAGGGTGTCAGCTGTCTTCAGGTGGCATCAGCTGGGTCTTAACCCTGAGAAAGGACAGGAGATAGTTCCTGGGGCTAGGCTAATGTTCTTTAGTCTCTCCAACAAAGGCAGAGTGGCTCATAAGGACTCACTGGAGCCCTTTTCAAGAAGACAAGACCCTTCCCCTCATGGGCCTTGCCTCATTGCATTCTTATGTTCCTTGGCTGATGGCCCAGGGCCCTGCTATGCCTTTAGGCTCCATCACAGCAGGCATTTTCCAAGAAAGCACTCTGTGTCTCAATTCCAGCCCTGGAGGGATCCTGCAGGAATCCCTGGAACCTGGTCCCTGGGGATATTAATGCTGCATTCTGGAACAGGAAGCATCCCACCCACGTTCCAGGACAGGACAACTGAGGCCATTTCTACACTGGGATTGGAGTTGTTTCTACCCTGGTATTAGGCTCACACTCTTCACTGCCTGATAGAGCCCACAGTGTTCTCTCCACAGACTTGGAAAGTTGTTTAGAGGGTCTCCTGTCACCAGGTCTTTAGGGGCACACTAGTGGAGAAATCAACAGGTCCTCCAGTTGCAGTCACTGACTTGAGGTGACAGAGGCCTCCAATGTAGAGGGCCACAATGGCTCACCCACCTTGATGCTTGACTGAGGATGGACAGCCCGCAACAGGGCCCCATACCCCATCTAACAGGGCTCTCCTTAGCCCACACAGCACCCCCACCCTGGCCTCTCAACAGTACTGTCTCACCCCTTTTCCCACCTAACATGGTAGACCTTGTCCTGTCTAGGCTGCAACCGACTTTGGGCCTCCAGGACGTCAAGCTTGCACTGGAGTCCCCATGTGGCGTTCTTGGTTGTGGTGCCCATAATGTCATCTCACCATCCTGCCAGTGGCTTTGGTTTAAGTGACCGAATGCCATTTCCTCCAGTTCCCCAAGTGCCTAGGGACGTGTACCCCTGCTTCATGCCCACGCTCCCTGCTTGATCTTCCCACCACTACAGCATTTGTAAAGCTTCCTTTCTCCTGGAAAATCTATTGGTGTCAGTCAACAACCAGCTGATTCATCTGCCCCCTAAGCAGAAGCTTCTCTTCACAGACTAATGGTTTGTTTATTTAGCTAGTGGTCTCTGCCCTGCCTAGAGCAGCCAAAACAGTTTGTTCACTGAGCCTGGCAAAATGACAGATTGTACTTAATAACAACTCCCATTTCTCTAAGGTTTTGAAAGGCACTAAGTACTTCCTCACCATAACCTGATGATGGAAGATGCAGGAAGCTCCCCGACCCGTGTCATCATTCCCATTTTACAGATAAGGAAACTGAGTCCCAGAGAGGTTTTGTCATTTGCCAAGGTTGCCTAGCCAGTAAATGTTGATCAGAGCTTGAAGCATGCTCTTCCAGCTCCAAGCCCCCCACTCTTTCTACTGCCCCCACCCCCACATTGACTTCTGCTTGTCCCTTGGTCTCCTGGCCCCCTATAAAGTGGGCTCTGTCTTCTTAACACTAGTGACTCTATTCTCTTTAAACGAGCCTTGTTGTAATCCCATCTCTTTGCCACTGCTGATCAGATGCTGCATGGCACCAGGAACCATAAAACATCACGGGTCTTTTTTTTTGCCCATTTGAACATTTTTATCAGTCATCGTTTCATTTCAAGATGGTAGCCAGAATCCCAAATTGAACTTTGGATCTGTCTTGGTTCCACTCTCTGCCTGTGTGAACTGGAGCTGGTCACTTAACGCCTTTCATAGGGTAATTATAAGGACATGGGGTGATTATAAGGAAAGTACACTGGGTTCGGAGAAAAGAGCCCAAGACCATTATAGGCCAGGGAAAAGATCACCAGGCTAGAAAGCAAGATCTGGATTAGTCAGAGTCCCAGCCCTTCCATTACCCAGTCCTAGGGCCTTTGGACTTCAGTTTTCTCATCTATAAAAATGGGACTAGGTGATGACACTCCATTTGGAGTAGAGGATGTGGATTCACAACCTGGCTTGGCTACTTACTACCTATGTGACCTCAGGTGAATATCTTCTCCCATCCCTGCCCCAAGTCTCAGTTTCTTCTTTTGTAAAAGGAGTGGCCTGGACTGAAAGATGATCTCTACCTCTGACATTCTGTGATCTGAAACATCCCCAATTCCACATACTTGGGAGCCCTGGTTAGGACCATATCCTTCAAGTGAACTGTATGTAATCAATAACAGGTCACTGTATAGAAAGTCATTCAGGAACAGAAAAGGAATGCAAAATCTGGAATGAGATGGAGCAGGAGCAGGTCAGAGGTACTGGGTTCAAATTCCAGCTC
The DNA here is from genome assembly GCF_011100635.1 of Trichosurus vulpecula. NCBI lineage: Eukaryota > Metazoa > Chordata > Mammalia > Diprotodontia > Phalangeridae > Trichosurus > Trichosurus vulpecula. Next base: position 53,691,063 of record NC_050574.1, read on the forward strand.
TGCCACTTCTAGAGGAAGCAAGGAGCTGAATACAGAAAGAATGCTAGATGCAGCTAGGTGGGCCATAATGCACAGAGCACCAGTCCTAGGGTAGGGAGGATATGAGTTCAAATCCAATCTCAGACACTAGCTGTGTGACTCTGGGCAAGTCATTTACGCCCTGTTGAAGGAAAGGAAGGCAGGAAGAAAGAAAGAAAGAAAGAAAGAAAGAAAGAAAGAAAGAAAGAAAGAAAGAAAGAAAGAAAGAAAGAAAGAAAGAGAAAGAAAGAAAGAAAGAGAAAGAAAGAAAGAAAGAAAGAAAGAAAGAAAGAAAGAAAGAAAGAAAGAAAGGAAGGAAGGAAGGAAGGAAGGAAGGAAGGAAGGAAGGAAGAAAGGAAGGAAGAAAAAGAGAAAGAGAAAGAAAGGAAGAAAGAAAGAAAGAAAGAAAGAAAGAAAGAAAGAAAGAAAGAAAGAAAGAAAGAAAGAAAGAAAGGAGTCAGAGGACCTGAGTTTAGCTTTCCACACTACTGCCTCCTCCCTGTACATTCAAGATTTAGAGCTAAGAGGGACTGGAGGAGTCCAGCGCCTATAGAGAGGAAAGCTAAGGCCCAGAGAAGGGGCACAGTTTGCCCAGGTCATATATCAATTAACAAGAATTTTTTAAGCACCTACTATGTGCCAGGTGTAGTAAAACAACAGCCAAGATTTGAACCCAGATCCTCTGACCCTCAATCCGGTTCTCTTTCCACCCAAAACCTTGGGCAAACGCTTCTCTGAGTCTCACTTTCTTGATCTTTAATCCCTCCTAGCTTTGAATCCTATGGTCCTGTGAATGAAACCAGGAATATCGATTGGTTTGGAAACCACCTTTTGATATACTAAGAGTCTCTTCTAAGAAAAGCTAACTAAACAAACCATGAGGTTGAGCTGAGAGCTCCTCAGGCTGAATCCACAGGTCCACCCTTGATCAGCTTTCGCTGTGATGCAGAGTCCTTCATCTGATATGTAGGTCCTTGGTCAGCTCTCTTCGCTGAGGGAAGAAGAGGGGGTCTGCCATCCTTATCAGTCCATCCCATGTCTTTTTATGAGCCCCAAGCACTTGTTGGTCTGCCAATCTTGTTGGTCTGCCCCTCACCCCAACCTCTATCATGGCTGCTAATCCCTCAATAAAAGTAAATTGTAAGTGGATCTCTTCTCTTCCAGGTTTATTTTTCCAGGGATGGAATGGGGGAGGGGGGGCCTTGGGGGAGGGCCTTTTGGGGTGGGGGAGGGGCAAGGTGGCATCATACCATATCCCTCCACACACTGTGTAGGGATTTGAAAGGAGGTTGCTCAGGATTCCTCTTTGTCTCTCCAGAAGGTGAGTGAGTGGAGAGATTACTTTGGGCAAAAGCATTTTGCAGCCAAGGCTTTCAAGGCTATTTGGGGTATGGCCAAAAGAGAAAACAGTGCCTCTGAGGTTGAAGACTGTGGTTTCAAATCCCCACTTTCCTACTTCATATCTGATTAAGTCTCTTTTTCTTCACTGGGTCTCAGTTTTCCCATGTACGAAATGGAGAGATTGAATTAAGTGTTTTCTTTTCTTACAGTCCTGACCCTGAAGGTTCATGTAAAAGGAGGAAGGGGCCAAGGTCAGGTCTATGTGAAAGGACCATTAATTTGGCAATTGGGCAAAGCCCATCTCAACAGTGCTCAAGACCACTGCTTTGTGATTCCCATTAGCATCGCCGAAAAGCTTCAGTTCAATTAGATCCAATAAACATTTATTAAGCCCCTCCTATGTGCCAGGTACTATGTTAAGCAGCAGGGATACAAAAAGATGCAAAAGACAGTCCCTGCCCTCATGGATCTTACAGTCCAATGGGAGAGACAACATGCAGACAAAGATATACAAAGCAATCTGTAGACAGGATAAATAGGGAATATTAACAGAGGGAAGGCACTGGAATTGATGGGTTGGGAAAGGAAAGGTGGGATTTTAGTTAGGGCTTAAAGGAAGCCAGGGAGGTCAGTATCAGAACAGAGAAGGGAGAATATTCCAGGCATGGAGGCCATCAGAGAGAATGCCCAGAGCCAAGCGATGGAGGGTCTTGTTTGTGGAACAGCCAGGAGGCCAGTGTCACTGGAATGAAGAGCCTGTGGTGGAAAGGAAGGTGTAAGAAAGCTGGAAAGATAGGAAGGGGTTCAGTTAGGAAGGACTTTGAGTGCCAACAGAGCTCCTAGAGGCAATAGAAAGCCACTGATGGTTATTGAGAAGGGGGTACAGAACATTTGCCTTTTAGGAAAATCACTGCAATGCCCCCAGGTCACTGGCTCACCTCTGCACCCAGCCCAGGCTGATGGCCAGCTAATGGGTATTCAAAGTCAAGAGCCCTGCCCTTTAAAATTTCCTCAAAACACACTGTCCCCTGCCCCCAGCCAAGAAGCCTCCCCTGGCTTTCTCTGACCTCACTGAGCACTTACATCTCTGGGACTGCCCTGCTCTGTTCCCCAGTGAGATCAGGGGAGGGCAATGTACTACAAATGTCACCACCATCTTCAAAAGAGTCAGAGGGACAGAGATGGAGAAGTAGTCAGCACAAGGGAGGATGAAATGATGGCACTCACCCCGAAATGGCATTAGTAGAAAGAGCACTAGACCTGAGCTGGGAAAAACTGGATTCAAGTCATTGTGCTTGTCCTTCGTTTCGAAGAGGACCATGACATCATGGAGATGATGACATGACTTGCAGTTGACTTTGATTTGAATGAGGGAGGGCTGTGCAAGGTCACCAGCCTCACTTTTCTCCTCCAGAGCCATCTGGGTCCAGTGACCTGACATTCATCAGGATGACTGGAGATAGCCCAGGATGCAATGGGAGACCCTGGCCCTTTTAGGCCAAGGCCTTTTCATATACTCACTTAGAATGAGGTAATGTCCATTCAGTAAATAGGCCTCTTTAAGAAGTGAGTCAAGGGATGAGCCCTTTAATAAAAAAGAAATCAAGCTGGGATTCAAGTTGTAGATATTACTAGCTATGTGACCCTGGGCAAGTCACCTAACCTATAGTTTTCCTATTTAAAAACTGTAAGTTTAGACTAGATGTCTTCTTAGGTACTTTCAATCCATCTTGCACACAATTGCTTACCATTTCCTGGTCATGAAATTCCATTTCCCACCTCCAGGCATTTGCACAGAACTCCCCGTTCTTGGAATGCACTCCTTCCTCAATTCTGCCTCATATACCTAGCTACCTTCAAAACCCAACTAATGAAGCCTTCAAGCTCGCCCACAGGAAGCCCATTTGGATTTCCCCAGGTGCTAGAACCTTTCCCCAAAGTACTTTGTATCTATTTACCATCTATTTTGTATTTAGTCCTGTGAACTTCTTATCTGCTCCTCCCCTGTCGCCCCCCCCCCTTTAAATATAAGCTACTTGAGGGCAGGGACTGGTTTGGGTTCTGTTTGGTTTTTTGTCTTTGTACCTGGAGCACCTCAACGGAATCTCCCCTCTCCCCTCACACTCCACCCCCATCCCACAAGAATCATTCAGCTGCTCTGGGAACCCTTTCATTCTCTCCTTGCTCTGGCCAGGTTGGGTCTGTTACTGGAAGGTTCCATTTTCTCTCCCCTACAAGGGAAAGAGAATCTGCTCAGTTTTGTTCCCTGGGCTTTACAGTTGCTACCAATGCTGACTAAGCAACTAAGGAAGTAAATAGAGTTTCTCTTGCCACACACAGCACTGGGGGTAAGGCAGCTGTATGGGCACAGAGAGATTGTTGATGAGCCTGGAGGAGAATTCATTACAAAGTTTGGTAGGTTTTTTTTGTTTTGTTTATTTTTTTTCTTTGTTGTTTGTTTGTTTTTGTTGTTTCACTGCTATCCTGTGTCTTTCATTTTGAGCCCTAATTAGAAAGCTTTGCCTTTTTTCCCCTCCTCTGTCATCTTCCCAATCCCTCCAATGAACCACAATGGAGAAGAGGGAACAGCAGGCATAGATAGGATAGGGTGGGGAAGTAGGGAAGGTATGATAAGAGGGAAGAAAGAGGCCCTCTAACTTTCCTTTCAATTTTAATAGACTTTATTCAAGGTTCCTTCCACCCCTAAAATTCTATACTCTAAACCAAGGGTTCTTGGCTTTTTTCATATCATGGAACATTTTGGGCAGTCTGCTGGCACCTATGGATCCCTTTTCAGAATAATGTCTTTAAATGCATAAAATAAAATTCATAGAATTACAAAGGAGACCAAAGGTAAGTCAAAATAAAGATGTATTTTTCCCCGCTCCAGTTCAATGACCTCCTTCTATCCAGCACCTATCTAAAGTTTTGTGTTCTTACACACCTTCCAGATCTCACATTCTCAGGTCCCTCCAAGCTTTCATACATTATTTTAAGACCTCTTTCCCAAAAGTCAGAGAGCTCCAGGCACAAACCTAGCTCCCTTCTCCATTTAGCCTTGGGATGCTCAAGGATAGTGGAGCAGCTAGACAGCTCAGTGGATAGAGTGCCAGGTCTGAAATTAGGAGGACTCGTCTTCCTAAGTTCAAATCTAGGTGGCACAATGGATAGAAAGGACTGAGCTTGGAATCAGGAAGACTCATCTTCATGAGTTCAAATCCAGCCTCAGACACTTATTAGCTGTGTGTCTCTGGGCAAGTCACTTAACCCTGTTTGCCTCAGTTTCCTCATCTGTAAAATTAACTGGAGAAGAAAATGGCAAAATCCTCTATTACCTTTGCCAGGAAAATCCAAAATGGGGTCACAAAGAATCAGAAAAGATTGAAACAACTCAACAAGAACAACTCAAGTATAACTTCGGTCTTTAAGGAAAAACACAAGCCTGACTTGATAACTCTGTAACAGGAGAAGAGACAGGGAGAAACGGAATAAGGCTTGGGGTAGAAGGAAGGGGTTTGCCCCCGTATATACACCTGTGATCTTTAACTCATGATCCCAAAATTGAACAAAACCTTAGACCACAAAATGTTAGATAGTTAGAAAGAAGCTTTGGAATCAAGAATGCCACCCCCAGGTTCAAACCGCTGCATGTGTCCAGCAATGCCCGTGGGACATCTCACACTCAACATGTCCCAAACAGAACCAGTTTTCCCCAAAGCCCATCACTCCTTCAAACTTCCCTATTTCTGTTGAGGGTACCAGTGACCTAAGTTCACCATTTTGCTGTCATCCTTGACTCTCCACTCATTATTCCTGTCTTCACTCACCTTCACTCCTATCAGTCGCCGAAGTCTTGCTGATTACAACCACCACAAGTGTAAACACATGAAGTTCTCTCTCTCTGTACTCACAATGTCTACGCTAGTTTAGAATGACATTAAGGTTGAGAAGTTGGGTTACTAGAAAGAGGTGCCCTCAAGAGGAGTAGGAAATTTTGGAAGAAGGGTAGGTTTAGGGCAAAAAATTTTGAGTCCTGTCTTAGACATGTTGAGTTTGAGGTGCCTACTGGACATCTACTTAGAAATGTCTAATAGGCAATTCATGATTCATTACTGAAGCTCAGGAGACTAGGGTTGAATATGTAGTCGTGGGAGAACATATTGGGGAGATAGATAATTAAACTCATGGGAGCTGATGAGGTCAGCAAGTGAAAGTGTAGAGAGAAAAGAGAAAAGAACCCAGGACAGAGCCTTGGGCAACACCCACAGTTAGTAGGCATGGCATGGATAGTGATTCCAAAAAGGACACTGAGGAGCAAGTATTTTGACAGTTGGGAGGAAAACCAAGGGAGAGTGGTGCCATTAAAAACCCAGAGACCACAGAGTATCCTAGAGGAAAATAAATCAATAAAAATGTATTAAGCACCAACTATGTTTTAGAGATACAAAAAGAGGCAAAAGACATTCCCTGCCCTCAAGGAGATTACTCTCTTGACACCATGCAAACAAATATATACAAAGCAATTTATACAGGATAAATAGGAAATAATTAACAGAGGGAAGGCATTGGAATTAAGAAGAGTTGGGGAAGGCTTGCAGTAAAAGATGAGATTTCACTTGGGCTTTGAAGGAATCCTGGGAGGTCAGTAGTTGGAGCAGAAAATGCCCAGGGTGTCTTGTTCATGGAACAGCCAGGAGGCCAGTGTCACAGGATCAAAGAGTACATGTCAGAGAATAAGGCGTAAGAAGACTAGAAAGGTAGGAGGGACTAGGTTATTAATGGCTTTGGATGCCAAACAGAGCATTTCATATTTGATGTTGGAGGCAATAGAGAACCACTGAGGTTTATTGAGGAAGGGGATATTGTGATTGGTGAGTGAAAAAAATCATAATGTCAAATGCTGCAGAGAGGTCAAGAAGGATTAGAAACAAAAATATGCATTAAATTGGGTAATTAAGAGGCATTGGGAACTTTGGAATGTGAATTTTCATGAAGTGATGAGCTCAGAAGCCTGATTGCAGAGGGATTAAAAAAGAGAGAAGAGAGGAAATGCCAAATGTAAGCAGCATTTCCCAAGAGTTTAGCCGAGCAGGGGAGGACAGAGACATGGCTGTTACTAAGGTATTCTCTCCCCAGAACAACGGTAAGTATGATAGTGTTGATTTGATTACAGAGCTCAGAGCAGGAGGGGGTGGGGGTAAGGTAGGGAGGGGGTGTTTGCCAGTCAGACGACTGGTACAAGACAGCTTGAGGGGGGTGAATGGAGCATGGTCTGGGATAAGCCACTCATTTTACAGATGAAGAAACTGAGGCAAACAAGGTTAAGTGATTTACCTAGGGTCACACAGCTGCTAAGTGTCTAAGGTCAGATTTGAACTCATGAAGATGAGCCCCCCTGACTCCAGGTCTGGCATGCTGTGCACTATGGCGCCACCTAGCTGCCCAAGTGGTCTGTAATGAACTAGTTTATTTGGTATTTTTAATCACTAATCAAGACAGCTGGGTTTGGAGTTCTAAAGCTGGCACAAGATCTAATCCTCTCACCCTCCTATATATATTTGATATTTTCTAATCTGAGTACAAGTCGTTTCCCCCGCAGTAGAAAGTAAGTCATCTTCCCTGAGGGCAGGGAATGTTTCATTTGTCTTTGTGTTTTCCCAGCACCGAATATTGAGCCTGGCACACAGTAAGCATTTAATGCTTGCTTGGATTGAATTGAATGGCGAGTTCTACTTTCCAAAAGGCATTGAAAAGGAATTCCAGCAATGTCTATGTGGAGACCCTATACTTGTGGGGCCCCTGGTTTATAAAAGTAACTCAAAGGGAAAAGACTGGGAGGGAGACCCTCCAACCTGGACCATAATCATCAAATGCCCCAGTTCAGTTACAGCTCTGCTTTCCACTTTCTCCCTTGGAGGCAACTGAGCCCAGCTCTTCTGCCAGCCTGTGCCAGGGACAGGAAATTAGCTTTGGGACTGTGGGCAATGGGCAAAGCAAATATCACCCTGTCTAATCGACTTACTCAGCACCCCTCCCTCTCCTATCCTCCTAAGTCTTCCCCAGCCACCAACCCAGAGGCTGCTAGGGACATTCAAGAGAAGGCCATAGGAGCAACTGACCCTCTCCCCACCTGATGAAGGCAGCAGAACTGCCATCTATCCACCCCCATCCCCTAGGCTTTATTAATGCTGGGTGTGTGTGGGAGGCCCTGTGCTGGGCCCTCTATTTAGTTATGGTCTCTCAGACACAGCAGCAATCCCTGCCCTCTGGGAACTGACGGTCTGAGACAGATGATGGTGCCACAGGCAGAAAACAGAATCAACAAAGACATTGAATGAATGAATGAATGAATGAATGAATGAATGAATGATGTATTAACTCTTTCTATAAACCAAGGTGTTTGGGACAGGGTGGGATGTAAGAGAAATATCAGAACAGTGTCAGTAAAGCAAAACTTCCAATGCCCTCCCTTGGGATGGTCAAAGTCACGTTAGCAGCTATCATATATAATTGTGTTTAAGGGACTTCACCTGGCAAAAAGAAATTCTCAGCCCCCGTCTCTCCTTTTCTTTCTGTCTCTGTCTCTCTGTCTCTGTCTCTCTCTCTTTTCTCTTCTTTCTATCATTCTTTTTCTCCCCCATCTCTGTCTCTTCTTTTTCTGTAGACTCAATTGCCTCCCTTTTCTCTGTCTCTCCTTCTCCATCCTCTGTCTTCCCCCTCCCTATTTTTCAGTCAGTATCACTTTCTCTCTCCCTCATCATTGTCTCTCCCTGTTCCTTCTTCCTGGTGTGTCTTTCCCTACTGGGCTGTTGTGAGAAAATTGTTTTGTAAACCTAAAGGTACTTAAAAATGTGAGTTATTATTATTTGTTTCTCTGGCCCAGCTCCCAAGTCGTTCTCTGACTTCTTCTATCTCTATGGTCTCTTTCTGTCCCTCTTCTCTTACCCTGCTCTTTCTCCCTTCCTCTCTCCCCAGGCTGTCTTCTATCTCACCCTTCCTCCTTCTCTCTGTCTCCCTCTATTTCTCTTCTTTCTGTATGTCATTCTGTCAATCTCTTCCTCACCTTTCTGTCTCAATGCCTCTGTCCCTCTCTCTGTATCTCTCCTCCCCCCGCCCCCCACCTTTCTTCCTGTCCACAGGGACAGTACTTCTGTTTCTGTCAGTCTCTCTTCTTCCCTTCTTCCCTCTCCTTTGTCTCTGTCTCTATGTCGTTTCCCTCCCCATCTCTCATCGGTCTCTGTTTTTCTCTCTTCTCTCAGACTCCATTTCCCTCCCATTCTATCTGTCTGCTTTGTCTATCCTCCAGGGATTTCTTGGTCCCTCTCTCCCTCTCCATCGATCTGTGCTCTCTCCCCCAGTTCCTCTCCTCGACTTCATTTCCCCCTCCCCTCCTCTCACACAAGCACATCCTCCATCATACTCAGTCCAACATCTGTCCTTAACCCAAATCTTACCAATTAAACTTTTCCCTCCAGCTCCCCTCCCCCGCCGCCCCCGCCGCGCCCTGCATTGTGACGTCCGAGAAACTCGTAAATGCGCACAGAGCTGTAAGATTGAGAAGAGGGGGACCAAGGCTCCCCGCGGGGCGAGACTGGGGGAGGACTCCCTCACCCTTACCTCCCTCCGTCTCCAGCAGGATGTGGGGAAAGAGGGGACCGAGGGAGGTGGGGAGGGAAGGGATAATTTGTTTTCATACGTAAAATGACATTAATGCTGCAGTCACAAAGGCGTTGCCATAGACACCAGGAGGGGCTTATTGGGGGCAATTAGGCTGCACAGAGTTGGCAATGGTACTTTAGTAAATAATACCGTTAAAGGGATGTAAATAAGTATTACAACGCATTGTGGAGAGCTTTGGGAAGTGAGATAGGCGGCTGAGGCTGCCCCGATAGTTAGATGGACAGGAACGACAGACAGATGGGCGGTCAAACGGACAGTCGCAGGGACGGAGGGAAAGACAAAAGACAGACCAAGCAGACGGAAGCCACACAATGCCGTACAGGGAGAGAGACAGACGGAAAGACAGAAGGCAGACAGAGACAAAGGAAAGACAGAGGCAGACTAGCAGAAGTATATTGATGAGCAGACGAGAAAAAGGTAAACAAACAGACATAGAGAAGGAAAAGGTCTAGATGGATATTGGAAGAAACAGAGGTAAGGTTAGGAAGAAGAAGAGAAGGAGACAGAAGGAGGAAAGGGAGAGAAAAATAGACTGAGAGAAGGGAGGGAGGTAGAGAGAAGGGAAGAAGGAAAAAAAGGAAGAGAAAAATAGATTGAAAGGGTGAGAGGAGGAAATCAGACACAGAGACAGGGAGCCCAACATAAAGACTGAGAAAAGCTGAGAGGGGATGGAGGCAGACAAAAAAACCTGGTGACAGAGAGACAAAGGAGACAGACACAAAGCGCAGAAGAAACTGAGACAGATGGTGGAAACATGTGAAGATCCGAATTTTGTGAATTCAGTCATTTAAAATGTACCAAGGGAGCTGAGTATTTAAAAGAATTTTGAGAATTCCTTTGTTAAGTAAATAAGCCTTTTGTTAAGTGAATGAATGAAAAAGCATTTATTAAGCACTGGGGATACTGGGGAGTCCCTGTCCCCAGGGAGCTTACTTTCTTCTCTCTCTCTTCCTTCCTTTCTTTCTTTTTTCTTCCTTTCTTTCTTCCTTCCTTCCTTTCTTTTTCTCTCTTTCTCTTTCTTCCTTCCTTCCTTTCTTTCTTTCTTTCTTTCTTTCTTTCTTTCTTTCTTTCTTTCTTTCTTTCTTCTTTCCCTCTTTGTCTCTCTCCGCATAGGGCATCACACCCTTACCTTCCTTTGTTCTGCCCAAAAAGAATATAAATTTTGATCTCTGAAATTCTGTATTTTTTCTTGTTTCGGTTTTTTGCTCTTAAAGACCAGCCTTAACTTCAAATCACTCTGGTCTCAGACCAAGCCCTACTTGGTCACTGTTTGGGCCCTGATTGGCTCAGAATGAATGTAAATAATGATTGTTTCTGTTTTTGCCAGAAATCTTTAGGGTCTTGCCCTAGAAGATCTATTTTTTTAAAGAGGCCATTTTAAGTGGGTGATGCCTCAATCAAACTGAGACCTGTTAAAGACCTTAGCTTGAAAAGGCCAAGGTCCCCCACTGCATCCTGGGCCATCTCCAGTTGTTCTGATCCATATCTGGCCACTGGACCCAGGTGGTTCTGGAGAAGAAAGTGAGGCTGGTGACTTTGCGCAGCCCTGCCTCACTTCAATCCAATTCATTTGCATGTCATGGCATCGTCTCCCTGATGTCATGGTCCTCTTTGAGAAGGGACAAACAGCAACTTTCTTCTAGAGGAAAGCAACACTTACAGAGAAGGGAGGCAGTGGATAAGGTATGGCTTGAAAGCAACTTAAATCTTATTCTGGTGTCTAACAGGTAGATACAGTGGGCTAAAAGGACAGTTTTCACACACCCAATCATCAGTCCAATGGATTGGACTAAGCCCATTGACCATAATTGACTGTTATGAAGAAGGAGCCTTTGAGGGATAAGCAATGCTGTTGCTGTACAGTCATGCCTAGCTCTTCTTGACCCCATTTGGTGTTTTCTTGGCAAAGATACTAGAGTGGTTTGCCGTTTCCTTCTCCAAATCATTTTACAGATGAGGAAACTGAGGCAAACAGGGGTAAGTGACTTGCCCAGGATCATACAGCTAGGAAGTATCTGAGGCCAGATTTGAGCTCAGGTCTTCCTGCCTCTAGCACTTTATCCTCTGTACCATCTAGAGTTGCCTAAGAGAATACAGAGACTCATAGCCATTATGGGTCCCTGAACTTAGAGTTCTGGTCTATTTAGGCTCTCTCCCCACTATGCCTTGACGACCCTTGGTGCTCTAGCTTTGCTAGAACATAATGTGTGACCTTAGACATTTAAAGGAGCTAACATTCTTTCTTCTAAGGGCTTTTCCAGC